>NW_026262593.1:47614471-48225584 GCF_021869535.1 Mytilus californianus
CAGAGTATTACTAATGAAATATAATATCTAGTTTTCATGCATTTTTCAAATAATTACAAAGCTTTTTTGTATGTGAATAAGCGTATCCTTTAGCTAATATAGTAATTCGAACGAATTCGGCCTACAGCTACAATATTGGAGCAAAACATTTTTGAGATCGTTCTCGAAGCTAGACATACTTAAACGAAATGGAATTCGTTCTTAACACATCGCATATTACAACACGTGCATGAACGGTGTTCTCGTGTTATATAAAAGAAATAACCACATTTAACGTTAACTTGTAATGTACCAATCGTATATGTGAAAATAGATTAACATTATTCAAGTAGCTTACATAATTCACAAGACAAAACTAGAACGTTGCATTTCTATAAATACGTAATTTCTTGCAAACATATAATGTTTTCTGTAGAGGTCAATTTCGATGATACTCGTCAATAATGCATACTTATATTTATAATTAATAACATTAAACAATCTATTAATTCAATTCTGACCAATCCAGATAATGTTCATCTAAAGACTAAACAACAAATTCACGTATATTAGATGCCGAATCCCTTTTACCTTGATTTGAATCTCACACAAATTGTAAACACATCATTTACATAAGTTGGCTTACTCATAACAATACGTGACCAATGTTTTTAAATAAAATATCTGTGTTCTAAAAGCAAACATAAGTAAATAAGTAAATATCCAAGTTGACTACAAAAATAAAACAGAAAACTTCCTCAGGCAAAGTTGACCTTTGATGGACTAGGCTATCTTTTACATCCTTGTTGGTCATGTAGCTCCTCGTCAGTGTCGGTTCTTATGCATCCTTAACTTTCACATATTCAGGTTTATGCGTTCGTGATGAAGGTACATCTAAATAAGCGCTTCGGACGCATGACATATTTCACGTGTTTTGTTATGTTTTTTTTATATGAGCACGTTTACTTACCATTAGCACAAACCTACTAAATCGGTTATGTATAATATGGATGCTGTTGGCACTGTGAAAACCCATTTTTCGGAGGAATAGTCAAGTAACGATCCAACTATATTGGCTTAATTAGACAAATTGAATGTTGAATTGTAGTAAAAAAATTGTTTTTCAGTCAGTTTAGTAAAGATCAGAGAGCTCCCAATCCTTGTTACGACGTGTTTGTGGGTGTACGAACTTCCCGTTAAAAAATAAAACAAAAATTCAAAGTAAATGTAAGAATCAACAATTTAAAGTTGTTGGGCACCGTGTGAAAAATGATTATTTACTGGCTGCCATTTTTGAACACAACAACTTTTGTGTTCGCTATGTTCACTTTTGTGTTCAATTTCCTAAAGTATTTGGATCAATAGTCAAGTACCTTTTGACGATGCTCATGATACTTGGCAAACAAGACAGTATCGCCTGCAACAAGTATTAAAAAAATCAAAAGTCCATTCAAGTTTGATGTATCATCACTGTTCGTAATAGTTATATTTTCAATTATATCATTTATGAAATACAGGAACACTATGGGAGATAATGTTTCGCCTTGTTTTACACTTAACAAATTGTCAAAGGCATCTGGTAGTAGTCCACTGCATTTTTCACAAAGACGCACAAAAGCATAAAAAGATTTAATAATAGCTCCAGTTATGCTGCTGATACCATTCCGAAATAAGTTTTGTGTCAAAACTCTACTGCTAAGCTTGTTAAACGCTTTTCGACAGTCAACAAATGTGAAGTGCAGTTTTGTTTTATCTTTAGTTGGCGAATATGCACAATTATGCCATAAGAACAAAAATAGCACCAACAGTTGTGTTTCCAGGCCGGAAACGAAATAGATTGTCCCTAAATATATCTTCGATTTTGGACCACAAGTAATCGAGTTGTCAGGACGGACATGAACAGTCCGTATAAGGCAATTACTAAAATGATGGGACGATAGTTATCAAGGTCGGTTAAATCTTCATTTTAGGAACAGCAAAATCATTATTCCAGATGTCGGGAAAAGTTCATTTGCAAAAATATAATTGTATAATTTTTTCAAAATCGGACCAAAAATTTTCAGTTTACTCCTTATAAGAGTAAGTGTCCTAATTGATCCCTTTAAAATCACATTTTCATTTTGGCTAGTATCTTCAAATTTTAATAGATAGTGGAAATTGTAAGCAACAATTTTGATCAGCAATATACACTCTACAAATACATAAACATGACCGAAATGGACAGTTGACCTCTTGAAGTAGTAGTTACCCTAGGATGACAGTTTTTACTCTGTTTTCTTTTTTACCTTAAAAGAACTATAATAAACAGAGAGAAAAACTAAAAATATGAGCCACTTTAATCTTTTGCGATAAAGGT
Source organism: Mytilus californianus (assembly GCF_021869535.1). Lineage (NCBI taxonomy): Eukaryota > Metazoa > Mollusca > Bivalvia > Mytilida > Mytilidae > Mytilus > Mytilus californianus. The sequence continues at coordinate 47,616,807 of NW_026262593.1, forward strand.
CAAAAGAAATATTAGAGTGGCATGTTTTTGCCAGATGGTGTAATAAGGCTCTCACCAGCCTCTTGTTCCTCATTGTTGGAAAGATTTTACTGTGTGAAGCAATCTCGGAATAATTGTAAACCAATCAATATAATAGTTGCTTTAAGAATTTAAAATGCATATGTGATACAGCGATTAAACAGAATTTCTCAACAAAGTATATATTTAGTATTATAAATGAGAGATGGAGCCATATCAGCTATTGTGTATCACAAGTTACGACAATTAAAATTAATCTTTGTCAAAATGCAGTATCTAGTTTAAAATGTAGGTAATGACTGCTTATCGTTCTTTTTCCTATTTTTGTGATTTTTGGCATAAACTATAGTAGATAAAGAAAAAAAGTATATAAATATTTTAATAAATAAAAAACGAACTACAGATACGTCGACTCCTCATAGCAGTTTTTTTTATCCTTCGAATGACAATTTTTACCCACTTTAGTGGTGATGTTGAAATTATAAATAATAAGTATATAAAGCTAAAATGGAAATAAAAGAAATGATCGGCAGGACAAGATCTAACAAATATTTGCTGATTTTCTTAAAACAATCTTGAACTTAATAAAAATTAAAAACCGAACCACGCTTGTATATATATATATACATAATTGCGAGAGATCAAATGATTAAAATTATATCCAAAAACAAAAATTTCTTCATTATATTAATGTCTTTTTGAATAATAATACGAAAACGTTAAGACACTAAGTGTTAGCGCTTTCAGTATTGTTGCAGAAATTTTCGGAAATATGAAATGTAAGTAATGGATACTAAATCAGTTTTTGCCTTTTATGTGTTTAATTTTAGGTATACCATATGACATCAAAAAAGAAAGGAAAATTTCTAAGTATTTCGAATGTTCAGTGTACACAACAGACCACAGAAGAAAAATCACCAGATGATTCCAAGTCCAAAAAGTGCACAGAAGAAAAATCACCAGATGACTCCAATTTCAAAAAGTGCACAGAAGAAAAATCACCAGATGATTCCAAGTCCAAAAAATGCACATCATGTGTAGACTTTGATAAAACTGCTATATTTCAACTATTCAAGCATGTACAGTATGAATCACAAAGTACTGATGCACGGAGAGACGTTTCAGGAGATGTATGTTAATGTTAAATATATAGGATCAAAGTTTTTACAACGTAAAGAACTTAAAGGGTGTCATAAAAATCAGTTCAGTTACATACAAAATAAAAAAAGCCAAGGATTAACACATAAATTGCCTTTCTTTGACTAATTATCTCAGTGCGGCCTTCAACACAAAACAGGTGGTCCCAACTTTCTGCAAGTTTCCGATGGAATTTGGCACAATTTCAAGCCCAAGATAATAAACGAATAATAAGATAACTATAGTTGGTTTCAGGGATCAACACAAGGTCTACATGTCTGTTGGACAGGGTTCACCAGACCTTGGTCTCATTTCATGGAGAAATGATCAATGTTATGTTTCGGTGGTTAAGCCCGTATATGAAAACCTTTAAGCAGTAGGTCATATTCATCATGTATATTTGGTGTAAGGAATGATTGAAAGATATATATGTCTGTTTGGCAATGTTCATCTGACCTTTACCTCATTGTCATGATTCATTGGTCAATGTAAAAAATGATTTATGATACTGTTACCAAAGTTGAACTAATTTTGTGAATGAATTTATTATAGGGGGTGCACATCTATTTTACATAGTTCATATTACCTCGATCTTATTTTCATGGATTATTTGTAGTAAAACCTTTATTTATAAACATAAATTCAATCATGACACGATCAGTCAAATATTCAAAACATCTCGTCTCGTGCATCTTGTTTTAATAAAGGACTTCTACTTGCCATGTAACCACTACAATAACTAGGAATTAAGTAAAAACGCAATTTCGGGATCAACGTGCTATCTGCATATGAATAGTGAAATGTGAGGTGTGTGTTTGAAGAACAATAAAACAATATGTAATTGGTTTACTGTGAAACAATGTCAGCACCTGTCTTTTGGTGAATACTGTGTTTCTCTGACTATTAATGAAGCCTTTATACTGAATCCATTTGATGTTGGACGTGTACTGATTGATATTTTAGGCTTAGATACACCAATTGTGTCAGATAACCAACTATGATAATTCGACTGAGTATGCCATTGGATTTGGTTGGCAGGTAATGCATACGTATCAGTGGAATTTTACCCTATCAACAACCCGGTTCGCACCTTCGGATTTCATTAGATTCCATCATGTTTTACTTTGATTTGTATATTTCTTATTGATTACTGAATTTTGAAACATCGGTAAACTACTGTTGCCATTAGTTAAGTCAAGTTCTATTAGCGATAATCATCAGCCATACTCCTGCAGTGGCTTTTAATGTTTGTCTTGTCGAGAACAAAACCACTCAAAGGAGACTATACATATTTATCAACAGGTTAGCTCCTAACTATCCTACTGCCTGTCGATACGTTTATTTTGGCATTGCACAAGTCACGTCTTCTTAGACTGTCCATGACGTTAAAACACTAAATCCCTGGGATGTGTTTTAGTTGATTTTAGTCTCTGATGCATGATTTTTTTAATTATTAATTGTTTTTGGGTTTTAACTAGCTTTCATTAACTGCGAGTACTCTCAAATCGTACTTTCGTGTTAATTTGATCTGTTGATACAATTTATAATGTATTTTTGTTATTCAATGTTTACTTATTCAGTGTTATATCTAGTCTCACTATTTTTAATATATACCACCTTTGATAAGTGTTTAGTATGACGATAAATTTTCACTTTTGTTCTCGTACTAGGTACAACAAAATTATTTATTTTGTAAAAATTATTTCCGTACTCCATGTTTACCTTACAAAAAAAATATTTTTATTTACCTGTGTACGTTATTTTAACATCCAATCCCCTTGTTTTATTAATTCTGTATTTACATTGTGTCATAGATCAAATTTATTCGTTCAGTGTATGTTCACTTGTTTTTGTTAATATGTCTTTTGATTGAGTTAAGCCATTTCAATTGATATTTAATAGTGTGTCTTTCTATGTTGTGATGTTACACTATTGTTTCAGGTAGGTTGAATGTTGGCGCCTATTAAAACGTTTAAACCCGCTGCATTTGTTTGCACCTGTCCTAAGTCAGGAATCTGATGTTCAGTAGTTGTCGTTTGTTGATGTGGTTCATAAATGTTTCTCGTTTCTCGTTTTTTATATGGATTAGACCGTTGGTTTTCCTGTTTGAATGGTTTTACACTAGTCATTTTTGGGGCCCTTTATAGCTTGCTGTTCGGTGTGAGCCAAGGCTCCGTGTTGAAGGCCGTACTTTTCCTATAATGGTTTACTTTTACAAATTGTGACTTGGATGGAGAGTTGTCTCATTAGAACTCATACCACATCTTCTTATATATATATATTAAACATGCTGCTTCCTCCTTCTATGGCGTCAACAATTGTTAACGTGTTTTATTAGTTAGTAAAGGCAAGACACATCTCTGTGTAAACAGTTTATTTGTTATGACCAATCTTTCGTAGAACTCGGTTTGAGTTATCCTTGTGTGATCACGTATTAACGTTGTGTTTTTGTTGTCACCTTCGTACGAACAACCGAAAGAAAAAATGCAATTAATTGTCCAATATTTAAAAAAACAACAGAAAAAGGAGAGAAAATCTTATTAACAAAAATGCAAGGAATGTGAAATTTAGCTATTTACCGTGTAAACTAAAGCTATTGTTTCTAGATATTCTTTCTTTTCATAACTTGTTTAGATGTATGTTTTTCATAATCACGAAACTGAATCTATGAAGACATTTAGTGGTCAATTGTAAAACGTTCTTATATGGTCTTTTTTCTCCCAATATTATTAAACGAGATGGCTTCTATTGTACATTAATATCGTAGTGAAAATACATTTTGCTACATTCTTATCTACAAAAAAAACTTCGAAAAAAATATACCTAAATAATTTTCCAAATGTTAGACTATGTGTTGATGCAACTTTACATTCAGCAACTCAACCAATATGTCACTTAACCATATTAAACAAAGGGGTTCATGTATATAGTTTTATAAAACAATCGTAGTTTTGGACAAACCAAATATGTAGAAAAATTCATTAAATGTATATTGTAAATCCATCAACAGTGTCAGATATTTGCTTATTTTAGTTATTGCCTTTTAATGAAAATTTAAAATGAACTTTTAACGGTTTTGGTTATTATCTTAATTATAGAATAACTAATCGAAGAATTCAAATAGAGAAAAATATTCAACGAGTGACCGAACAACGCATTAATTCCCGAATGCGCGTAGCGCATGAGTTAATTATCAGTGTTGTTCGGTGACGAGTTGAATATTTTTCGATATTTGAATTCTTTGATTAGTTATTCTTTTTATTACATTGGCAAATGGCTTTTTTTAATAAAATTAATGTAGAAAATGTAAGGAACTATATCTTTTTTCTACGCATTCACAATTTGTTTTGATCCGACGTTATCGACGTCTTGACAACGCCTATTGTTGTGTGACGTCAGAGAGTGAAATAACCACGTTTATTTCACATGTGAAATTATCGGTTTTTATTTGACTGGGAAATCAATGTAATGCATTGCTACCAATGTAATAAATATCAATAATGGAAATACAATGACTGTTCTTTGCAAAAGTAATAAACATAGCGTCAGTTGTTGTACTTCAAAGGTGATTTTTCACATATTTTTAACAGGATATGAAGAAGTTCCTTGACGAACATTTAAACAACACAGAAAATTCAACTTTTGATAGCTTAGTTGTGGTAATCCTCTCTGGAGGCGTTGCATATAAACCAGGTGAAATATATGATAAAGATGGCAAAAAAATCCAAATGGAAGAAATACTTGAAATCTTTCGAAAATCAAAAGCTTTTAAAAACAAACCAAAAATCGTCATCATTAGGACATACAGTTTTGAAGGTATATAAACTAAGCATTTAATTATATGGTTTGTAAATGTTATTATTATGTTATTTTATTTATTTTAGTTAAATGCTCAAAGATTTTGTTTCTGAAATTATCTGGAAATCATATCCATGTCAGTTTTTCACTGCGTTAATTGGCTGATATCAAAGGCGTCAGTTTTCTTGAAATTAGACTAATAATATTATGCTATCATTTATCATTTTAAACTTGACATATTTGTGATAATTGAACACTTAATAATTCTTAAAATAAATTCTGGATTCGATATTACGCATTTTTAGAAATAGTTTATCTGTTTAGATTTTCGAACCACTAAGTGTTTGAAGAAATATATTTTTAAGCTAGAAAACGTTGAATCATTTCAGCCGTTGAAAAAACAGGAAGTCCTGATACATTTTTGAACAATTGTATATCATGTGAATTATATACGTACAAGATTGTTGTAAATTATTTCATATCATTCCATTGTAGGTCAGTTCTACATAATATAATATTTAAAAAGGGATGGAATTAAAGGACAATATTTATTATTTTAGATAAACTGTGTGTTTTTTTCATTTTTGTAGAAGAAACAGAAACATCTGATGTCCTAGACGCTGAAAAGGCTGATCTTCCTTTCTACAAAACAGAACCAAATAAGGATGATCTATTTGTGGTGTCATCTCAACCAAGGACAAGTACGGATTATTTTTGTTATTATATGACTGTAATAGACAGGATGAATTATCCTGATTTATGGGCTGCAATATTCCCTTTGTACATCCATCTACAGATAGTACAACAAAAATTCTTACAAGCAAATTTGATAAAATTTGATAAAATTTGTTAGAATATTTTAATTGGGTGAGAAATTCTCCTCTTCTATTTTTATAATTTATTTCCATTTGCTTTATTCGCGAGATAACGGACTTTTATATTTTCTTAGTATAATATATCTTCGATCTTCGATCTTTTGACTTGAAACTTTATATATTTTTGGAATGGTGAATGAAGGCATGAATTTGATTTTTCAAAATGTTCTAGCTGTCATTGCTGAGCTATACAAATTTAATGGTCAGATTGACGTCAATTTTCCACATGTCGTCCACTAACTCGATTATGCTGAAATCAATTTTCCTGAAAATGTACACTTTTGTTTAGGATTAGCGGAAGCAACTTATCCATATTATTCCTTGATATTGTACTAAAGCCTATTATATCAGGCATTTGTTTCACATGTTAAGCACTCACTGCAGCAAGTATGCTTGGGTCAATGTCCTTTAAACATACCATTATTGTTAAAATTGCTTAAAGTAAGCGTCCTTTGAATTTTAAAAATAATTAAGATTTTTGATACTTTTGTTGTTTTGGAAATAATTTAGTTATTTTTATTTCAGAGAAATAAACATTATCATCAAGTTAAAGGCAATTTTTGTACGTTTAAGTATAACCTCGTGATTTCTTTTATGCAGGACTGTTTTTCTTACTTTTGATTTTAATGCCTTCTACAAAATTCCATTTTATTAGCGCATTAATTTTAATATGCATATTTATTATTGTAAAAATATTTCTTTTCTCCTTTTAAACTGTATACCTAACAACAAAATTATTTTCATTTACCTGTGTATAATATTGTGAATGGCGGATTTTTGTTCAAGATAATTGTTGTTTTTCTGAAATTGTTTAACATTTCACAGCGGTATAATACTGTTACTTTAATTATTAATCCCTTATTTTATTGATTTTGTATTTACATTGTATCATAGATCAAATTTATTCGTTCAGTGTATGTTCACTTGTATTAATATATCTTTTGATTGAGTTAAGCCATTTCAATTGATATTTTATAGTGTGTCTTTCTATGTTGTGATGTTACACTTTTGTTTCAAATAAGGGTGAAGGTTTGGTACCACTAAAACGTTTAAACCCGCTGCTATTGTTTGCACCTGTCCTAAGTCAGGAATCTGATGTTCAGTAGTTGTCGTTTGTTGATGTGGTGTATAAGTGTTTCTCGTTTTTCATTTTTTATATAGATTAAACCGTTGGTTTCCCCGTTTGAATGGTTTTACACTAGTAATTTTTGGGGCCCTTTATAGCTTGCTGTGCGATGTGAGCCAAGGCTCCGTGTTGAAGACCGTACTTTGACCTATAATGGTTTACTTTTATAAATTGTGACTTCATTGGAGAGTTGTCTCATTGGCACTCATACCACATCTTCTTATATCTATTATCTTTATAATTATTACCATTTCACACGTCATGATATGGAAGCAAGCAAAGAAGAGTAAGCGACCTGTTTATCTGTCAAAGAACTTAATTTATTTTGTTACAGATTAATGCACCTGATACATAATTGACCATGATTGCCCATCGTAAAAACTTGAATGTAGCTACGTATAATAAAACAGTTAAGCTAGAGGCATTATGTTTACCTATGTAAGATAACCTGATACCCACCTTTTTTGTATTAAAATCCTTTGACATACGCTAGTGAGTAAGCGTAGGATGTAAAGTACTACTGAGCATAACGACTTCACATGTGTGCAGCTGCTTGCCAGTGATTAGTTGTAATGTGTGAAAACTTTTCAGATCTCTCAGACACCTATTCCATTTCTTTCCGTATTATGAATTACGATTGGAGTATACTCAGCACGACTGTTTGAATCAGCATGAATAGTTTATCTATAAAGTCCAAATACTATTTCTATTATTTAAAATTAAAGTGAATTTAAAATGCTGTAATCTAGTATCAATTTAGAATAACAACATCAATGTCTATCAAATATAAAATACTGATACATTTGGACTTTATTATTTTTCATTTCAGAAAAAGGACCATGGATCATAGGAGACCACATGAATGGATCTTACTTTATACAAGCTTTTATTCATGTCTTCAAGAATATGGCACATGAACAATCATTCATGGACATGATGATACAGGTAATGATGCAAACAGTGTTTTGATATACTTAAAAGATTGCACCTCCCCTTTCGGAATTTACATTGGAGTTCGGTATTTTTGTTATACTTTTTCATAGTTGTGTACTCAAACCTGACAGTGTATCTTTTTCTGTAGGAAAACTTTGAAGTGCCTAAAATATTTCACATATGAGTTCAACATCTAGCGCATTTTTATAACAGTTTGCAGGTCAATACGCTTGGTGATTCTACCCGAAATTGGATCAAACCAAAAATTGTAAATTAATATATCCTGCGTTTCGACTATATATGCAGAATTAAGAAGGAATAGCAAAAAATGGTTAAAATAATGTGTCCGGATAAAGGGGCATATTTTCCTGAGCTATTTGCTTCATTGGGAGTTAGCAGGTTGATCATGCAGGTTATGGTTTTGGACTAGTGCGTGCAAAACATTCCTACCCTATATCAACACGATATAAACATGATAAACGAAATATTTGCCACTAAGGTTACAAACAAAGCTATTAATCCTTCTAACCATGATTGGCGACAAAAGTTGTCTTAAAGGAGCTTTGTGATATTTTAAAGTCGCAGGTAAATTTAAATTTTACTAATTAAACATTAGACATTTTGTGTGTGACATGTTGCATAGAAACTTGTCTATATTAAATACCTTATTTTGATCTCTTAATGACTAGTTTGTGTGTTGTTAGGTTGCTTTCACATAAGCATATACCTCATTCTTTTTTATTCATATAAATAAAAAGAAATTATAACAAGAAATGATTGTAACAGGATGCTGTTACGAAGCCTCCCAAACGAAGCTCCCATAATTCGTCATTCCTATGGTCGCCTGACATTGGGTAAAGTCCAGTACATATTGGTTTGGGCCAGTAAAGTGATATGCATTAGTGACGCCTAGGAACTGACCCTGCATGTCATTCAAATCTATGTGAAATGACGAACAGGAATATATATAGTTTAGGGGTGGGCATCTCGACCATTTACAAGATATAAGAACATTTGGATTGGAGTGACCCCTGGGGACTGACCCTATATATCATTCAAATCTTTGTGACATGACGATCAGGAATATATATGGTTTACGGGTGGGGATCTCGACCATTTACAAGATATTAGAACATTTGGGGTTGGGAGAACCCCTGGGGACTGACCCTATATATTATTCAAATCTTCGGAACATGACATACAGAAATATATATGGTTTAGGGGTGGGGATCTCAACCATTGTCCAAGATATTATAACATTCTGGGTGGGGGGAAACCCTTGGGGACCTTTCCTATATATCATTCAAATCTTCATGACATGACAAACAAGTATATATATGGTTTAGGGGTGGGGATCTCGACCATTAACAAGATATTTGAACATATTCACAGACTGGGGGTGGGGATGACCCCTTGGGTCTTACCATGTTTATCATTTAAATCATCTTGGCATGACAAACCAGCATATATAAAGTTTAGGGGTAGGGATCCTGACCACTTACAAGATATTAGAACTTTTTTAAATGGCAGGGGGTCGGGACGACCCCTGGGGACTAACCCTGTTTATCATTCAAATCTTCTCGGCCTGACAAACCAGAATATATATGGTTTAGGGGTGGGGATCTTGACCACTTACAAAATATGAGAATTTTCTCAAATGCAGGGGTTGGGGATAACCCCTGGGGATTAACCCTGTATTTCATTTGATGTGCTTATTATGACAAACCAAAATATATATGGTTTAGGGGTGGGGATCTTGACCACTTCCAAGATATTAAAACTTTCTCTAATGGCAGGGGGTCGGGTAGACCCCTGGGGACTAACCCTGTTTATCATTCAAATCTTCTCGGCATGACAAACCAGAATATATATGGTTTAGGGGTGGGGATCTTGACCACTTACAAGATATTAGAACTTTCTCAAATGTCAGGGGGTTGGGACGACCCCTGGGGACTAACCCTGTCTATCATTCAAATCATCTCGACATGACACACCAGAATATATGTGGTTTAGGGGTGGGGATCTTGACCACTTCCAAGATATTAGAACTTTCTCAAATGGCAGGGGGTGGGGATGACCCCTGGGGACTAACCCTGTTTATCATTCAAATCATCTCGGCATGACAAACCAGAATATATATGGTTTAGGGGTGGGGATCTTGACCACTTCCAAGATATTAGAACTTTCTCAAATGGCAGGGGGTTGGGATGACCCCTGGGGACTAACCCTGTATTTCATTTGATGTGCTTTATCATGACAAACCAAAATATATATGGTTTAGGGATGGGGGTCTTGACTACTTCCAAGATATTAAAACTTTTTCAAATGGCAGGAGGTGGGGGTAACCCCTGGGGACTAAGCTTTTATTTCATTTCATGTGCTTTATCATTTAGAACATTTTCAATTATAAATAGTGTCTATCACTAACTGTTTTCAACTTATAATCATTTGAAAATAAAAAAAAAGATAAAATTCCATAGTGTTCTATAGTAAACCCCTCCTTCCTTTATGCCCCTCAAAGTACCCCTTTATAAACCCCAATGCACAAACAAAACCCTGATTGCACCACTAGACATGTTAGTCTAACATATTGTGAAACCTTAAGTTAATCTGACCAGTATTTTTGGAGAACGGGTGCGTACAAGATCGGCGGAAGAAGAAGAAGAAGAAGAAGAAGAAGAAGAAGAAGAAGAATAAAAACTAGATTTGTAATTGCTAGTAATAACGGATGGCACCCTTCCCCCATTGCCAGGGTAACGGCAGCCATTTTGAAAATTCCAAAGTCAAAGAGAACATCTACACATGCCAATCAACATTTCTGTAAAGTTTCATTAAGTTTGGAGCACTTTGAAATTTTGGACATTTTTGCTGTTTCCATGGTAACGGCGGTCATTTTGAAAATTCCATACCCCGATTGCAAATCTGCACATGCTGGTTAACATTATTGTATAGTTCAATTAACATTGGTTCATACAATTCTGAGATATAAGCTGCACAAAAAAAGTGGAAGAAAAATAAAAATAATAAGAAAAAAAGAAATGTAGAATAACAATATGTCACCCCAACTCCGTTGAGGGTGCCATAATAATAAGAACTGAGCAAAAACAATAAGTCTTCTGGAGACTTAATAAGCTAATATCGTCACGGGAATTCGTTAATTGATTTTATTTATGGTGTTATTCTTTCAATAATTTCTGGTTTTCATCAGGCGCAGTCAGACAGTTCATTAGACGTTAATGTTCTAAACACTTCTCCTTCTTTGCCTTTCTTATGAAAAGCAGTCAACAGCGGGATTAGATAGTGCAATAACTAACAACCCGTCCACTTAAAGCACTCTTCTAAAAATATTAAAGTTATCCCAATCGAAGATAAAAGAAAAGATTACCATTCATTTTACAATGCTTTCAGATCAACTTTTCCTGAGGTAACAATATCAGTAAACCGAAATGCAAAAGCAAACTACTTAGCTATTGAACCCCGATGCATGTTTTGGTTAATATAATAAGTTATACAATGCTTTCAGATCAACATTTCCTGAGGTAACAATATCAGTAAATTGAAATGCAAAAATAAGTTAGTGTGACAGACACTATTTCAATATATTGTTACAAGAATCCAACAACAACAAATTACATGAATCCTTGTTAATTGTGCGCTTTAATACAACATTATATGAATTGATTGCAACTCGATTGATGTACCAATGGTTATTTTGTTACTTCTTTTTTATGTTTTTTAACTTTTCATAAATTATGATGTATTACATTTTTACGAAATCCTATTAACTCATCTTGTGAGTACTTTTGGATTTCTGATTGTAAATACCATCCAATATGACTCTATTGTGTGATCTTCAGTGTAAAACAATAGAGGAAAGACGAAGCAGGTTAAAACGATACCATTTTATGTCTTCCAATTATACATTACAATAAATTTAGGCGACACGTACTATATTCTTTGAAATCTGTGGGGTTCATGCTCTATCTGTATTTACCAATAACAAAAAGTAAAATATTTAATTTTGTTAAACATTACACCGGAATTGTAGTTCTCTTTCCGGTAAATTATTTTATCCATATTGATAGAACTTTCACCTGCGGAAAAAATATCTTCACCGCACGAAACGTCGCGTGCTTTTGCGTGTATATTTATGGTAAATACTTTTGATGTACAATTGGTTTTGGTAAGTAATTGTCTTTTGAAAAACTAATATTCACTTTGGCCGCTGTCCTTAGTGAATATCAGTTTTTAAAGGTCAATAAACCACACATATACCTCATCAAAAGACAATAATGGTATAATATTGCAAGATATATTATTATTCAAAGTCTGTGTTTCGCGAATTTTTAGTTGAAGAGAATTTTTTTCAGGTAAATAAATGTCTTTCCAGTGCTATGATGCCTGTTGGGGGAAAGCAAGCTGTTGCAGAAGTTATGATTTTTGAACATAGTAAAGAGAAAGATTTGTTCTTTTTTCCGGGATTAACAGATGATATGATAGGTAATAAAAGTAACAGTGATTTTAAGGTAAAACACATTGTTATATAAGCCTATATTTTGGCACGGAGGCGAGATACTGTCATCCTATATTTTCGTGGTCGACGTTGATTTGGTTCGGCTTTTGGTTTAAAAATTGTTAGATATCAATAAATTGGTCAATTATTTAACAAACTTTGAAAGAAGCTTTTATATGATAAAAACAAAACAGTATGCAGAAACAAAATATTGATAATTTCTTTTTCATTTTTCCGTATTGTACTGATAAATGGTCTTATTTCTTCAGCAGTTTACAATTAGAAACTGTCTGATTATTTTGTTCATTCATCAATTACTTTTGCAAACCTTCATGAAGTTTAATCAAGCTTGGACAGTTGGTTCTTCATTATAAAAAGACGGTTTCCAGAGCAAAATTTCTGTAATATTAGTATAATTGTTTCCGTATTTTTTTATGAATGGACTTTGTAGTGAATTTTAGATACAGATTGGGTTTTAACATCTTTTACTCGTCTAACGTAACAAAAAATATGTCTAGTATCTTTGATGATTTTTGTAAGACATCAATATCTTTACAAAACAATCATAGAATGCATGCAAGGAAGCAACATTTAGATTTGTTTTAAATTTTTTAATATTTAACTAATAGACAGCATAGGTTTATTCCAGTTAACATTTACATAAATCTTGTGTTTAATCTCCATTAAATGTTACGACAGAAGCTTCTGTTTGATCAAGAAATAAGACCAAATTAAGAAAGATACACATAAAAAATAAACACATATAGGCGCTCAATTCGAAATAGACAGTTTAGAATGCAAATATATACTAGAATATTTTACTCAGACATGTTTATGTTTAATTACTTTCGTTTTTTATTTTATTTTGAGGGAAAAAATGATAATCATGAATCAATAAACTAAATGTATTGCATTTTTGCCTTAAAGTCATATGAAACTTCAAATTCGAAAAGCTGAATATGTTTTATATACTTGAATGGCTAAGTTGCATTATAAAACAAGTGTACATAGACTTTCTAGTAAAAGAAAATCCATTATCTTATCAAAATCTTCAGAAATGTACTGCTATTGAATCATTGTCCTCCCAAACACTAATTCGCTGATATTTTTCCGTATGCAGTGACCTTAACTACAAGACCTCTCTTAAGAACTTCGGCCACCGCACAGCGCAAGTGCGAGGAAAAACCGTGATGACAGAATGTAAACAGACGTACACTTGACGGTAAATAGTAATAATTGATTCTTAAAAAACAAGTTGAATACACAAAATCATTTAACAACAGTTATTGAAAAGTTTATTAAACACATGGGAACGCATAGAAAAATTAAAAAAAAATTAACATCGCTCTTTCAATTCACTTATTTTTACATGCTCCACGTGCTTCTGTGTTTATTGTTTATCAATGTCACGATCCGGTAGACTTTGGAAACCAACTCGAAAGTTAATGAGCTTGCGATCAATAATCACCGAATGAATGTTATGTGTCGATTATACGTTATACATTCGTAGAAAATGAATATAGGACTTAGTTTAGTATATATGCATGCATTGGTTCAATAATTTCCTGAACATTACAATTGTTTGAAACTCGTTTCGTATGACTTTAAATCAATAAGTTTTATAAGAATAAAATATCACTCTGTAAATAAAGACCGATTATGCATTTTTTTATCATCTTGGTTTTGTATCTAATTTCATTTCATATTTGTATACCAAGTCAATTAACATGATAAATACTTAAGGTAAACATATTTGATCAATAAAATAACAGAATCGATTGAAACAATGTTTAAACATGATCTCAATATTGCCTACTGTTATGCCTACTATTCTTAAAGTTCCTCCTTGGCCAGACTTGGTAACCGTTAGAAATACAGTGCGGAAGCAAGATATCAAACTGAGCTCATTGGATTTCTATAACAAAATATCAAAAGAAAGAAAGGTATTTATTACCAGAATATTTAGTTATAAGCTTACTATACTCAACTAATCAATACAAGGAATTTCCATCAGTGTTATCTGTCCATTATTTGTAAATTTCTGTTTATCATGAACAACGGAACAAAAGTGAACATAGTATGCCTATATCGTTTTTTTTTTCTTTTGAATCCAGTGCTTCTTCATATCAACCAATACCACTAATTGTTTGAAAAGATCGTACGAGGAATTATTTTATTTTAAATGTTGATTTATTTTATGAACCTTCTGTACTAATAAATGGTCAACTGTTAAGGACAGACATTGTCAAGATTTTAAACTCACATGGCCTATGCCATCGAATGGTGTTTGTTGGTCATTATTGTCCTTTCTTTAAGTAGCATTTACATTTTGTTCTCTACTTAAGCCCTTCTTTACTGAATGAAATCAAACTTGATACAAATGCGTCTTGCCGGGTGTTTTTCGAGGGTTGCTGCATTGCTGTCTTGGCATGTAACAGCTTCTGATTATTTGGAAATTTAAACTTCAACTGGAGAAACAACTAGATTCAAAATTGTCAGAAATGTTCAATTAAACGTTTTTGGAATGACTACTGATGCTAGATGGGGGTTAATTTTTATCGTATTAGGAAATCATATTGGATCTCACTTGGAAGAACAAATTAAACTGAAACCAAAATAAGCAATAATAATCTTTACAAAAACATTAATCAAATAAAGAAAACCAATGACCACATCATACTCATCATTGGACTGGTTTTAAATACAATAACAAAATTGTAACAAATAAGCTTTCAGCAGATATAACTGTTTTTACTCTAAGCATAAAGAAGTCATGAAATCAAATAATACAGGAATGTTTTGTAGAAGGTACTTAATATTATATGTTGCTTTAGTTCTGATAAACTGCTTCTTGCCAAATTGAGGAGTCATTTCAGCCACGATTTGTAGAAAAAAGTATATTAAAAATATCTTTATATTTTTAATTTTCTTTTAAGATTTACCCATTGACAAACGGCTACAAAAGAGGGAAGTGTATTTTGATATCGAATGTTCATTGCCAGAACAAAGACGACGGGAAGAAAACACAAAGGCATTCGGAGTGTTCGAGTAAATTGGACTTTGATTTAACCAACATAGGTCAGCTATTGAAATTCATTGGTTATGATTTCGACCAGATTAAGAATTTCACAAATGAGGTATTGTATCAATTACATGTATTTTCGTCGACCTAAAAACTAAATCTTTGATACGATTAATTTTTTTAAAGTATTGTTAACAATCAAAATATAGTTATAATACCCCTGCTTTTTGAGGGTGCCGTATAGTAGGGTGCCCAATGTCCAAAAAGTCCTCTAGTTAACGAGTTTAAGTTAACGGATAACATACGGCTAATTTTTTTTTGCAAATTATAGGAAAATCAGTATATTTTACAATTATGATTGTCGTCGTAAGTTCCCATGGTCACAATTTTCTAATTTTCGTGTTTTTACAGGGTAACCCCAGATACAGTATTGTACGTGGAATCTTTAACATGAAAAATAAAATTATTACGCTCCTTGTTGGCGGTTTAAATAGTACTTATAATATAGTTTATATCTTAAATATATCATATAACCAAAAGCGGAAAGTATTTAAGTGATTTTAGTATAATTATTTCAGCATTTTAGTAAGACTAACATTTTACCCGAAATTTACCACATTTTCATCGAAAGCAAAATTATAACGTGTATCATCACGATATTTTTTACTCTGATTAAAGCAATAAGACACGGTGCATGTGTGTGCCAAATTTCATGTGTGAAATGAAAGTAGTTTTGAAGAAATTAGCAATTAAAAACACAAATTAAGTCAACATTTTGACATTGATTGAACATGGATTATCCCGTGACATTCATCATTTTGTTGCTTACACTATTAGGTCATTAACAAGGACAGTGGTCACTCAATACATTTCTCATTTTGCTTGTTGTGTGTTGTTTTGAATAGCCAGCTAACTTTGTAAATTGTTATTTTCTTCTGAGGAATATGTTTTGTGTCTGTTTTTCAATACTTTAAACTTTTTATTGAATAGATATTTTTGTTATAATTGTAGTATAAGCATCAAATCGGTCAGTTTCGTTTCACACCCGGAATATGGCACATCAAGCCTATTTATGGTCTTGCATGATGTTTTCAACCTAAATCCCCCTCAGTGTGAACGACAACAAAAATGTATCACCGTTCGTGCTTTAAATTATACACCAGCAAACACAACTGAAATAATTTCAAAGCTGAATTGGCAATAGGTTTGTCCCAGCAAACCACTGAGCATGCTGAAGCCAATGACCTATATGTGCGAAGCTGACAGCAGGAAATTTTTTTTCCGGTTTGACCTTTTTTTTTCATTTGTTGCTACGCATGCTTATTTTTTTCCGCGGCTTTGCTGCGCGAAAATTTATTTTCACTTTTGTACACATTTATATCCTCAACTTTCCTGTATTTCATGTTGCAGAGTATTCATTTTCATCCGGTCTTGTGCAAAGTTATTTATTTTCAGTTCATACCAGGCCAAATTATTGATTTTCAAAATCCTCCTCCCTTCCCTCCTTTCGAAATCAAATGGTTGTCCCCTTACTGAAAGCTAATGAAAGGACGTCATCAATTAATAGTCTGAGAAGAGTATGATCATAAACATAATTACCGTAAAAACTAGGATTCTACTGGTACAGCATGTTTTACTAACTGACTGAATTATGTCGAAATTCTTAGAGAAAAGGATTATACATTCTTTATATGCCTGTCCCATGTCACGATCGAGCCGGTATTTGAGTGGTTTTCGTTGGTTCATGTCTGATTTCTTTGGGTAAATTGTTTCGTTATTAATTAGGCCGTTGGTTTTCTCAAATGAATTGTTTCAATTTTTTATACCCGGGCCTTTTATAGCCGACCATACGGTATGTGTTTTTTCTCATTGTTGAAGGCCGTACGGTTGCCTATAACTGCTTACTTCCACATCTCCTTATTTTTATATTATACAAGTATTACATCAATTTAACATTTATTTATCAATGTACCATGTAAATGAGGTCAGATGAACTCTGCCACAAAGACATAGATATAAGAAGATATGGTATGAGTGCCAATGAGACAACTCTCCATCCAAGTCAAAATTTATAAAAGTAAACCATTATAGGTCACAGTACGGTCTTTGTACACTTTGCTACTATTCCAAACACCATATGCCTGTCCCATGTCACGATCGAGCCGGTATTTGAGTGGTTTTCGTTGGTTCATGTCTGATTTCTTTGGGTAAATTGTTTCGTTATAAATTAGGCCGTTGGTTTTCTCAAATGAATTGTTTCAATTTTTTATACCCGGGCCTTTTATAGCCGACCATACGGTATGTGTTTTTTCTCATTGTTGAAGGCCGTACGGTTGCCTATAACTGCTTACTTCCACATCTCCTTATTTTTATATTATACAAGTATTACATCAATTTAACATTTATTTATCAATGTACCATGTAAATGAGGTCAGATGAACTCTGCCACAAAGACATAGATATAAGAAGATATGGTATGAGTGCCAATGAGACAACTCTCCATCCAAGTCAAAATTTATAAAAGTAAACCATTATAGGTCACAGTACGGTCTTTGTACACTTTGCTACTATTCCAAACACCAAATATATTTGACCCACTACTTATAGTATCTGAGATAAGGACTTAACCACTGAAACTTAACCTTGTTCACTGATCCATGAAATGAGGTCGAGGTCAGATGAACCATGTATGACCGACATGTAGACCTTACAAGGATACCATATATTAGTAACCAAATATAGTTATCCTAGATGCGACGGATACGAAAGGGACATTCAAACTCACAAGTGAGACATTCACATGACGAAAAAAGGCTATACAGTTTTTTAGCAGTCACTTAACCATGAAAATGAGGTCAAGGACAATGATTATATGACAGACGGGAACTTTGTAACACAATGGATCTATATACAAAGTATGAATCATCCGATTCATCTACCCTCTGAAATATAAAGATGTACAAATAGTTTACGGTGTTGCCGCCGCCACCATCAGATTGTATGCTGTATGCCTCGCATTCTGCGACTTGCTTCGAATGCGATTTAAAAAGGAACAACTGAAATTAGCTCTCTTACCTAAACCTGGTCGGTGGGCTTTCAACTAAACAGTAGATAATGAAACGTAATAGCTACTGCTAGCTTCGGCAATTTTTCTATGTCGTTTCCTTCTGATTAAAATTCTGATCTATGTTATCTCGTGTGCTCGTATATATAAGCTCATATGAGGATATCGAAATCAGAGATCTATATTTTAATTAGATTGATGTTGTTTACAACCCTCTTTTTGTAGATAATCTTTAACTCCATGTCAATTATATGCCAATTTATGCTCAATAAGGCATATAAGTGTGTAAGATGTAGTGATTTACCTGTTTCTAATTGTCATTTTGTTTTCATATATACTTTAACAGAAACCCTCCCCCTTTTTCACCGTTTGCAGTTTTTTTTTATTTCTATAAAGCAAAGATATACTCAGACCTGCTAATTCAATCCATTCTGCGTTAATACTACACCAGTTTTGGAACTAAGTACAATTTTATGTGCTTCCAAAATCACCAAAATAAAATTGGATATTTACCGAGAAAATCATTACGAACACCTCCTATCAACAGACGGAAAAATAACATTTTGGGAGGGCAACTTTAAAATGTTAATATCTAAAAAAAACATCTCTAGAGATCACTTGTATCGAATCTTATGTAAAAATTTCGAATTTGGAAATTTTAATAGGTCAAGGTCACTGTTATTTAACAGCTGAATGAGAATTGTAAATGTGCACCCTATAAGTACAAATATCAATCTCGAACCATATTTGGCAACATAAATATCAAATTAGTCCTAAATATAGAAACTATAGTTATAATCCTTTGAATTATTCTAATTTATTTTTCTATAAACGCATATATGTAGGGGCAGCCAGCTGTCTAAACTTGACTCTGCGTTTTCCCTGAAATTTTAGTTTTGACCTTTGACCCAAATTTAGGAAAATCCTGACCACTGTAGACAACGACGACATCATTATTTCGATGAGGCTTGTTCTCCTCTTTTTAATGATATCAAATACAGCCGTGTGTTATTCCGTTAACCCAAATATCGATCAAATTCGTTGACTGGGCACCCTACTAGTATTAAGTGATAGATGTGACTGTCCGTTAGTCTTTCTTTCCCTTGTATAAACCTGAATCTGCTACACAGTTGCTTACCAGTTTTGACAACAAAAAAACTCACATGATGTGTATGAGATCTTCTTATTTGATTGATGTTTTTTGTAAATCACTTAGGAAAAGATCATATACGCGCATTGCAGAAAGTCAAACGCCCTTAATCAGAACGTAATAGAACTTCCTCTGAAACTTCACACTATTTTGACATTGTGCATCTTCTTTTTCAAAACGAATTGTCTAAGGGTTTCCCGTGGCAAGTCGTGGATTTACCATGATTGCTGTATCATTGGGTACCATTTTTGTACTATAATCTATCCTCATCTCCTAAAAAAACATATCAAAATATGTAATCCTTTTTCATTATCTAACCACAATGTATTTTGCATCGGTACAGAAGACATATTGTCTGACGTTTCTGTCCGGCATATGTCAAATGTCAATAATCTATTTTTCATGGACTGCAAACAACATTTTTCGTATTCCACTACTTTTACCTATAGGTAAAATATATATATCGTGTATATTGAATATATCAAAATAGCAAGTTTTTTTTTAATAATAATAGACATAGATCAACTATTTTCTGTGTGTAGAATGATTGTCAGTGTTCGTCTGAACTTGAACTCATTAGCATGATTTTTTGGTCAAGTTCATTTTTTTTTAATAGAACAGTTTAGTCAGACACCAAATTTATGAGTGAAGTATAGTTTGTGTACAAATTGATTGTAAGAGGTTCGCCTGATAGTGTTTATCTTACTTTGATGTGTTTTGATCGATATTATTTTTTTGTTTTATTAAATCAGTTTTGATGATCCCCTAATTAATATGTCATCTATATTCCGTGTATACAAGGAATATGAAGTGTTCATGTTCATATGATAAGGTTATTCAGTGATTATTTTTTTTATTTTTATTATATTATTCATGTCAGTTTCTCAGAGATGGAATTTAACCTAGCTATTACAAGACATTCAAATTCGAACAGCTTCCAAATTCCATCCTGCAAAACACAGTACAGAAAAGAATCCTATTTTCCAAGAACTATTACCGACTGGAACAAACTACCGGACAACATTGTAAATTGCACTTCAGTAGATTCTTTCAAATCATCAATTTCAAAGCATCAATATTAACTCAACTATTACATTATACTTAATTATACAAAGCATTTTTTTTATTTTTTCGTATTTATTAAAGATTGTATATATATCAATCTATGTCTTGTTGTAAGTTTCCTCCTGTGACATGATCTTCAATTTGTTGAAGGCGGTCACTATATGGTAGAAGTAGAAGTAGAAGTATATAGGCTGAAATAATGGTTGAAAATGGAACGTATTTGTCTGATTGGGTTTATCTTATGTTGACCTCAATGTTACAGTTAATTGTTTTATTGATTAGCTAAAAGTTTCATGTTAAAGTCAGTATAATAAGAAATAGGATCATCAAATTTGGTTTATCGAATGTAAGTAGTACAATTTTGCCTGACGAAGTTTATCTTAACTAATTTCACTTTGAATTTCATGGTTCATTTGATAATTGTAATTATTTTGTGATAATTTATTTCCTTAATCGTTGTGAAAAGTAGTTTAACTGTTTTTTGTTAAAACATGCTGTGAGCGGTTTATTTCCCATTTTGACCTATAAGATTTGACCTTTAAATGCTCAATTTGTCGAGATAAAGTTTCATGGTAAGGTACGTTTCTAGGATACCACAACAAATAGATCATACAATTTTGAAATATTTTATAAGCCATAGAATGTATTTCTTGCATATAATAAGCGTAAGGTGTACATGTTCAACATACTTTCAACACAATAGTAAAGCAGGGAAGACACTTCAACATGTCCACTCTTGATTAGAATGTTTTCGGATATAAAATAGAATAACCCATTATCCTCTATATTCTGTAAAGACGACATTTCATATCATGGATGTGTTGTTGATCTATGTTCCAGTATATAGAGATTGACGGATTATGATTTTACATCCAGCATGAATGTCAGTGTCATGATTGCCGTAGATAATGTACTGTACATTTCGATTTTTTAGCGTGTATTTATTATTGTCGTTTTTGAAGAATGAATATATATACATATTTAAATATTGTTTGTTTTCAGTAAATGTAATATGCTCTTCAACTTCGTACTTTATTTGGCCTTTTTAACGTTTTTGTTCGAGCGTCCCCTGGTGAGTCTTTTGTAGACCAAACCGCGCGTCTGGCGTACAAAATTTCAATCCTGGTATCTATGATGAGTTTATTTGAATATAAATAATGAAATATATAAGAATGACACATATATAACATTTTGGTTGCTGACAATACAAAGTAATAAAATCATGCAGAACATTTTATGAAGAACTATGTTATCCAAATGTTTGGCACTGCTAAAATAAAACATTATGCGAGTAACTTTTTAAAGTTTTGTTGATGATATCAGTCATCATATTACACTTGTAGATTCCACTGTTATCCACAATAGAGAAACTAGCATAAATGCATGCAAAACGCAGGTGTAAGCCGTGATGTATCATATATGATGTGTTATCAGATTTCTGAATTGACTGGCTATTGGAAAATGAATCCTATGACTAGAGAAATTGGCCTTAACGTTTTTCTGATCGTGTCAATGTTGAAATGTCTGAAACTTTCGAGGATTTTACTTATATTGCAAATATCGCCTTTGCGTTTATTTCAGTAATGTTTACACATATCACATGTAATCAATCCATTAATATTATGGCACTCATCAGGCAAATCGATATTTAGTAGATGTACACTTAAAGTTTTAATATTGCTTATGGAAATTCAGTTTATAGCCGCGACAAACATAAACTGACATCTTGCAAAATGACGAACCTAACTGAATGTGCAGCTGTGGGTATGATTTAAATATCGCCTTTAGTTATGCTCACATATTTCATATGAAATCAATCTACTACTGTTTATTCATTTTGGAAACAAATCATTGGTTATTAGTTGCACACTATAAAATAACAATCACTAAATGAAATTTAAAATTAGAATTCATTATTATTTTTGGAGTACTTGTATTAATAAATCTTCTGGGTATAAATAAACAGCAAATATGAACGTTCCACGAAAACACATTTCATGTTAATCTCAATATAGAAGGGTTTAACTTTGTTCATCAAGTATCCACAAAAATTACTTGTTTCCCCTTTATATTGGATATTTGGTTACCCTGAAGAGGAAAAAATGAATTCATACTCGTATGTTCTCCACTATTCATGTTGTTTTTCGTAAATATTATCTATTGCTATTTTGATCGTAGAGAACATATTTATTATGAATGCTGTAGTGTGCTATTTGAACAATACCATGTGTGCAACAATGTAGCATTTTAGGTTTACATATATGTTTGTAAGGAAACATTTCATTCAAATAAAACAAATCAATAATAATAACAATTTTTAAGATATTTTTGTTGCAGAAGATTAAAGAGTTCTTGAAAGGAAAATTAGATGAGATAGACAAAAATCAGTCTTCCAAGTATGACAGTCTATGTATAATGGTTTTATCTGGGAAATTTGACTGTGAAGCTGGAGTAATTTATGATTGCAATGGGAAAGCTGTTCAAAGAAATGCAATTTTAGAAATCATTAGAGGCTGTCATCATTTTGAAGGGAAACCGAAAATAGTTTTTGTCCAAACCTACAATTTTCAAGGTATTTATTTTTTGAAATTGTTGTACTTGACAACTTAAGGAATGAATAACGACTTAGAAACAAACTAAAGAATATTGGAAATAGCTAATGTTCAATTTTTCTTTTCGATAACCATTTGATATTTTGAGGAGTAAAAATGTTATTATACCGGTAAATGGTTTATGTCTCGAAACTGTTTAAATGTATGTGATAGACATCCAAACTGACAATTAACTGAATTAATTGATAAATGAAAACAACTTCAATTTTAAATGATAAGCAGTCAATCCAATTGTTTTTGTAGATGAAAAAAACCAAGGCAACAAGGATTTCTCTAAATGAAAAGTTCAAAATATGAACATTATTTGATGTATTAAATACACCAACAATCTTGCCAACAAAGCTTAGTTCACTGTTTAAACTCAAAGTTGTCAGAGCTTAAGCTGTATCTATGGAATCCCTAACCCTATTCAGTGACTAAAGGAGTTTTGAAAGGAATAGACATGTTTGACCTATATTGGTTTACTTTTATAAATTTTGACTTGGATGGAGAGTTGTCTCATTGGCACTCATACCACATCTTCATATAACTATGTGTTGAAGTGTAAAGTATGTTTTTGTTATGGTATAGCTACTATAGTTACAAGTGTTTTCCCTGACCGAAACTATCACACAAATCCTTATAATGGTTATACCCTTGAATGACAATGTTTGACTAATTTATCATTTCTATTATTTTAGCGTGCAAACTATAAAGGAAAAAAGAAATAAAAAACTGGTCAACAATACAAAATATAGAAATATTATATTACTGAAGCCAGCAATTGACTCTTAATATGAGTCTTTGAATGACTCAAACCCTCAATCGACCGCATAGGAATTATTTGCCAAAACTTATTTTTTTCTGCATTCTGCAATTTTAAGTAATTGCACTACATAATATACCAAGAGTTAGATTATGACTGAAGCCATGAATTTACTCCTTATAGGACTAATTGACCAAAAAGACTCTTTTTTCCAATAGTGGCGCTTCAACCAATCAAAAATAAATAATTCCATAAAAAAACTATTACTTGATTGAAAGGAGAGAGTTCGACCTACACAGTTTCCATTCCATACAAATATATTATTGCATCGTTTCAATTTTATGCAAAAGGCCTGAAATTTTGTTTAGTGGGTTGTTAAAAGTAATATGTATCTTGTAATATGTAAGGGCTTTTCAAACTACCGTACACTATCGCCCATCGTCTTTCAGATATTTCAAATTAGTGGTTAACACGACAACCATGGAATTTATTGTTTTGTTGTTTAAAAGCTGTCTCATTGAAATATACTCAAAAATATTTTTCTTGAAATAAACATGACAAATTATATACACTATACATGAATGTTTTAGTTATATATTAAATTGAAATAGAAAGGGTTTATATGGTATCCTGATTTAAAAGTCTGTATATCGTATGCATGTATTCATAAGCGATTATATTTGATTTCAGAGAAAAGCAAAGGTTTTGATTCGTCGGATTCTAAATATGACATAATAAAGAATGGTAAATCTAACACAGATGATGTATTTGTCGTGTCAAATTATCCAAGAATAGGTAATTCTGTTTTTTATTTTTTTTTTTGCTTGCATTCCATTTAGGACAAAACGTTATAGATTATTCTTTTTGGACAGAACGTTATAGCAATCATTTCATCACTGATTAGAACATGTAGAAATTAAGTCAAATGAAGAAATCAGATGTCTATTTTAACTGGTTTATGTTTTGATTCACCGTTAGATCACAACTGCGCAAACATATAATATTATTCGAGTGAGTTTCAAATAAATATATGCAAACCCCAATATCACATAGTGATAAAAAAAATCCGGCTTTTTTTAGTACATATTTGTTATTCGATATTTTGTAATAATTAGTACGGATGTTTCAATTGTCGTAACCACAATCCCGTCGTTTTTTCCTCGAATGTGACCTACCAAATTACACTTATCATCAGGTTTGTACTTGTATGAGCAACACTACGGGTGACATATGTGGAGTAGGATCTGTTTACCCTTGTGGAGCACCTGAGATCATTCCCGGTGTTTGATGGGGTTTGTGTTGTTCAGTCTTTATTTTTATCTTGTGTTTTTGTTGACTGTTTTGTTTTGTTTTTCCATGGCATTGTCAGTTCGTTTTCGACTTGTGACTTTTTCTATCCCTTCTTATCGTCCACCTTTCTTTGATATTCCATATCTTGTATTCTAGTCATTTTCTGTAAATTTTCTGTTGATAAATTTTTAATTATCGAAAATACTAAGGGTTTTTCTACCTCCAGGCATGTATGGCCTATTCCGTATTTGGCAAAACTTTTCTGAATTTTTGGTTTACAACTTTGTATTGATTATGGCCTTCCAACCGTTTTGATTCGAGACACTGATAAGCTTTACTTAGACGAAAAGCACGTCTGGATTTTGGATGAGTTTTTAGTATCACTCAATTTGATGCCAATGTTGATGGAAGTTTCGGCTCCGAGGGTATCACCAATATAGTAGTCAGAATCTCTGTGTTGACATGAAATATCAATGATTAGGTCATGTTCTGTAAATTCTCTGTTGATAATTTTCAGTTATCGACAATCCTCACGTTTTCTACACCCAGACATGGATGGTCTTACCCGTTATTGTCACAACTTTTCGGAATAATTGGTACAACATGCTCTTCAAATTCATATATGTTTGGGCCTTTCTAATGATTTGAGCGCCCCTGATAAGACGAAATGTGCGTCTGACGTTATAAGTTTTTTGGTCTTTTTTTCTTTTTGAGCCTTGGTGTTGTCAGTTTATTTTCGACTTATGATTTTGAATGTCCCTTTCGTATCTTTCACCTCTCTTGTATAAGCCTGTTTTGTTTTTTGTATACCTAATTTTCATAGTGCATTGATTTATAGTACTCTTTGCGATTATGGTATGCCCTTTTAAAATAAACTATACAAATAGTCGATTATTTTGGGTGCTGAATTCATCTAATATAATTGCTTAATACTAAGTCTGAGTTCTAATAAAAAATGGGATGTCACATCCTATTTTTTACGGCGATGTTGTTATAAAGCCCGTAAATTTGGATACGATCCATGTTAACTGAACAAACTCATTCATAAAAGTTATAAATTTAACACAGTAGTAAAATTTTTAGATATTGTTTTCATTTGTACTAATTTTGATTTTTTTTTTTTTTTTTAATTAAAACATAACTATATATATATTGCTATATACATGTATGTACAAAGTTGAGAACTCATTATCCTACATCATGTCGATATTGTTTGCTCATAATTTGGAATTGCACTAGGTCAATGACGTCTTTATACTAAATCCGTTGGATGTGTACTGAATGATTTAGTCTGGGAGAACATGATTTATTTCTTAGTTGTTATTGTCTTTAAACTAGCTTTCAGTAACTGCGAGTACTCTTACTTTACTGTATGAGTATTTCTCATTTTACGGTTGCCTATGTTTGCTTATGTCCACATTTTTGGAACACTCGTGGATAGTTGTCTCATTGGCAATCATACCACATCTGTTTATTTTTATACACATGTTCCGGACCATATGAGTATTTGGTCTTATGGTCGGGGTAATTAACACGTTTACTTTTAATACTTGACCCTTCTAGTTGTCACGTCATTAAAAAGAAGCTATCAAAGGCCATTTTATTTTACGTGTAATTATTATAATTATTACAAGATTAATTAAATAAAAAGAATCAGTTTAACCCAGTTAATTTTACTCACTAGTCAAAACTATAGTAAACACATTTCATACCTATGGTCATTACCGATTTGTCATTACGAATGAATGGCAATATGTCGACTTGGGAAGATAACTTTCAAAAATATCTTTATGAACTGTTAAACAAGAAGTCAACTATTTTACTAACTGATGAAACAGTCTACAGGATAAAGAGTCTATTAATTGACACTAGAGAAGGACAGAAAACAGATACACCCAGATTAGGATGTGCAAATGCAGAAAAGCTATGGTACCGTGTGGAAGTGAATGTCACCCTAAGCATGCATGCAAACATAAAATTAGTGATGGAAACTAACTGTGGCATTAATATTTAACGTTTATGTAGCCCTTGGATGATAAAATAATACATGTTCATGTTACCATCATTGTTTTGCTTTTTTAAAGTAAAGTTTATTGTATTATCGAAACGTTTCTAATGAATATTTGAAAAATATTTATATAGTCCAAATACTCATATGGTCCGGCCATTTAATAACCAAACGAGTACATACTCATATGGTCCGGAACATACACAATACAAATTAAAAAAATACTAGTATGCATTTAGCGTTATGTGAAAGAAAATAAACCCATCATCTTAATATCTCATCCCGGCACTACGACACTAGAAAAAGTGTCATTCCTTCATCATAAGGGATTCTGAGAAAAAATTGTTTACTTGATTTATCAATGACCACAGTTAGGTGTTCACTACAATGTATGTCACAAATTTGATATTTTAATATCTCTCAAATCTGGTGGCATCGCCGACTTCAAAACGAGAAATATTGAATCAAAGTTTAATCTCGTACTCTTACCTGATGGTTTATCATGTAGGGGATAGTTAACTTCGTTTACTGTACGGATCCAAAAATAAGACATAAGTTTTGTTTATGGTATGACACATCAGATTTGCAAAGATTTAAGCCTCATGAAAATAAAACCTTAAGTTTTCCTAATTCTGTTTGAGTAATTTTCTTTAACTAATGCGAATGCCTCAAACCTA
This sequence comes from Mytilus californianus, assembly GCF_021869535.1. Taxonomy (NCBI): domain Eukaryota; kingdom Metazoa; phylum Mollusca; class Bivalvia; order Mytilida; family Mytilidae; genus Mytilus; species Mytilus californianus. The sequence continues at coordinate 47,644,840 of NW_026262593.1, forward strand.
ACCGATTAAACGTGTTTACCTTTTACGATCAATAACAACGGTTTCATAATATGACATATTACTTTGCAAAAAAAATTAAAAAAAAAAGATAATGTTTTCAGAACAAGGTCCATGGATACTTGGCGAAAACATGAGTGGATCATACTTCATTCAGGCACTTATCCATGTCTTCAAGAACTTTGCATGTGAAAAGTCATTTATGGAATTATTAAAAGAGGTAAAGTATTAAATAAATACATGCTACGAATATGTAAAAAGAATTAAGACATATTAGGTTTGTGATTATATTAGCTTTAATAATTGTTTTGCCATGCCAGTATGAGGGTTTCATGGAGTTGCCTGCGAAGTGTTTCATATCAATTACCTGTATTGTTGGAGCAAGCATGCTTGAATTGTTAAAAAAAAGATGTAAAAGACACACAAAAAAGACAAAAGTTTTAAAATAAGCGATATCATTTTGTAATGATGGTAGGTTGTCTTCATTTGAAATAACACCTACCTCTCTTTGATGGTAACAAGAACAAGGTCAAACTGTGTCTTTTTCCCTTAATGTGGGACATTATACCAAACTCTCATTCTAAGAACTATTTAATACATATAAGAGATGATCTGCATTATTACGTATCAAAACCACTTGTTGAGGTAGAGTTCAAGTTACTCCTAATGAATAATGATAAATATGTAATGCCAATGTTATTGTTAACTACATAAACAAGTATCTTGTTTCTGCTTTTGAATAGTATATTTTTTTCTCATTATACTCAGTCCTTGAAATGTTACTCATCACCAGTCACAGCTGTTAGATATATTTTGTGTAATCCTAATTGAGATAAATACTTAAGTGTTTAACAACAATGTGTCTCAAATAAGTAATATCAGTTTTGTTATAGTATCTATAACAGGAAATATTTACAGATATCAATTTATACATACATTTTAAAATAAAGATACAAGACAAATCTTCAACAAAAGTGTTGGACAAAATTAAAGTTAATGATTGATTGATGTTTGCTTACCGTCAAGTGGCCAATATTTCATGCATATTCAGGACGAGAACAAATAAACAATACAAACAATACTAGTGAATAGGTCCTGTCATAGAGCTGTCAGGGTTGAAGGTCGAGGAAATTTGGATTGCCAACTGGAAATTGAGGTAAATTGGATAGGGACAGAAATGTAGGCCTGTAACAGGTCACATCCGAACTCCACCTCATCTCCCTCAAGAGTTGTTGCAAGAATTTTAAAAGTGCAGAGAGCGTGGCACTGTCTCTACAGGATGCATCGAATTGAACGTCCGCATTTTGACTGGGCATGGCTGCGTACTTTTCATCATACACAGCCAAACATTTGCCCCACTTTAGCAAGGGTTTTATTGCCGGTCGGAAGATGACCAAAGTGGCTATATTTCTACTCAACGGTCACCCTTAGGAACTCAAGTTAATTAATTGATTCACGAAATTCAATATGGTAAAAGTAAGTGTAAGTTAAATTACATTTAGGATAAGATAACACATATATTTCTCTCGGTACATCAGATAACTGAATAAGTCTAATATACTAATTTTCATACGGATGATTGACTGTAAACCAAATTTTTTGCGATCGCTTTATTTTCGCGGGTATATAATAACGCGAATTTAAATCGTGGCGAATATGTAAAACTAGGATCGTCCCTTATCTAAATACATCAAGTAAATTTGAAAATCGCGAAATTAAATCGCCGTGAAGTGGTATAGAAAGGGCTAAACGCGAAATAAAGTTTGTTTAATGTATATAGATATCAGATTTATCAAGCATGATTTCCTGTACATAAAACATTTGCTGATGAAAAATCTAAGATCAAAGATGCACTTGATACTCTTAGGGCTGAAGCTGAGACAGATGTATGAATTTATGAGTTTAGATGTTCCTTTTTTCATTCGAAGGTATTAACTTTACAATTGACCTTTACAGGCAAACATGTGTCTGGCCCATGCTGTAGTACCAAAGCAGACAACAGAGGGGAATAAAAAAGTGACAATAGAGAGGAAAACTGTTGCACAAATTGTCCTTTTGGAATATTGTGAGGGAGCACAGCTTTACTTTTTCCCAGGACTTGATGTAACACCTATTCAAAAAGGCTTGGAAAATAAAGATGTATCTGAATCAGGAAAACCAGTGCGTGCAGAATCAAACCCTCAGTAGCTATAACCACCAGTTCGTGATTAGAAAATTTGTAGAACATACTTTCTGTAACTAAATGGAGCTAACCTTTAACTCACTGGGATTGCCAAAAATAGTAAAATTATGAAATCCTTTCAAAATTTGTTAAAAATGCTGAAAGTGGCGTAAAAACACAAACAATCAATCAATCAATACATTTTGTCTCGATTTTCATATACATGGTTGTTGCAAATATGTGCACATATCGTCGTCATTATACATACATGTTACAAATTGAAGCATAATATTTTAAGTATTTAAAATGAAACTAAATAAAGCCCCAGGAATTGATGGCTTAAGTGTAGAATTTTATAGAACTTTTTGGGAACATCTTAAAGAGTTTGCAGTCAAAACTTTTAATTTCTCATTTGATAAAGGGGAGTTAACAAATTCACAAAAATGAGGAGTTATTTCCCTTTTACATCACAAAAATGATCCTCTCAGTTTAGACAATTATAGACCAATAACATTATTGAATGTTGACGCAAAATTAGTTGCTTATTCACTTGCTCAAAGAATCATCAAAATATTACCCCAAATTATTCATGGAGATCAAAATGGGAATGTTAAAAACAGATATATAGGATATAATATTAGACAAATTCAAGATGTCATAGATTATGCAGACAAATTTGATATAGAGGGCGCTTTATTATTCTTAGATTTTTCAAAGGCATTCGATTCATTAGAGTGGGATTTTATGTTCTTTGCTTTACAAAAATTTGGATTTAAAAATTCTATGATGAGATGGATAAAACTTTTATATTCTGACATAAAAAGTTCAGTTTTAAATAATGGGTGGATTTCAAAACCCATGAGTATATATCGTGGAATACGTCAAGGCTGTCCATGTAGTGCTTTAATTTTTGTTATTGCTGTGGAGATTCTAGCTTGTAAAATTAGGCAAGACCATAACCTTAAAGGATTTGAAATCAAGATAGATGGAAAAACCCATACTTTAAAAATAAGTCAGCTAGCAGATGACACCACTCTTTTTCTCAAATCAAAACAAGATATTTCAAAAGCTCTTAACATGATTGAAACATTTGGTTCACTGTCAGGATTAAAACTTAACAGATCTAAAACGGAGGGTATTTGGCTAGGGAAACAAAAACATTGTAAAAAAATATGAAAATATTAACTTTACAGATAAACCAGTTAAAAGTCTGGGGATATATTTTGGGCATAACAAAGAAGAGTGTCATAAACTAAGTTTTGAAAAACAGCTAAAAAAGTTTGTAAAAATAATATCTCATTGGAAAAAAAGAAACCTAACCATGATAGGAAGAATAACAGTTATTAAATCTTTAGTTATTCCTATAATTACTTATTTAGCTACAGTCTCAACCTTGGGCAAAGAGTATTTAGATAAATTTAAAAAAATTATATATGAATTTCTATGGAACAATAAGACAGAAAAGTTAAACGCACTGTATTAAGCTACAACCAACTACATGGCGAATTAAAAATGGTAAATATAGATAAATATATAGAATCTATTCAGATAGGTTAGATAAAAAGATTAACTGCTGATAAATTTCTTAATTGGATGGTTATACCAAAATTTTATCTAAATAAATTTGGTAGCAATCTACTTATCTTAAGAATGAATACTTATAATATATACTCGCTACCAGGTACGAAAGAGCTACCAGAATTTTATCTTGATATGATTAAAGTATGGTTAAAAAATAAAAATAATAAAACTAAACATCCAAATAATTACAGACTTATCCGCCAAGAAGTCATTTGGGGAAATCAATTGATCAAATTTCAAAAGAAACCACTACTTTTCCAAAACTGGATAGATGGCAATATCATTCATATAAATGATATTATTGATGAAAATGGAGTCTTTTCAGAAAAAATTATAAGTTTAAAATTAAAGAATAAATCGAATTGGATAACTGAATTCTCAAAATTAAGAACAGCAATCCCAAAAGAATGGTTAAAAATATTGAATGAAGAAAGTTCAATAAAAACTAGTGTTTTAACAAATAACTCACTATATATAAGTGAAAAAAATATTTGCAAACATAAACTAGAAAAATTAGATTCGAAGAAAATTTATACAATTTTAATAGAATATGATAAAGAAATTCCAATAGGGTATCATAAGTGGAACAGAATATTAAAATGTGAAAATATACAAAGTGAAGCTCAATATATGCAAAAATTTATTCATAACTATTTAAAAGATAATAAACTGAAAATGTGCTGATGGAAACTATTACACTTTATTCTTCCAAACAAAGTTTTGTTAAAACAATGGAAAATAAGACATAACTCTACCTGTAATTTTTGTAACCTTACAGAAGACTATGATCATTTTTTTGTAACGTGCCACTTTTAGATGAGTTTTAGGAGGAAATATATAAGTTATTTGAAATAGCTAAGATTGGTAGACACATTTTCACTGAAAAAAAATTAATCTGGGGATATAAAATTAATGATGAACATTATTATGAAATAAACTTTTTACTTACAGTTATTGTGTTCACTAAACACAAAATACACTATTTGTCAGAATATAGGACAAACAATATCAATCTATATAATGTTTTTAGGTCAGAATTTAAAAAAGGATTATTATTACAAAAAAAATATATTAATATTGAAGGAAAAGGGATACTAGAAAAGATATATTCTTATATTTGACAACATTGTTATATTATAGGCAATATTGTTATTATATATGTATTTTACATAACGGTTTGATAGATGATTATTTCATTTTACAATTTCAATGAGTTTTGAAAGTGAAAGTACCTCTTATTTCTTCCACAAATTTATATACTGTAATTTTAGATTATACGGAAGATATACAAATTATGCTTACTATATGAGACCAAAATTTTTTTTGTGTACATACCTTCCGTGCCTAATACAATTATATTTGGGAGACACGTGGTGAAAGCAATTAATCCACACAAAAATACAACAACTGAAAAACCGTTATACCGGACAACAGAGAAATATATTAAACCACAAACCAAATTCCGAACACGCTAAGATAACCCGTTATTCTGTTTTATTCTCAACATCTATCAGATAGTAACAATTGATTGTATATTAAAGAAAACTGTTTTTTTTTACTATATATATAAAGTTCATATTCAGAGATATAATAGTAAAATAATAGAGAAATAATGTATTAATGATAAACAATGTATTAAAGACATATAATATACATACTAACAAAATTATAAATATATACCTGAAGATACCCTGGTCTTAAGGTACTAATATACAGGGATCTCCACTGAAATAACTGTACCAGTGAAGAAATCTGTTAACAGCATGTGCAATATTGTTGTTGAATAAAAAAAAAATATTTTAAGTTTCATTGCTGATATCTGATAGATATTTTTGATATATTTATAAAATTACTACAAAACTCCATTTTTAAGTAGCCATTGCAGTGGAATTGTTTCCGTTGGCGGTATAATTAAAAGTAATTTTTGAAAAACTTCAAAACCTATGTTAAGAATATTATTTATATTTAAAGTATATCTACCACAACAATTATACGAGATGTATCCTGTCTTTCTATCTTTGTTGTCACAATCAGAACAGATGTACACAATGTATATTAAAGAAAATATAGTGAATAATTTGTCATGTATCAATTTATAAAATTTGTAGATATATGTGTTACCTCATTTTATAGGCCAAACCAGGCCCTTAAACGTTTGTTAAAGCATCTACTACAGTAACTTTGATATTTTTAAAACTGTACATACACGATGAAAGTAATATGGAATAGCGTTGTCCCTTTTGCTACGCTATGGTATTAACTTCGACACATTATAAAAGGAGATGATTGGCCAAAATTATGAACATTTACAACTTCACAAACTAAATATTCGAGCTCCAACGATGAGTTCTGTGTTGTTGAACGATTGTCTAGCATACCTAATTACAAGTCTGGTACCTTTGGTGCATATTTACAATAATTTGGTCGATGCCACTGGTTGTGGATTTTTTTGTTTTGTTTGTTTAGCAGGAAGACTTTTTTTATATATAGGAAGGATGATATTAAAGTCAAATTATCTTCTACTACGATGCCTTAATCCAAATATTTGAATATCAAAAGGGAAAACATCATTAAATAGCAATTAAAATAAAATATCATTAGAATGGTGCAGAAATAGATAGGGAACAGTTGTTGGACAACAATTTTTACATCCTATTACAAACTATAAATTTTAAATGTATGGCATCATTCAGAATTTTCACATTCGTTCATACATACTTTTAAATGTCAAATTCTTTTCACCAACTTTCAAGCCTGTAATAAATGACCAAAGGACCAAAAATATAACGTACTTAGGAATTAAATCTTAGAGCATACATTACTAAATTAAAACGATTACACGTAGTAAGGTTTAGTATACACAGCAAGAGTAGATACCATCTTGTACTAGTGTCTCGTCAAATCTTTACGTGTAAGACATTTTACAAATAATTGGATATATGAAGACTTGTCTCTAGACCCTTGACAATACAGCGCCAGTTACTAATGATTTGGCTACCAACCCATTTGACCATAAATTTACCACTAGAAGACTTTTTCTTATGGTTGCTTTGGTGAGTCTTGCTGATGTTTTTAGAAATATCCTTTTTTATTCCATAAGGGATTATCATAAAATGGTTTCCTACTCGGCAGTTGATAATGTAAGCCTACATCTGTCTCCTCCAATACAATTATAACTATTTTGTAAGAGTGCTAATCTCTTAATCTCACAATAATTTTCGTGTTGTTCGAATAAAAGTTGGACATCGGAAGAAAATACTCAAATTCACTCTTTAGTTTGTTAATAATTGTCGGTCCATTCGCCCTGTCCCAAATATTACAGCTTTAATGAATGTTTTTTCTTATAGACATTAAGTATTAAAGATAGTCACAAGACAAACATTTGTACCTGTAAAGACGTAAATAACATAATATATTCAATTCTACACAAAGGGATTCTAAAAAATATAACTTTAAAAGATTTATTGAATGATGGTTGTTTTACAATTCTCGTGTAATACAACAAGCGCATTAAGCATATCTGTGTTAAAATGAATTTTCATTGAGATGATTATAATTATAAATCTTGAACTGTTTAAAAAATTCATAATTTTTAGGATTTTCTACTCCAGGAATAGATTATTATATCCGTATTTGGCAAACACGTTCAGACTTTGGGATCCTCAATGCTCTTCAAATTCGTAATTTTTTGCCTTTTCAACTTATTTTTTTCGAGCGTCACTGATGAGTCTTTTTTAGACGAAAAGCGCGTATAGCCTAAAAAAATTTAAGCCTGTTATTTATGGGGCTTTTTTTAAGGATGATAGTTAATTAAAGTTAACTCTTTGCACTCAACAGTCATAACTGTCAGATTCTTAAAGCATTAATTATATGGTAACAGTCCACAAAACTCATTATTATAATTCCAAAGTAGAGCCAGTCGGTGTTTGAGCATACAGTATTGTTTATAGCCTTTGGTTTGGCCTTACAGGAGAATCAATCCATGATATCATGTCAGCACACTACTACAAGAATGCTATGATCAGTTTTCTGTTATGAATTTTTACAACCACTTGGTTGATGCCACTGTTGATAGACGTTTCGCCTGAGAGGTTTTCACCAGCCAATTAGTCAGTACTACATTTAGGGTGTTTACATGAATTTGCGTTGATAGTAATTTTCTGTAAATTTACTGATACATTTTAAACTATTCGAAACACTAAGATCCTTTCTACTCCCAGGCATAGACGACCTTAGCTATATTTGGCATAGAGGTTTTGTAATGCTACAAGACATATGAATGGTTTACGTTAAGGATATTTGGACCATAATATTGGTTACTTTATCACAATCAAGTTTGATAAACAGATCCAAAGTCTACATCGAAAGTAATGACATTAACTTATACTTGTATAGATCTGTTTGATGTTAAGAATGAGTATTTATTGTAAACATCCCTAAAAATGAGACAATGTTCTGTAATCTTCAAGTTCATAAAATATGTTTTATTCATAGAAGAAAACTTATACATTGTGTTTTTTTCTTAATAATTGTTGTCAACTATCTGGCAAATGGATAACTTTATGAAAATTGATGTAAAGCTCTTTAATAATCTTAGTTGAAGTCCATGGGTTTAAGCGAAAAACCTTGATAAAGGGAGTACCCAAAACGTTGAATAAATTAGATTTAGCTCGTTTATATTTCAAAAACTTTTTGTCAAAATGTTTACTTCGACTTGTTGAAACAAAATATATAAATTTCAAGAAATTTGTATCACACTATTTACATGAATCATTTCATTGGATATATAGCAGTTTGACAAACACTGATTTTGATCATTGAGAAGCTTGATTTCTCTTTACTAATAGTATGTGATTGAACCGTTCAGCTGATTTTTAAAAGTTAACTCTCTTAGGTGTTTTGTGTCCCTTTAAGCTAAGTTCAACCTGTGTTAGTTTTAGTTTTACAGCTATTTATTGTTATATTTTTTATTTGATCAAATATCTGAAAGACAATTTGGTAAATGATGAATGGCATACACATTCATCCTTAAACATTTCCATGACAATTAAAATATTAACAAGAAGGAAATATTACTTAATTTTAATGTTTACTTCTCATTTCATAAAACCTACTCTTAAAATGTGATGAGCACGCACAGTAAAAAAGAGAGATTGCAGACTATGGCGATAACAAATCTGATTACATCTGATAACTTAAAATTTACTTAAAGCAACTATGTTTAATATATGGATACCTTTATCAAGAAAAGGAATAGCTGGAAAACGTTATATCCTTATTAATGATTGGTTCAATAAAGGCAATAACACTCATATAACATGTATAAACAGTAGAAATACAGTTGCTTAAAACGATAATTTGAAAAAGTGGTAACCCCAAACAAACCTTTTATTCGATTCATATTTTTTTTTAAAGCATATGAACTTCATTAATTTAAACAGTTCAATAAACCACACAAAACAAAATTCAATCCTGTTAAATCAAAAATCTTCTAGATGTAATATTATTGGAAAAATTGGTCCCAGATAGTTTTTGTAAAAATAAATACTTCCATTTAAAATTTGAACAGTATTATGTGCATGCAGCATTTCCTGAATTCATAATAATTATTCTTTCATGTTTATCCTTGTTCAACAACCGCAATAATAAATGCAGGCAGAAATTTCTGAATTTCAGTAGTCCGTATAATTGATTGTTGCTTGCTTAACGTCCAGTGGTAAATATTTCAGTTATGTTCGAACAGGAACAAATTAACAATTAATACAATAGGTAGGTCCTACAAAATAAGGATCGACTGGGATAAAAGGCGAAAAATTGGACTGCCAAAGAAAAATGAAGGTATGTTGCAAACAGGAGACCTACTGAACCTTGGGAGAATTGTTCCATATGTTCTTTAACGTGCAGAGTACTTGACACATTCGGTATGTATGACCTCGGATTAAACGTCTATCTGGCGACCTGCCGTGGCGGCATTTTTTTTTACATCCTACGCAGCCAAACGGACGTCCCACTTTGGCATGGGTTTTACTGCTAATCGGAAGAAGATAAAGTGACCATATTACTATACCTCAGTCACCTTTAGTGTTAGTGCTACCAAAGAACAAATGAATAATACAATTAAAAAGATATAGGAGATATCATTTATTAAAACATGCACATTCTGAAAAGACTCATTTTATTACATGTATACTATTTTCAATGCTATTGTCATAGATTTTTATTTTATGATGTTAAATACACTCAAATGCCAAATAGGATCTTGTCATTATTAAAAATAAGTTGTTTTCAAGAAGTTGATTTTAACATTTAGCAATAAACATACTTTGCCTAAGGCTCGTTTTTCAACTTGTTTTTTTTTTTTATGGGGGGGGGGGGGGGGGGGGGGGGTAAACAAGCAAATTCTACATTTTCTAATAACTGAACTTAACTGTGCATTAGAGAAAGGTAAACCATTCTAAGATATATAAAGATATATTTATTTAATATAAACATGTGACAATTCTTGTCAAACAACATATGCACCAAATAACCATAGAAAAATATATAAAAAAAACATGTCACACTCATTTTAGGTAGCACAATACAAAGGAACAACATGTGCTAAAATCGGGCATATAGGGGCACCCATGTAGGAGCTAATTTCATTTAAAACTACATGTTCTTGACAAAAATGTATGTGTCACAATTGAATAAATAAGGATTTTCCTATTGGAACCTCATTAATTTCAATATAATTCACACATGTACCATGGGGATACTTCAGGATTGGCCTTTAATAATTTATCAATTAGGTTTTGACCAGTAAGAAAGCATTCCATTTCAGCAATTCTAAATATATATAAAGAAAATGCACACCCTATGCAACAAAAATCAGATCTGGCGGGAGAATTTATATCATTATTGACCTTGCTGCAAGTCAGTTGCTACTGATATGGTCAAAACTCCGCCCACCTGGATACACATCAACTATGAATGATCTCAGAAGTTTAATTAAACATTGCATTTGCTTTTTTTTAATTTGGTTTTATTCATTTAGTACATAAAACAATATTTTTTGTTTTTAACATTTTCACAAAAAGTTAGTTCTGCATGTGTACATAAAATTATCAGTTGGTAAATCTAGGATTCTTATGGGGGATTTCTAGAATTATAATTGTATACAATGACAATATGGTGTTTTACACAAATTAGAATTTTCTTCTCTATGTAGTTTGAAAATAAAATATTTAATTTGTGTTTTCTTTTAAAAAGATTTCATATTTAAACATACTCCTCAAGAAAATCTGATATAACCACCAGCATTAACATCATCAACATTAATTGTTGTACAATTATATGTGTTTAATATCCATACATTTATATTTTGATTCCCTCTATTGCTCCAACTAGTTGGTTTTTTTTTGGTTTTTTTTCTCCTGGTAGCTCAAATATAGAAAAGTATTTTTATTTGGAATTCATTATCTTCTTTTTCTATAAATCCCTAATCCAGTACCTCTTTTTCATAACTGTTATTTTCATAGCTGGTCAGTGGTCATAAAGCTATCAAATGATTCTATTGATTAACCACAAATTACTGCCCCCATTTTCTTATCTTGTATCAGTCAGACACATGCATTTGTTTATAAAACTAATTATCATCAAAACTCATTAACAGTGCAAGATATGGAAACATATTTTTCTTCTGTGGTTTTGGAATATTAATAAGTAACAAACACAGCTGAAAATGAAATTTTGATAAAATTTAGTTGCCTTTGTATTGTGCTATCTTAAGTCTTACTTGAAAAAGTCTAAAGGTAACATGGTCTTTTGCTAGCTATTAAACACTAACTTTACCAACAGGAATCATACTGTATCATTTACAATGTTGAAATACACCCAAATTATTTCTCATCCTCATTCCTATTTTATATTAAGCAATAATGATTAATAAAACCACATACATGTATTTATTTTGAAAAAGGGCCAATGATAAATGGCTTGGTGATTGAATTAGATGATCAACATCTACTATTCAGCCTACTATATTAAGTGCAGGTTTTTTAATTTTAGAGTAGAGGTTTAGTTTAAACATTCTAAATCTTGTTAAATTGAAATTTGCAATTAAAAATTTAAATAATGTATCTCCCTCAATCATAGCCCTAGGTTTAGCAAAATATATTGGTCCTTTTTGTTTTTTTATACGCTATATATATTCAACATTTGATTTATATTTTGCATTTTTTAAATATTTTGGCTTGGAGCATAACTGAAAAGATATTAGTTGGTAAAATATGCAACTGGTTTAAATGTCATGCTAGTACCCAAGTAATGGTTCAATTGCAGAAAAAGTAGTGTAACCTCTATTAAACAACGAAACAAAAGTAAAATTTATTAAGAAATTTTAATGTTAAAATAATATTGTAATGCAGTTCAGTGCAAAAATAATAACATTCAGCTCCTGGCATAAGAAATACAATACAAAGCACAATGCTGAAATAAAATATTTTGATTTCCATAAAGACAGGGCAAGGATAAACAAGTTACATTAATGTCAGTTACATATATATGACTACACTTAATTGAAATAATCAAGTATTGACAAAAAATCAGTGGTTTTTAACAATAAAAATATTGTTACATTACAAATATCAAAGCAAAACCGTTTCATTTGTTGAAGCAAACCAATTATAATAACAAGTTAAAAAAATTAATATCTTTTTTTTCCTTATTTTTCAACTGCATTTCGATGTTATTCATCAGGCAAATGTTATTGGCACATCAAAACATGTGTAAAATTCTAAAAATGCTATACATAACTTTAATCAGCAGTTTAAATTTCGGTTACCTAATACTTATGTTAAAATCTAATACTCCAAACCATAATAAAAATATTTCTTCATTCTTTCTAACATCTTATCTATTTACAACCTGTTTCGATGTTTATACTTTATTTGTTTGCCACTTGAAAAAAACGAAAAGAAAAAAAATCCTAGAAGAAAATGTACAATTTTATATTTTTGTTAGGTCAAAGATATAGAATAAGTCAACATTTCTTCAAACAACTCAAAACAATCATTTAAATTGTCCTTATTTATCATTTTTATTTCAATGTTCAAAACATTATAGTAAACTTTTGTGGTTTTATATACATGATATTATATTCTACACTTATATAGCACAGTTTTTACTAATTATATTTATCAAATTTGTATGATACATTACATAAGACTTTATAAGCAGTATAATATTAGATTGATTGTTGGTGTTAAAAGCCACTTCCAGTCCTATTGGCTATATTATCCCAGTCAGTTTTAGGGCTATTCCATTAAAATGTATGTGGGAGGGTAGGAAGGGAAGTTTAATTATTGAATGTGGGTCATGGGTCTTTTTTCAGTATGCATCTATTACCATTATGCAAAATTATCTAAAAAATGGTTCTTGGTTGTAGGGATATTTTGAAAGTCCCTTCCTACCCTCCCACATACATTTTAATGGAATAGCCCTTATTGGTGGAGAAAGCTAGAGTGCCTGGATAAAACCTTCAGTAGGAAAACTGCCAATCCTAGTCAATAAGATTGGAGTCTAACACACCTGCCACTTGCTGGGTTCTAACTCACAACCTCACTGTTGACAGGCTAGTGATACAGTAGTTGAACTACTTAGACCCCTCTGCTTCTAAAGCCCAATATAATATTAGAGATACTATACATATAAGTTGGACACAACTGTTATGCTTACTTTATTTTATATTTTAAAAATATTCTTCAATATTTTATATTATCAAACAAGTAAAATAGAATCAGGTGAAATTAAATTACATTAACAACAGGAAAATAAATAAAAACAATATAGCTTGCATGCTAATAGAAACATTGTTAGCAAATATTGCTGAACAAATTTCAAAGATTTTCAAATATTCATTATCCATCATTGTCATAAAATTGAAGAATAAAGATAAATCTTTTAGACTCATTTGATTCTAACAGTAGTAAATGGGACATTTTTCTCTTGAAAAAAAAACCCATTCCTATTGTCATATATTACTGTGCATTCACTATTATATACTCATGGACTACTCTTTTCCATGGACTTCATGGACTTTGTTATCAACTAATTTCAAAGAAGTACAAATATCACACAGGCTTGTATGTAAGTTTTGTCAAAAGCACATAAACAAGTATCCTAATACATACAACTGTTTCTCAATCTGACAATGAAAACTGGTACCCGGGGAAATAATCAATTGAGAAAGAATCCAATAACAAGGACCAATGGCAATGATGCAAACTACTGAAAAAAAATGATTAAAATCAATCAAAATTATACATAACAATATGAACCCAAAATAATATGATAATAATGGGTTCTTCTATTTGCAATATACTAAATTAAAATATTCCACAGATCTGATTAGCATATAACCTTCCCATCAATGACAAAATAACCAATCAAGGAGGTAGAAAATATATCTCCCAAACCAGGATATTGCTGTAAAATCAGAAACTTTTGTCATGTTTTTATTATTGCAAAGGAATCAAAATAAAAATTTGCAATTTAAGATTTGTGACCCCTTCTGTAGTCCTGTGAATTACAACACTTTTAAAGTGCTAAAATACAAAATAAAAATGACCTGCCATTTTGTACATATACCAATGGGAAAAGTCTTTCAAAGAAACATTATTTACTGTTTCATTACATTTAAATGTAAATGGAGATTTTGTGGAAAATAAAGCCAAGATCTTTGCAGAAAATCCACAGACTTTATTAGAGATTTTCAAAACAAAATTTTAAACATAGAATACTCACTTGTTTTATCATGATGTGCTAGCATTTATTGTTTACAAAAAGTGATAAACAACCTTTTTAATAAAAAAACCTTATGCTGAGCCACTAAAGTGGAGAGCACCCTAGAAGGTGTACTTCAATAGGTCTGTATTTTTACTTGTTTTAACCAATATCTTTATTTATAAAATTTATTTTAGGGAAATCATTATTAGCACTGCATGCAATAATCCTCTATCTATTAAGCACCAAACTGTCAAATATAAGAGTATAGGTAGAAATACTGTGGATGTTCTATAAAATTTCAATATGCTTAGCATTGAAATAACAAAAGGGTACATAGCACTTAAATTTTAAAAGCATAATTTCAGCAACATTTTCTGAAGTTGCAATAATTAATTTTGGCTTGATCAGCTCCAACGTTTGTATAAGTTTTGGTTTTTCAAATATATTGGCCTCATACATCACTGAACTTCTGAAGAAACATTTATTGTCTAAATGCATATCTGATGCAGTAAAATTGGTACCATTAATGTTATTAACACCCTTAACTTCGCACTTAAATGTTGCCTACTTATTTTATCATTACAGTAGTTAAGACTCATGGCTAAATAATTGGTTTCCAGTGCTCCACTTTGTAATTGATTTGATTATTTTCCAACAGTTTTGATTCGAGCAACGCTGATGAGTTTTATGTAGACAAATATCTGTTAGCCAGATTTTGCCCAAATCTGGGGAATTTTTTCTTTTCTATGATCTTCAACTTTGACTGTGGCAGCAAGATGTTTATTCAAATGAAACTAATCTGTTGTACAGTATGGGGTTAAGTGACTGAAAATATAGAAAACAATACCTGGTAAAATTCAAACTGAGGACAAGTATACTAAGTAAACATATATCTAACAATAAACATATTTTTTGTCCCGTTTATAGACATAACATACTGTGAGTTTATTCACTCAAGCCAAACAAGTATATATGTGAATCCTGCCTCATCATGCTTAAGGAAAATTTGGGTAGGTAGGTAAATTAGTTTTATCCTTTTTTTTTAAATATTTTTAAAAGAAAATTTAGGGAAATACTCTTTTGTTAAACAGTGCTCAACAAAAATTGTCTGAATTTAAACTTTGCTTAACCATAAATGTTCATCAAATGTGTTAGGGTAGCCATGAAAATTTGGAGTAAGTAGGGAGACAGGAAGCAGAAATATATATTCTTTGACCTTATCAACAACTAATTCATCCTTTCACATCTTCCTCGACATGACATTATGATACAATCTTAGGAAAACTTAATTTATGGAGATGGCATGCATTTCAACCTCTCAAACGCTGCCTTTTCTAACTGTTCTCTGTAGTTTGGATGTGCTAGTTTGATCAGTTCATAAGCTCTTTGTCGTAAATTTTTACCGAACAGGTTGCATATTCCGTATTCTGTCACGATGTAATGAACATGTGCTCTAGTGGTCACCACACCAGCCCCTGTGAATAACAAAAAAAAATAACTGCAAATTCTCAAATTAAAGGGTAAATAAAAAGCAATACAATTAGTTCAACTACAATTATGGACAAAGGAAGATACGATTATTTTAAATATTACTTTAACAACTGAACAAATGACTTTATTGATATATTTAGAACAAATTCTTGATTCAAGCAGTATGTAAAATTAAGTTAAAGTACTGTTGATTCATTATTATTTGTTGAATACCAATTTTAGTGGAAACCATGAATTGAAATAGTCAGCGAATTGCAAATTTGCTTTATGAATATATGCAGACTTTTAGAAAACCACGAAATCATATATCCACGAACGTGCAAGTTTTCCTCAATCCACGAAAATTGGTACCCACGAAAAGAAATGAATCTACAGTCATCTTCTTGACAAAGTATGGTTATACACATATGCACCATTTGGTAACTTGAATATCTTAGTATATATTTCAGTGATAAATTTCTCGACATGTTGATGGATAGGATGTATAGAATGTTGTGCTTAATGCACTATATTTTTTTTTATCTCAAAAGTCATGAAAATTGATAACTATCAGCCTCATTAGGGGATTGATTGCATCAATGCAATCAATCTTCACCACAAAAACAACAAGTAAAACTCTGAGCTACTGCTCACTGATGATACCTCCACCGAAATATTTCGATAAACAGGAAGTTGTTGAGTGATGAATCTGAAAACGCATCATACGGTACAGCTGACTTAAATAAACCCTGATACCAAATTTCAGAAATCCTTGTCATGTAGTTCCTGAGAAAAATATGACGAAAACTTTTCAACTTGGCTATCATGTGTAAAATAATACAAGTGTTTGGTAAACAGGAAGTTGTTGAGTGATGAATCTGATAACGCATGTAACTTACTTATATAAACCCTGAAACCAAATTTCAGAAATCCTTGTCAAGTAGTTCCTGAGAAAAATGCGACGAAAATATTCATGGGACGGACGGATGGATTGATGGACTGACGGACTGACAGACAGAGGTAAAACAGTATAACACCCCTTTTTTAAAGTGGGGGTATAAAAACTCAAACTTATTGCTGAAATATGAAAACTAGATATGCCATACATCAGATGAAAACAAATCCCTTTAAAAAACAAATTGACATCAAAATGTTGATTAATTTCATGTGTACATTTAGTTCCTGATGCTGAAAAAATAAACTTTACTGCTTCAGCTTAAAATGAAGCCTGAGGTCTCATAACATCAACAACTGATATGGTCTCATAAATCAAAGCACAAGAGCGCGGCAAAGTTAATTGCCACCAAGTCAATGTCTCTGTAACTACTTGTTTTCATCCTTATGTAAAAGTATTACACCAGACAGGAGACTATATTAATGAAATTCAGAAAAGATTATTGACAATTTACTTTACCGTTCTTCAGAATCATAGAGAGAAGTGACTTCTCTTTTTGAACCTGATATGGAGAAGTGGTGATACATAAAACAGAAGTACTTGTTCGCTTGTAGCACTATAATATTTTATGTTTCAATTTGTATCCTATTTATTTAATTCTTGTTTGTATTGTTTAAATTCACTTTTTGTATAGTTCAAATTTTATTCCATGTCTGAGAATACCATTGTACATTCTCCTGGTATAAACCACCCATCAATGTAGACATAAAATCAAAACTTGTACCAAATATCCAAGTATATATAAACACTCTGAATATACACGCCATAAAAGGCTATAATAAATACCAAAGACTTTGTAAAGTGGATAGTCGCACGACAACGTCGATGCTCTATATTTAATATGAAATAAACATTATTCATACATATATATATCTACACATATAATTCAAACATCAGTATCAAACAAAAAACTCTTCAAATATAAAGCTGAATAAACTTTAACCAGAAGTAAAATTAACCAAGAAAATTCGACTGTTCAGATTGACGGTGTCGTGCTGAATGATTACATAGGCAATAAAATACCGCGAAAATAATTTTGAAGCGGGAAAACATAACGCCCTCTATGCTACATATGATGAAAACACCCAGGAGAAATTAATTTCATTCTAATGCACTGCCCGTTTAAACGAATGAAATTACAATTTATCTCAGTTTATGTCATAAGTCATCATTTATAGTTCCACAAATATATTTTACCAGTTGACAGGAACTACCAACTAAATATCTAGCACTGCATATCTAAAGTAACAAAATTTAATAGGAAAACAAATAATCATTAACCAATTAAAGTTAAATAAACTATTTTGTTTATAATTTTTTTTTTTTACAAAATTTATAAATTTAACAAATTTAAGCAACTTAAAGCAATAAATTGAAACAATACAATTGCATTAAAATCTATTCTTGTAACTAAGGGGATCAAACCAAATGTCTATTAATTTTCACTGTATAAATGCATATTTTTCATTTTTGGGCTCATTATTCTGCAGCCATGCATTTGTCTAACTTTTCTTGTAAGAACATAGGTTTCAGTCATAGTAGGTTCGCCTCCAATGCGTGGTTCGTTTCAATCTTAAATGGCAGACGAGAGAAAGTTCACAAAAATAAACATCAGCCAGTTGGAAAGGAATATGATGTTTAAATGTAATAAATGAATCAAGTGTTAACTCAAGACCATTACAATCATGGTTTTGACTTCCAATAACAGGGTAGGAAAAATTTACTTGTACTTTGTAAGTAGTTTTAGAGAAGTATAAGGGAAGATTATATCAAAACCTTCAAGAGGAAATTTTAATATGACAAATTTACTTATACAGAAAATATAACATCTTCAAGTTTATAAAAAATACTTCTTTAAGTATTACTTCTGACTGTCTGTAAGCAAACTACCTTCTCTAAACTCCTTACACACACTGAATCAGTTAATATCATATTATTTTTTAGTCCTTACCAGGTTTAAGTGATGGAACAATTCTTGAAGTAATATTATCTCCTGTGACAGCTGTAGAAGGACATGCTACAACAGGTACACCTTCCCCATCCAAACTCAAGGCAGCTCCTCTAATAAAGTCTACTTGACCGCCAAATCCTGTAGGTTACAAAATAATCAAAAACCATGTTAGTACCTCAAACAAAGTCTATCAAAAGTATTAAATTTCTATAAAATATAGTCCACAAAAAGATTTGTGACATGACTCAATACACAATTTCAACAGACTTTTGCGCCTTTATACCGAAAAAAAGTCAATATCTGTACCAAAGAAGAAGTAGTGATTATGCAATATGTAGTGTTTACACTTGACCAGTAGTTCATTTTTCAAAATATTCTAGATAATTTATCTCTAAATAACAGAGTCAAAGAATATGCATACACACAGTTAAACTATCAGGCAATTTCAAAAGCTCTTTCCAACAGATTTTATATTTTACTTTTCTAATGCCACATTGTTACACTATTATCCAAGAATGGGAAAGGGTTGAGCCCAGCTCCAAAACATGTTCAACCTCACCATATTCTTGGTTTAGTAGTCCAATGCCAGGAGCCAGTGATTCAACAACTGTCTGGTAGTTTTCTGCCATATGCATTATTGATTTTGCTTACTGTAAATTCAGAAATTATTGCGTGCATTTATTATTGCGATTTTGTCATTTTGGACTAAAATGCGGTTTTATTTTTTGCGATATTGAGAAAAATCCTGTTTAATTCATATAAAAAATTTCAAAATGCAAGTTTAAATTATTGCGATTATAACCTGTCAGACCAATTTCTAAACACCTTACCTACTCCCTCAATACAAAATGAGCAAATGAGCAAGTCAAACTATTTCTAAACACTTTACCAATGCAGTCAATACAAAATGAGCATATGAGCCAGTCAGACATATTTCTAGACACCCTTACCTGTAACATGGTATACTCAGCAAACACTGAGCAAGTCAAAAGAACTTCTGGACAGTTCATATTCATTTTATACTGTGATGATGGAAGTTTTTAACGACCTTGACTGGCTATACAGCCCTTGCACGGTCGGTTTTATACTGTCAATTGTTTTTGCCACTTATATAGGTTTTTATATCAACTGTTCTATGCTCTTTCTTAATTGATACCTTTTGATTAAGTTCCCCATATTTTGTTTGCTAAGTATTCTTAATAAGAGAACCAAGTCCTCAATACAGTAACAGTGAGAAAATCAATAAAAATTAAAAGAATACACTTTTATAAAAGTCAATAAATATACTAGTGAATCCAATATCGTTAACTTTTATTTACAACATTCCCACTTGAGCATTACCCTGTAGAGGGAGACTGTTAAGTTGTACAGCAAATGAATTCCTGCAAATCATTATGTCTCATTACCATAAAGTTCATAAAATGATGCAGAACTGATTTCCATGCAAAAGTCTGTCCTATTTCACAAGTATCACCTGACTCATATTAGAAAATTTACCTGTATATATCATAGAACCAATGGAATCTGCACACACTTGACCAGTAAGGTCTATTTCCAGACATGTATTGATGGCTGTAACTCTGGGATTCTGACAGATTAGTGATATATTGTTTGTAAAACTACAATCACACAGAGCTGGAACAGAAAAAAAATTTATCAGAACTAATTATCCAAATTTATTTAGTTTGAAGATCTCTGGAAATTTGCATCATTTTTTTATATATTCCCATCATACATATCTATTTTCTTTGAAAATCTGTATTCTTTTCTTCTCTTTTGCTCATGGGTATATTTCAGAGAGGCAGGATTAACTTTCATCATGGTATGATTTACAGTACAAAAAGACAGCTTGCAGTACAAATAAAAATTGTTTTCCTCTACATTCATTGCAATAATTGTTAATGATTTTTTTCATTTTTTTCATAAAAAAAACCATGCAAATGAGTTTTAAAAAATCACATCAGTTTTTCTAGTTTCTTTTTCAAAGAACCAGGGACCCTTTTGAAAATACTGTAAACATAAAAATGGCAGACAATGAGAAAATATTTCTTAGCATTATATCGTGGTGTAATCTATGTATAAAATCTTTCTTGGAATATTGCAATACCTTCTAAAAATATTTCTATTAATTGTACACCTCTACTTTATATAGAATTCATATTATTGCCAACCCAATGATACATTTCCACAGATTCACCTGCAAGTTACCTGTCGATTTAAACTTTTGTAAGTTCTTTTGTCCCATCTAATAAATACAATAGCTATTGCTCTCTGTGTAGTTTATTTGATGGGACCTTTAAATTTCTTCCAAGAGAAATCTATCACTCACTGATTAATTTACCTGAACAAAAAATTGAACTGTCAATAATGAAAATACATGTACAAATACTAAATAAGGACTCAAAAAACTGCATGTGGTGTTGTATTTATTCAATATCAATAATTCTTTTTTAATAGTTTCAATATAAACAATTGATTCAAAAATTAAAGGTTGATTTCTGAACAAATTTTTTATATTTTCCCTATTAAAATTTGCTTTTTTTTGTGTGTTTGACAAATAAAAACTTGAAAATTATTGTGTTTAAATTAAGGTCTTGATCAATGTTTTCTATAACTGAACAACAACAAAAACATGCAAATTCATTGGAACAATACTAAAAATTTGTCAGAAATAAACTTTTTATAATTAAATCAGTGTTTATATTGAACAGATTGAAAATATATTATTGATATTGATTAAATACAATATTGCATGCAGTTTATGCGAGTTTATACAACTATTTCCCCCCAAAAAGAAGATAATTTTTTGGTCAGGTAAATTAATCAATGAGTGATAGATTTCTCCTAGAAGAAATTTAAAGGTCCCAGTGAAAAAACTACACCGAGAACAATAGCTATTGTATTTATTCAATAGGACAAGAGAATAGACAAAAGGTCAAGAGCAGACGACTCTGTGGAAAACTTTCATTTGGTTCGCAATAGTTTATAATCTCTTCCAAATATCACATCTGTTATACAAGTATACATCATAAATGTATGCATATTCAAACAACCCAATCACAATTTTGCAAAAAAGTCCAGTTTCTGAAACTTTATATCATTAGTTTTACCACAGAAAAACTTACCTACAAAAGAATTATCATCTAGGAAATCATATAATCTTTTTGTTCCTAGTGCAAAAGCACTGACAATTTTTCCTGTTTGTATAGTTTTCTGAGCGTTGGTTATTGCACCTTTCTCCACCAGATCAATTACGCCATCACTAAACATTTCCGTATGTATACCTAAATTTTTGTGATGACTTAATTTATCAAATACAGCATTTGGTAGGGATCCAATACCTGAAATAAAAAAACACATTTATAAACACTTAACTATCAGGTCTTTTTGAATTATGTTTCATTTTTTAGGTTGCTGCCTAAATTTAATTTTTAGCCCACAACATCTTTTATTCATTGTTTAATGAAGTCCTTAAATTTTACTTTGATTTGTTTACTCAGTCTGGAGTGTTCAATGAATAGTGTGAAATATTGTCTAAACCAATGATACAAAAAGCATTTGTCTACTTTTTCAGGACATCCATTCAGCATTGGAAAAATGGCCTAGAGTTGAAATCACTAATTGAACCTTATCTACTAGTATATCTAAAGAATTGAATGTTTTTTTGTTTTTTTTTTTTTTATTTATAAGAAATGAAAGCAATCTTGTGAAGGAAGCAGGAGACAGACAGATGGTATAAAATTCTTTTAATTGGCGAATGAGTTGATAAGCTTTATTACATACCTTCAGGAAATGAAAAGAAAACGTGGGGTCAACACAGTTGTTTTCTTGTACTAAACAAAGTTGACAATTTTTTTTCAAATTATTTGAGTTATCTCCCCTGGTAAAAAATAAATAGTTTTTCCATATTTATGGCAAAAATAAGAGAAGTAATATTTAAATGTCTTCACCTAAGATCAGCTCTTGGTTAAAAAATGACATTTCTATATCAAAATTTCGAATTTCAGCAAAAATCTATACTGATTCATATTTGTAATACAAGATGGATGATTATAACTGTTACTGTTATAATTCATCACCCTAAAGCAGCTAACTTAATAATGGCATTAACCATGTAAAAATACCTGTCTGGATAGTTGCACCATCTTGAACTAGATCATCAGCAATTAATCTGGCTATTTCATGAATTTCTGGTGTAAGTTTCATCCCTGTAAACTCTGGTAAAAGTTCATCATTTTTTACCATAACATCAACATGTGAGCTGTGGATTATACCATCACCAAATGTTCTTGGCATATTCTCATTTACCAATCCTGTTATGAAACAGACGTAAGAATGACACAAATTGTCAAATAGCATCAGTTATTGGTATGATGTTTGGCCAGGGTTTTATAATTTGCTGGTTTAGGGATTTTTTATATGAAAAAGTGTAGTCGGTCAGTTGGGAAAAAAAAAGAAAAAAAATATCTTTAATACAAGACATAACATGTATAAAATAAATATATCAAAGCTTACTAGCAATATTTTTGGTATGCTTTTTTGTAATAAGTTCTTAGATTTTAGTTCCAAATATTATTGCTCAGCTGTTTTAAACATACAATGCATGCATCCTCATTCAATTTTGTAAAAAGGGGGTTAAGTTATGTCCATGGACAAACAGGAAAATAAATGGTCATTTCCCTAACGAGAAAAAAAAGCTACAATTGCATTTTAATAACTTTCAGGAAACATTGTGAATAATGAGCTTCAAGCACGAAAATACATGAAACAAAAATTGCAAACATGTCGCACGAAAATAACACTTTCCCATCCATGTCAAAAATGAAGTAGACTCGTCCACCAGAAAGACAATGATATCGGTTTCGTCCATGGTCAGGCAATCCAGTTTTGATATCCAAATGGACAAACATTTATTTCAATCTATGAAAAAAGAAAATTCCAAGTTGTTTGTGGATATCTTTCATTTTTAACTTGACATCTTTCACTTTTGGAAGAGTCCATTTCATCCATGAGATGAAAAATCTTCTGCAATTGCAAAAACCAAACTCATTGTAACGGGATTTTAACATAGGTTTTGTTCTGCAAAATTATTTGCGCAAACATCTTTTCTAGGTCATTTATGACTGTCTATTTTTAGAAACAGAAACTACGGATTATTTTTAGATTGTAATTTTTTTAGAACACAATGTGTAACCATTTCTGTCAATGTTTAACATGCTAAAATAATGCATTTAGTTTTATGAAAATGCTGCTTAGCAAATATTTTTAATTATATTTCAGGGATAATGTATTTGTAAGGGTCGACGGGAATAAAAAAGCATGAACTATCAATTTAATTTTTTTTCTGAAAATTGGAAAAATAGGGTAAACAAATTAAAAAAAAACCTGGCCTTACAGGAATATTTATGCAGACATAATTTGTTGAAAATGACTTAAAAGCTACAAAAATGTTACAGGAAATATTTATCCTGCCATAATTTCTTGAAAATGACTTTAAAAATTACTAAAATTTACCAAGTTAAAATTCTAGATATTATAGGCAAACATTATCTGAAGTAAAGATTATTTCATCTAATCTTATAAACTTAGCTCATCAACTTTTAATTAACAACACTATCAATGTATTTATTGTTTACTGTATTCACATGTGCAGTTATTCAATCCTGATTAGTGCAGAAAACTGGTTATGAGAATGGCCCAGATGATGTGAAGCAGAGAATAGACTTGGATCCTACATTTGTGTCCTGGGTTATGTTCAATATTGAAATCTTCCTTTAACATTACAAAATCAGACCATTGCATTAATATTGTATTCAAAATATACCACTAAAATATTATCCAGTATGATCATATCTTTTTTTTTGGTTTCAAGGGTCAATACAAAGTTCTAATGCTGCATTTTGGGGTCGACATAATTTTTAAGATCTGTTTGCACATAAAAAAAATTCACTTGTGTTTTCAAATGTGGTGTGCAATTTGACATTTGTACTACATGAATACAAATCTGTTTGAAAACCCTGTTAGGCCTAAATTAATATATTGTTTGTTTCCCCAATCCCGACCCTGCCAAGCCAGGTGTGGGTAGGTAGGTAGGGAAATAATATTATTTTTCCAAAAAGCTTGAACATTATCGGACGATCTGGCAAGCCTGAAAATCCAAATGATTAAAATAATATTTGACTTAGTTTTGACAATAAAATTTTACAAGTAGCACCATTTTTGCAGGGTCGGTCAGGATTGGGGAAACAAACAATATTTTATTTTAGGCCTTATTGTTCAATGAGATCAGAACTTTTCAACAATGTTCACTTACCTATAATGTATTTAGCATTCTGAACAGCAGATCTGGTGCAGTCAACATTTGTTCCTAGGGAACAGAAACCATGTTTATCAGGTGGGCTAAGGGAAATTAAGGCAACATCAAGATTAAATAGCCCTCGACGGAATAACAATGGAATCTCGCTCAAAAATATCGGAACAAAATCCCCTCTTCCTTCATGTACTGCTTGTCGAACTTTTGGATCGGAAATGTAAAATGAATTGGTCCTGAATATTCCTGAAAAGGACAATATTTTTAATGAGTACACTGATTACAATGAAACACCGGGATTCTCCAGTCACATAAAACCGATCATTTCACATGTGACAAATATGCTGTTATTTCACTTCTCTGACTTCATACAACATTAGGTGTCAATAGAAATGAGAAGATGTGGTATGATTGCCAATGAGACAACTCTCCATCCAAGTCACAATGTGTTAAAAGTAAACAATTATAGGTCAAAGTAGGGCCTTCAACACCAAACCTTGGCTCACACAGAACAGCAAGCTATAAAGGGCTCCAAAATGACTGGTGTAAAACAATTCAAACAGGAAAAACAACGGTCTAATCTATGTAAAAAAACGAGAAGCGAGAAACACTTAAGAACCACATCAACAAATGACAACCACTGAAACAGGTTCCTGACTTAGGATAGGTTCAACCAAATGCATCAGACCTTAACAATCATGATGCATTAAAACAAAGAATGGATGCATAGAAAAAGATTTAATTCATTGAATATTCTAATTTACTAACATTAAAAGTAAATAAAGAACTGCAGAACCAACACCTCCTTAATTTTGTGCTGGTAGAGTTCACTTAATTGGATACCAGATGGTATGCAGGGTTGCCACGTAAAAAAAATTAAATACCGCTAAATTGACAGCAACACTTGATTAAACTGCAACTTTTATTGGTCGACATGTTTCGCAGATTAGATCAGTGTCTTCAGGACAAAGTATACAAAATTAGAATCCCTGAAGTACAGAAAAATGGTATCAGGTATATGACGTCATAATCATGTATTGTCTGTTGTTGACATTACTATAGGATACTATATGTCATTATGTAATGTTGAACAGAAAATGAATGAAATATAATACAATGAAAATAAAATTATTAAAATTCCGAGTTAATCTATAATTATTGTTATAACATTCTTTATCTTGAAAAAAAATTTTGTAAACTATTCTTATGGTAAATGTATAAATAAAATGTGTTGTAAAATAAATCAATATGTAATATGAATGTAAGTATATTATAATGTCAGTGCATATAAATCTTGATTTATTGGCGGTCCTATTGTCATGATTGTAGGTATGCTATCCTCTGTTTGTTTTTCATACATTTTGATTTGATAGTTTTAAGGCAGTAATTGATGGTAGCAGTTGATTGTTGGCTTCATGTTATTCTTCATTCTTGCTCGGTGTAGAATTGGCCATGGGGTCGGTGCTATAGGGTATCGGTGGATCTGGGGATGCAGGGGTTCAGAATATAAAAAAAAGTCAATATCTTCATGCATGACGAAAAAAAATGTGGAAAATTGATTATTTGAGTGAATTTTCTAAGTCCAAGGAACATAACTCTGCACAAAATCATCAGTCTGGAAAAAATTCGAACTTGATCTGTAACTTGTCATGATAAAACTATATACTAATTATCATTTCAATATCTTCAAGCATGACAAAAAAAAATTGAGGAAAACTGATTATTTGAGTGAATTTTCTAAGTCCAAGGACCATAACTCTGCACAAAATCATTAGACCCAAACAAAATTCAAACTTAATCTGTAACTTGTCATGATAAAACTATATACCAATCATCAAATCAATATCTTCAAGCATGACAAAAAAAAGTGCAGAAAAATGATTATTTGAGTGAATTTTCTAAGTTCAAGGACCAGAACTCTGCACAAAATCGTCAGACCCGAACAAAATTCAAACTTGATCTGTAACTTGTCATGAAAAAACAATACACCAAATATCAAATCAATATTTTCAAGCATGACGAAAAAAAGTGTGGAAAACTGATTTGACGGACTGACTGACTGACTGACAGACAGACAGACAGACAGACAGACAGACAGACAGACAGACAGACAGACAGACAGACAGACAGAAGGAGTGTAAACCTAAAGTCCCCTTGGACTTAGTCAGTATGGGACTAATAAATAAAGAACTGCAGAACCAACACGATTTTTAGTTAAACCAACATTGCCACAAAATTTTATGACAGTGAACTACTTTAAAATAGAAATAATCCTATAAAATTAACCATATCAAATGTAAAACCTAGAATTTTTAAGAGTATGGACAACATTTTTATGAATTTAAATAAACTGTTAACATAGAGACATGTCTGACCTATTTGTTATTATGATAATGCAAATGTTGAAATTAACATAGCAATACTCTAACATGTAAGTTATGCAAATATTCAAAGTCAATGAACCATGACTGAAGGTACAGGACTAAACAATCTCCATGGAAATGAGATGTGCCAATGCTTATACAACTGCATACCAAATACCATTGTCTTTTCGTAAGTCATTCCCTTTAAACAAACCTCAACACAAACATTAACTTGTAAACTTTGTAAAAGTTTCAAAGTCAATGAACCATAATGAGGAAGTGGTGTTATATAATCTCCATGGAAATGAAACTTTGCATACCAAATATCATTGACTTAACATTAGTGGTTCATCTTAAAGTGACCTAATCACAAACTAATACATGTAAACTAAGCAAAAGTTTCAGTCAATAAACTGTGACTGAGTGGTAAGGACCATTTATTCTCCATGGAAAGGAGATCTGCTAATGCTTATCCAACTGCATACCAATTATCATTGACCTACCACTAGTGGTTCCCCTTAAACTGACCTAATCACAAACAAATACATGAACACTAAGCAAAAGTTTCAAATTCAATAGACCCTGACTGAGGGGGCAGGGCCAAATAATCTCCATGGAAATGAGATATGCCAAAACTTATACAACTGCATACCAAATACCATTGACCTACCACTAGTGGTTCCCCCATAAACTGACCTTATCAAAAACTAATACATGTAAATTAAGCAAAGTTTCAAAGTCAATAGACCATGACTGAGGGGGCCGGGCCAAATAATCTCCATGGTGATGAGATGTGCCAATGTTAATACAATTGCATACCAAATACCATTGACCTATCACAAGTGGTTCACCATAAACTAGACCTAATCAAAAACTAAAACATTGACCCCGCGGACACCATTTTACTACGGAAACAGCATACCTATGTCTCGTTGTTTGACTCCGTCAAGGCGAAACAAAAAACAGAAGCAAAGGAGCTAATAAAAACAAAGAAAAAACATAGAGTCCTGCTTCAACATGTTCAAGAACACCTGAAAAATCAGTATGATCAAATACATCGTTTTTTGTTTTTGCAAAATATCTATGGAATAGACATTTCAAAATTGAAATCTTTTCTTTAAAAGATTATTATAAAATTACATTTATAGCCTCAAAAGCCACTTCTAACAAGTTGACATTCTTTACGCGTTTGTCCCAAGTCATACACCTGTAGTTCATTGGTTGTCGTTGGTTCATGTCTGTCATATTTGTTTTTCATAAATTGTTTTGTTATAAATTAGATTATTAGTTTTCTAAAATGAATTGTTTCACATTTTTCATGTCAGGGCCTTTTATATCTGACTATATGGTATGGGTTTTTCTCATTGTTGAAGGCTGTACGTTTGCCTATAATTGCTTACATCCACTTCATTTGAACTTTGGTAGATTATAGTTGCCTCATTGTCAATCATACCATCTACTTATTTTAATTTCAAACACAAAAACAAAGTACCCAGCTTATTACCTTCATATTTTTTGTCACTGAATACACAATCTAACTGTGTTGGTGCATGTATCACCTCTATATCTCGAAGTCTGTCTTTCATTCCAAAATCTGCTAAACTTTGTATCAGTTTCAATGGTGAAGCAGCACCTCCTTGTACATAAACTCTCTGTTCTAAAAAAAAAAAAATCAAAATATTGTTAATCAATATAAGAAATTATTACAATTTTTTTTTTAATGCGAAAAATGTGACAGTATCAGATTTGCAATAATAATTTGCATTCATAACTTCAGTAGTCATGGTAGTGATTTACCTTCATAAAATTTTTGCGAACTACATTAAGTAGATTTCACATTTTTGCCATGGTCAAGATTCCCAATAATATACGCTCACATGAATTTCTAAATTGACAGTAACAAATTTTGCTTATTTTTCTTATAAGTACAAAGATGCTTTTAAAATATAATCAATTCTACTACTGTGGATACATTTATTTTCGTGGATACCAATTTTCTTGGCTTGAGGAAAATTTGCATTTTCGTGGATATTTAATTTTGTGATTTTGGCACAGTCTGTATACATAACTTTAGAAAAATTGTAATTCGTTGAACATTTAAATTTGTGGTTCTCCTGTATCAAAGAAATCCACGAAAATTGGTATCTAACAAATATTAATGAATCTACAGTATGTGTACTGAATTCTGTTGATAGAGACAACTCTTCAGTCTAGATATCTGAATTTAAAGAGATCAAAAAACTATCAAATGCATCAGCTATTTTGAATTATGTGGAAATAAGCACTTGGTAATATTTTAAACAGTGGTCTAGGTGGTTGGACACAGTACATACTTGATTGCTCATAAGTCACAGAAGCATGGGTTGAAATCAATTTTTAACACAATTTCTGTCATTTTGTGATGATTTGAAAGTTACGGTCCTTTTTAACAAACTGTCAATTTATACTAGATACATGGCATCAATAAAGTTATATTAAAGGTTTCATAGCTTTTACTTTATGAAATTTCTTACCATTCTTTTTCTTAATTTTCAAGAATGATTTATGGAATGCATTGGTTTAAAATTGAAATGATTTAATGACTTAAAACTGTAAATGTCTCAGGAATCAACCACACTTCTCTCGATTTTGAGAAACGAAATAAAAACCAGAGGTTTCAGGTAAATCATCGATCATAACAAATGCATAAATTACAAGTGATTCCTCTGCAGTTTGGTCTGTTTATCAAACAAAAAATCATCATATTTTTTTTATTTATTACATGTAAAAGTGTTTGAATATATCTGATAACAGCTTCACTTGTTTAATTTGGCATGAAATCATTTTGCACCTGACGCTGAAGTGTCGAATCTGGTTAAGATACTATTTAAGCATGCATGCGTATTATATAATAAATAAAGCACATCATTGACTCATGAAAAATATGTTTTTTAAGTGATTTCACAAATGTTGTAATTTTTAACATCAGAATTGGTGATTGTCTTTTCTGAAAAGTTATTTGATAGTGAAGTAACTTGTCATGAAACAGAATTTCTTTATAATATTAGTTCTGAGCTTGATCACTGCTGTCTGGTAATATATGAGAACATAGCAATTTTGAACAGATAAAAATTGATAAGCTACCATTAGCAAATATCTAATGGAGGCATTAATAGGGTAATTTCTGAGAGGGCCTCTGGATTATTATATTATACCTGCATGGCAGTTTTATTAATGGAAAAGAATAATAACGCTACACCAATTTAATTTCTTGTTCTACAGATTTTTCCACTCCAGAAATTGTGGCGAGCGAGCGATTTGAAAATTTTAATGAACAAAATTTAATTTGCAAATTTTTGAGGCAAAGCTTAAAAAGTAAAGGCGACCGATATATTTTTTTTTTTGTTAACATAAAATCATAGGTTCTGACAATATTGATCAAAACAAGATAGTATGATTCTTGATTTACCACTTGTACTTTGACATTTCTTTAATTTATCAACTGCTGAAGTGTTTTTTTTTCCTGTTCACCTAGACATGAAATGCCCACTTTTAACTGCAGCATATTTATGACTTCTTGTATTACTGTTACTTTCTGAGGACATCAGATCTTGAACTGAACAATCAGTAATTATTTCAACTGCCTTAAATGATCTCCATTGAATTGTCATAGATGTCTTTCCTCCTTCACCGGACATGACTTATAACTACTTATACATTTTTTTGTAACACGGCGGGTGTCTTGCAAGAAGCACGACCTGCTCATCCTTCCGGAACACCTGAGTTCGCCCCCAGTTTTTAGGGGTTTGTGCTGTTCGTTGATGTGTGTACTTTTTAGTTTTTTGTGTTATATGTTGGTTGTCTATGTCTCCGTCATTTTGGTGTTCTCATTTTTGTTCTGTCTTTTTGGCACTTTGTATATAAATAAGATGTGGTATAAGTGCCAATGAAACAACTCTCCATCCAAGTCACAATGTATTTAAAGTTAACAATTATAGGTTAAAGTATGGCCTTCAACACGGAGCCTTGGCTCACACCGAACAGCAAACTATAAAGTGCCCCAATTTACTAGTGTAAAACAATTCAAACAGGAAAACCAAAGGTCTAATCTATACACAAAATGAGAAACACCTATGAACCACAGCAACAAACGACAACCACTGAACAACAGGCTCCTGACTTAGGACAGGTGCATAAAAATGCAGCAGGTATGAATAGTTTTGCTTAAAGGTGTCTGTATTAGCACATACACCTTTATTCTAACAACGAAAATTGGCATGATTTTGTGAAGAATTGTCCTTGACTTTGATAAGAAATCTGTGTTAATGCTCGAAATAGTTTGAAGGGTCGCGATTTGACGTTGATTAAACAATCTGACGATTGCTTTTTATTTTTTTAATGATTACAAAAAAACGGGCGCAGGAAATAGACACAATTACTTTTTCGGATGTCATGGATGTGGGAAGCGAGAATATTTAATTTTTTTTTTTTAGAAAAAATATGTGTGGGCGGGTCCGTCAAACCAGAAATTAAATGGGTGTGGCCTAAAACAAAATTTAGTGAAAAATGGCGATTAAAAAACTCTGATCTCAATGAAATAACCCAAATTATTTCTGTAAAAAAAAAATTGGTGACCTAAATCTCTATCTGCCATTACAGTCAAACAGGTTTCAGTTTAGGACATGTCCAACAAATATGGCCGTATCTGGACCCTTGGTTGAAATGTTGCTGAGGGAAAAACAACAAACTATTGCACTGCAAATTTATAATTATATAATTGTTGGGCTAAATTTGAAACAAAGTGTATATGTTATTTGTAGTGCTAGACCTGTATAACACTTGGTTCTCCCATCGAGAATGTCTGTTCTCAGTAGAAAATGGCCAGTGTTTGGAAGAGGTTGTTTCCAGGACATGTAGCAGGTAAGCTTTATTTAAAGAACCCTGTGCAAATAGAAAGCAGTTCCTTTTGTATCTATCAAAACATTTTGGAAATGGAGTTGATTGTGATGTGAATATTAGAAAATGATGGGGAGCTGAATAATGCATTGTGCACCACTCATATATTTACATTAAGGTACATGTAGATCAGGTGTCTTTTTCTGAGCATCCCTTCTGGGCATGTTGCAAAATCACTTTTTTGGTTTAAAAATATTTTACCAATTAGACCAAAAAAATATATATGTCTGTTTACTGTTAACCGACCAACCCTAATATGAGTGCCGACCCTAAGTCATTTTATTTCTGTTATAAAAAAAAATTACCTGATTTCGTGTCAAAAGCATTGCCATAAAATTTAATCAATTGCCTGATACATCTCAAGGTTCACAATCGTGAATATGACAGCTGTTTTAAGGAAACTCACGGCTCGTGTGATGAAATAAACACTTTGCCACCATTTTTTTCCAACCAATAACCAAGAGAAATAATCCAATCATTATTGATTGAAAAAAAAAATTGAAATACCAACCTACCTACCCTATATTTTTTTGTGATGTAACCTTAAACAGACATATATTTTTTCTTGGCCTTATCATTCATTGAATATACAACAGACACATCTAAAACTTGAAATATAATGATTAAACTACCACAAAATTAAGTGCAATTAATATGCATTTGAAATTTACATAGAAATCCTTTTAAAATCAAGGGCAGATAATTATATTGAATTTGATGACACTTTATGTTTTGGGGATTTTTCAAAAAAATAAGGACTGTGATCATGGTGATCCCCTACTTTATTTGATATTTCAGAAGAGTTTATGAAAAGCAATACTCTCATTGAATTTGAACCACTTCTATTGTTCCTCTAGAAGGAAAAATTAAGTTTCCCCTACAGTGTTCCCGCCTGCCCTAAATAGAAGGGCGCCCCGCCCTTGGTGCCCTTACCACCGCCTTTCTGTCCTCCAAAGCAAAAGAATGCACCCCTCTGTCTTTTAAAAAAATAAAATTTCCAAATTTCATGCCTGTCGGCGTTTCTGGTAAAATTGTTACCTGATTGTGTAAAAGTTACCTTAATTCGGTCAGGGGTAATACTTTTATGAGTGTATTTTATTTACTGGTACAGTAAATTATTTTAATAGTATAGTTATATCCCTTAGACATTCAGATATTTTTTACATATACAAGTAAAAAAGTCATATTTTCCTCTTTTCTTGAATTTCTCTAATAGAGTGTTTATTTTTTTGTACTTTGCAGATGTCTTTTCTTATCATATAAGTATAATTTCATGGACAATGAAAATCTCATTTGTCTGTTATCTTCAAAATATTGCTCATTTACAAGCCTCCAGGAGGCTATTTTAAAGGCCTTGTGCAGTAAAAACATCTTTGCACATTTGATTTCTTTGTTGAAATAGTGAGATGCAGGGTTTCTGCTGGTGGTCGGCATTTTGAATTTTGCATTTTGCAAAAAAAAATGTGCAATTAAATTTATTATTGGTGAAAGACTTTGGCGAAATAATATATCATCTTGTTTATATTTTTTCCGGTTTCTCAGACTTTTCCCTGATCAGCCAATACTGGGATTCCACCATGAACATCCTCAAGGTTATGATTTTGACAGAAAATCAATAATCAGCTGATTAGATTTAAAATAGATATAGGCTACAATGGAATAATATATAAAGGTGTTGATTGTATTGTTTAATGAAACTGTGTGGTTAAATGGCTTCACATGTCACCTAAAGGATTTTTTACATATATATGTGATAGAAATAATTGTTTTAACAACGCACGTGTTCGGAGCATAATTTTATGTTTCAAACTTTTTTTAACGAAAAAAAAAATGTTGTTATATGAAGAAAAATGTTCAAAAGTAAGAAAAATATCCAACTGTAGCCTTTATCATTAAACTAGACAGGAAGTATCTGATAATCTTATTGAAGATGAATCCAGTGTTCCCAAAAGTCAAATATGATGACTTCATGATTCATATTGCAATTTTACAGTATCTTTTAAAAAAAAGTAACTGTTTATAATTAGTGTTTAGATATAGGAAGATGTGGTATGAGTGCCAATGAGACAACTCTCCATCCAAGTCAAAATTTATAAAAGTAAACCATTATAGGTCACAGTACAGTCTTCAACACGGAGCCTTGGCTCACACCGAACAGTAAGCTATAAAGGGCCCCAAAAAATTACTAGTGTAAAACCATTCAAACGGGAAAACCAACAGTCTAATCTATATAAAAAACGAGAAACGAGAAACACTTATGAACCACATCAACAAACGACAACTACTGAACATCAGATTCCTGACTTAGGACAGGTGCAAACAAATGCAGCGGGTTTAAACGTTTTAATGGTACCAAACCTTCACCCTTTTTCTGAAACAATAGTGTAACATCACAACATAGAAAGACACACTATAAAATATCAACTGAAATAGCTTAACTCAATCAAAGGACATATTAACACCATTGAACATACACTGAACAAATAAATTTGACCTATGACACAATGTAAATACAAAATAAATAAACTAAGGGAAGAATAATAAAAGTAACATATTATATCGGTAAGAAATGTTAAACAATTAAAGAAAAACAATATGCTCGAACAAAAATACCATCCATTTGCAATAACTTTAAACACAGGTAAATGAAAATAATTTTGTTGTTAGGTATACGTGTAAAGTACCAATAGAGAAAGGAAATATTTTAACAAAATAAATAATTTAGAATACAAAATAAATAAACTAAGGGAAGATTAATAAAAGTAACATGTTATATACATGTAGGTAAGAAATGTTAAACAATAAAAGAAAAACAATATGCTCGAACAAAAATACCATCCATTTGCAATAACTTTAAACACAGGTAAATGAAAATAATTTTGTTGTTAGGTATACGTGTACAGTACCAATAGAGAAAGGAAATACTTTTACAAAATAAATAATTTTGATGTTCATAGTACGAAGTAAAAATTTATAGTTATACCAAACACTTATCAAAGCTGGTATATAGACCAGATATAACCCTGAATAACATTAAATAACAAAAAAGCAATACAATTAGTATCAACAGGTCAAATAAACAAGAAAGTACGATTTGAGAGTACTCGCAGTAACTGACAGCTAGTTAAAAGCCAAAACAATTAATAATAAAAAATCATGCATCAGAGACTAAAATCAACTAAAACACATCCCAGGGATTTAGTATTTTAACGTCATGGACAGTCAAAGAAGACATGACTAGTGCAATGCCAAAAATAAATGTATCGACAGACAGTAGGATAGTTAGGAGTTTAACCTCTTTATAGATCTAAACGAACGTGGGTGTGTCTTTATACATCCCACTTGAAAAAAATACAAATTTAGTTATGTTTTAATTTGCTGATGACAAAATCGATATTAGTGCCAATGTAAACTATATTCAAAGATCTAATTACAACATTGGTAAGATAACCTTTACCTATTACAATGTACATTGAAGATTAAAAAATAGATACAATGTGTGTAGAATAATAATAGATTAGACAACAATGCTGCAAACTGATTTTTTTTGTTAGCAAGTAGGAAAATTAAATGTATGTTGGCAAAAAAAAATTAAAATGGTGAAAAAAAATATTATTTTGGGCAAAAGAGGTTGCGAAAAAGAAATATGACCCAGGAGAAACCCTGGAGAGATGAAAGGTTGAACTCTAATTAAAAAGAAACAAGTGCCTGTGCTTATGGGCCTTACCCCCACCCCCTACATACTGAAATTTTATGATTTTCAGAGCAAACAAACATTGCACGCGTTTTAAACACTTCTGGTGTCATGTCATGACATTATTTCTCATTTCTAGAGGGTGGCATACATGCATACTTGTTTACAATACTAGTATCTTTCATTCATCGCCAAATTATGCTGCCGGCAAGTTCCGAACAGATACCTACTGGATTCAACGACGGTGACAGCTTCTTCAGCAGATTTCCACACAGGTTCTCTCCCATGGATCGGATGAAAAGGCTCTGGAGAATACAGATAAAATGTTCTCTTTGTAAGCTGTTGTGCATTTGCATAGTTCAATGGCAATAACCGCCGAACAGACAGCCCTACTTTCAAGGCCGACATGATTGTTTTGGTCGTTTCTCGGGGTCAAGGATAAGTCAGAATTCCGCAATAAAAATTAAATGAGTTATCTCACCTTGGAGAAGAAATAAAGGTGGGAAATTTGAAAATCACATCTTGCGATAAAATTTAATTTACTGAAAATATATCAAAGAAAGGCCTATTTCAATAAAGGATAACTTTGTGTTATTCCGTTCAGCCATAATTATTGGTGGGGACTTTAGTTTAGGAAACATCAATTGGGAAACAACAAGTGTCATCCCCGGAAAAACAAATCAAAAACAACATCAGCAATTTTTAGACATAATAAATGACCATTCATTAGCACAAGTTGTAAACATACCAACTCGGTAGAGGCAGACCATGATGTTGTATATATAGAATGTTTATTATCATTAAAATGATGCCAAACCAAGGCCGTAGCGCATGTCTAAATCAACTGAGGCAAATCGCCGAGCGGAGCGAGGCGAAAAATGTTTTTAGGGGGGTTCGGGTGCCTGAAATGGGAGAAGCTTATTTCAGCATTACTATGGGAGAGGTCAATGTATTTATAATAAAAAACAAAAAAAATATAACAGAAATGCGGTTTTTTTTTATTAGTTAGCCTTGTAAGTAACAAAACAAGTTTCAATATTAAAGTTAATCTCTGTTGGTCAACCAAAACTCTCCGATTCTCCTGTGACCTGTACTATCGAAAAGCTTCAACACACGTTCTTTGTCAACTGTATCATTCCTATGCACATGGAGCATGGCAAGTCCACAAAGCCTGTCACCACCCATTGTAGCCCGTTCCCAGGTTTTCAAAAGCCTTAAACTTGAAAACGATCTCTCACAACAGACTGATGTGACAGGCAGAGTTGAAAGTACTTGTAATATTATGAAAACATTTGGGTATAAGTCTTTGTTGGCTAGCTTAATTGCTGTCTGGAGGCTTCCTTCATCTAGCATTGCTACTGTCTTTCTTACCCACCTTTCAAGTTCACATGTTAACTCTTCCATGTTAGTTACGTCCGGAAATGCTTGGAAAAGGGGTTCAATTAATTCAGGTGTTAACTTGCCTACATTTTTTGTAATAAGGTAATATCCTAACATTTGATTTTTTACCTCATCAGGAAACCGGCGTTGCATTTCACTAATGACGTCATCCAAAAATGGGAAAAATAAACTAATTCGCCAATGCTGCTCTGCAGTAGAGGCAGTTGCTGCGTTCTCCCTATGAACTTGACGCCCAACTCGCCTACGTGGCATTAAAGCTATTTCAATAGCATCTGCTATGACAGTACCTCGCCTGAAAAAATCTGAAAAATTTTCCTCTGTTCTCTTTTCCTGCAATAATTCCAGAAGAATTTTTGATTCCTCAAAAGCATCCACCATGTTGCAGTCAGTCTTTTGAAGGAACAATGTTAGTGGCTTAAGAATGCTCAAG
The DNA here is from genome assembly GCF_021869535.1 of Mytilus californianus. Classification (NCBI taxonomy): domain Eukaryota; kingdom Metazoa; phylum Mollusca; class Bivalvia; order Mytilida; family Mytilidae; genus Mytilus; species Mytilus californianus. The sequence continues at coordinate 47,682,855 of NW_026262593.1, forward strand.
ACAAATTGGGCCACTAACACGGCAACAATGCATTCGGGGTCTTCCAGGTAGCGCCTATAACCACTTGCATTTGTCCTAGCATCACTTGTGCTTACATTTTCAATTTTAGTCAGAGCAGCATGAACAGATTTGTAGTTTGCAAGAAGTGACGAAACCGTGTCTACTCTTGCTGTCCACTTTGTTTCGCACAAACGCTTCACCCTTTTTCAAAAGTTTTATGTCGACATCTTCTTCCTCATTTTGTAAACCTTCAAGCATATCAACTTCTAATTTTGTATTGCCTGTAAATGAGTTTAGAATGGTTTTACGCTTATGGGATGCACACAAGAACCATGTCATTTGGCCGACTGATGACATCAAATTCCGTATCTGGCGCACATCCTTGCAACTTTGCGTCACCACAAGGTTAAGGTTGTGCGACTTGCAGTGAACGAAAGGTGCATCTGGACATTGTTCACGTATGCGCTGTTGTACACCTGATACATGTCCACTCATGACAGAGGCTCCATCGATTAGCATTTGTTGTTCAGTGAGTTGATAGTGTAAACATTGGTAATTTTAGCGTTATCGATTCAAACATAAACCAAGGAAAGTAATAAGCCAGCATACTTATAGGGGGTGTTTATACTCATGAGTTACCTGTTTCATCTTCTTTTCTCTTTAAAGAACCCGTCTTCAACCAGTTTTGTAACGACATTAAGATTTGTTTCAATTTATTTATTTTGATTTGTATTCGGAACACTTATTTTTTTACCGTCACCGCTATGGTAAAAGCTGCAATCGCTGCTGCAGATTGGACACACTGTATGTAGTGTGCCGGTAGATAATTTGAAACTCGAAACTCGCATATTGATAATGTAAAATACATAATTGAAGAAAAAAAATGACACTTCTAAAGTTTGGTCGTCGTTTCAAAAGTGAGGCATTTGCCTCAGTTGCCTCCATTACGCTACGGCCCTGCTGAAACCAAGCCACGTAAAATCTATAAATATAAAAATGCAAACTGGCAAAAAAATAAGGGAGCTACCATTTGATTTTTATGGGGGGCTAGGATGAAATTTGAAAAAAATAGGCAGGACAGGAGTTTTGAGTAAAAAAAAAGGCAGGATGAGACACTTGCAAAAAAAAAGTCAGGATGACAATTTAGGTAAAAAAAAGTCAGGATAAACTTAAAAAAAAAGGCAGGACCGAATAGAGTGAAAAATAAAAAGGCAGGACAGAAATTACAACTAAAAAAAAAATGCAGGACAAAATTTTTCATCCTAGCCCCCCCCCCTGAAAGCTCTAACATACCACCACTTCGAAAAGAGGGCTCACTTAAATCTGATTCAAAAGCAAAAGCTAATATTTTAAAAGAACAGTTTAAAAAAGCATTTACACCTGTAACAGATGATCCTAACATCAATATCAACAAAGCAGCTGGGCCTGATCTCATCCATGGAAAAATTTTAAAAGAGTGTAAGACATCTATCACTCCAATCTTGTCAATCATATTCCAAACATCACTGAACTCTGGAAAGATCCCAGATGACTGGCGTCACGCAAGTGCATGTCCAGCATTCAAAAAAGGCGACAAACACGATCCTATAAACTATCGCCCCATATCATTGACTTGCATCTGCTGCAAACTATTAGAACATGTTGTAGCTAGTAATATAATGAAACATCTGGAAAAAAATAAAATACTATATGACTTACAACATGGTTTTCGATCATCTCGCTCCTGTGAAAATCAGCTAAATTAAATATCATTTATTCAAGATCTTGCAAATTCAAATAATAAAAACATTCAAACAGACATCATAATAATGGATTTTGCAAAAGCATTTGATAAAGTTTCATACCACCATCTCATGTATAAAATCAGTTTCTACGGTATAAATTGCAATGCATTACATTGGATTCAAGATTTTTTAACAAACAGAACACAAACAGTAGTCCTTGAAGCTGAAACATCAAAAAATTCCTGTAACATCTGGGGTACCTCAAGGCACAGTGCTTGGTCCAATTTTATTCTTAGTATTTATAAATGATTTGGCAGAATATATTGAACATAGTACATTAAGATTGTTCGCAGATGACAGTATTATTTATAGGGAAATTAAAAAACCAGATGACACATATAAATTACAGTCTGACTTGGAAGCGGCCGGCAGATGGGAGCAGGACTGGCTCATGCATTTTCACCCTGATAAGTGCAACATTCTCAGTGTAACTCAAAAACGCAAACCTTTAGACTTCACTTATAAATTACACAATCACTCTCTAGAAAAAAGTTGACTCTACAAAATATTTAGGCCTAACTCTTCAATCAAATTTAAAATGGGACAAACATATCGATAACATGACATCAAAAGCAAATCAGTCTCTTGGATTTATTCGTAGAAACCTAAAAATAGCCTCACCTAAAGTGAAAGCTCATGCATTTAAAGCTCTTGTCCGACCAAAACTAGAGTACTGCTCAACCATTTGGGATCCACATCAAAAACAGCAAATTTCACAAATTGAAAAAGTTCAGAGAAGAGAAGCGCGCTTCTCATGCAACCGCTTCCATAACATCAGCTCAGTTACTGAAATGATGACAGACATAAATTGGTACCCACTTGAAATTAGGCGTTTACGATACAGACCTGTCTTCTTTTACAAAATTATACACGAAGTTGTTGCAGTCCCTACATATAACCTTTTGATCCCACTAGACAATGGAACTAGACATAGCAATCCACACTCATTTAGGTCAATACAAACATCTGAAGACAGTTATAAATACTCATTTTATCCACGAACAGTTATAAATTGATATCATCTGCCACAACAAATAGTATCATGCAGTACAGTACAGGGATTCAAGAGTATGATCTCAGAATCTGCTCTCATCCCCATTTTTTATCCCTAACTATTTTGTTATCAAATGTATATAGTTTTATCTAAATGAAATTTTTCAAATGTACATACATTATTTTGATTTTTTGATTTTGTTTCTTTTTATTTTTCTTGCTACAATGTAAATTATAAAATTTTATAGTCGACGCCCGGCGAATAATCTTCAATAATTGAAGGATCGCTAGAAACTTAAAGAAGAAGAAGAAAATTATCCAGATTTTTAAAAAAGGGACGATCATTGTGATTTTGGAAAGCCCAGAGACGTAGAGGAATATCGGAAACATCACAGGCGCTTGGGTATATGATATAGATATTTTTTTGGGATTTTTTTGTTGTTGTTGATTAAAATATTCAATTTTCTATATTTATACTACATACTACATATCTATCACTACTGCGCATGTTTCACCTAGTTTCGAGTGATTTTACCAACTCTTGAGACAACCCCCATTTTTACTATCCACACTAAGAAACAAAAAATGGGGGTTAATTGTCTCAAGAGTTGGTAAAATCACTCGAAACTAGGTGAAACATGCGCAGTAGTGATAGATATGTAGAATAAATATAGAAAATTGAATATTTTAATCAACCAAAAAAAATCCAAAAAAAATATCTGTATCATATACCCAAGCGCCTGTGAGAGACATGATATAAAAAAATGTATTATATGTCTCTGGGAATATGAATATATATATATATGTCTCTGGAAAAACTACACCTCAGACCCGAGTTATCTCTGTACAAAATCAGTAAATTTTACACAAACAGGTGCCTAGAGTTTCCCTAAGCGAGTTTTGTAAGGAATTGTCAAGTTTTAATAAAATATATAATTTATTTTTATTTGAAAAAAAAATGTAATGGATTATTCCAAAAATAATGTTATTATGTGCTTCTAACCTGCTTACAACATAAACGTATCCTACTCTTTGACACTGAAGTACCGCACCGAATATGCAAAACTAAAGTAAGTAATTACATACTTTTTTTTAAATTTCTCTGACCACGCGACTAGATAAAAATAGGTATAAAAGTTAACTATTTTATCTTTAAGTGAGTTTTTAACAACTGTAACATTTGAGTAAAAGCTTTCATCTTCTCAATAAATATTTGAAAATGGATCTACATTCTTAAGAAGGATCTACTTTAAAACACGAACGTTCGATTTAATATTCCATACGTGTTTACAAATTTATTATAATTGGATCAAAAAGGGGATGCAAAGCACCGGGTCAATTACTGCCAAAGATACATGTATATAAATGCATTTGTTTAGGTAAAAGCACATATTTTAAATCCATATCTAGCATGATTTACATATAATAAAGAATAGTCACAAATATCAAAAGTAAAACAAAAGGTTTTCTTTCAAAAAGCGGCAACGAGGAGCTTGATTATATGATCTTTATAATAACATTTAATTGCGCTTTCACAATTGCTTATTGGTATTACTCAAACTAGTTATTATATTTCGTCTTGCATATTCATGAAATAATTGCCACTGGACGTTTAACAAGCATCAATTAATCAAATTTGTATATATATGAGCTGATTTGTTGTTCTTCAATCTGTACTGCCTTGTACTTGTTCACATTAGTCATGGTGTCATGCCAAAACATTCAATTGTGCTTGTATTTAAAAAATCATGAAATATTTGACACTGTGCGTGATCGAAGTTAACAACTATCAATCCATTGCAATATCACATATATAATATGAGAAGATGTGGTATGATTGCCAATGAGACAACTATCCAACAGAGTCCAAATGATACGGATTTAAGCAATTATAGGTCACCGTATTTCCTTCAACAATGAGCAAAACCCATAGCGTATATATACAGCTGTAAAAGGCACTAACATAACAACATGTGCTGCTTTGTTATGTATATCTCTCGAAAGAAAAATAAGTATTCAAAGTCTGTCAAATCAGATAAGTAGATAAGCTTTTTTGTTAAAGCCCATCTTCAAGTAACTAAATTTGGTAGGAAGAATTGGTTGAATGCTTACGATATACTACTATATAAAAGTTACAAATCAAAACCTGTCGGCAGAACTGAAGGGTCCTGCGTGATTTTCAGTATCCAATATATAATATATCATTTTCCTTTAGTTCAGTAAACAGAATGATATTAAAGCTATGAAGATATTTCACTAAACTAAATGAATTTAAAAACAAATATAAGAGATACACATGAATTTCAGGAATACTTATTTTTGTGAGGTTTTATAAATCAAAACAGTTATATGTACAGGCTACACGAAGATGATCTATTGTTTCGGAGAATACCAAATTAGGACATGCTTGAATTATCATCAGAATTCTGTGACTACCTGGTTTCTCATTCACACGAATAAGTTATACAAGATCCTATATACGAGAACCAACATTCTATCTCGACAAAAAGCTACTGCTGATAGGTCCCTTATTTGAGACAGGCAGATCAAGAGTGACGAGGTTAAACAAGAAATTTTGTCTTTTTAAGGTAGATCGAGTGTCTTCCGCCATCGTGAATTGTAACATAGTTCAAAGATATACACATAGAAGTACCATTCAAAGTCATATATAAGTTAAAGTAACATAAACTCTGTTATGTCTGTGGAGCTTGTAACAGACAAATCGTGTAAAGCATATTTTGGTAATTTTTACAATGAGATCCGTCGAAGTTCTAATTATAAATTTGTACTGTCGACTCTTGTAAAACCAATTAAAATTCTGAATACTAAATTGATTCAACAAAATCACACATTCTTTGCTCTATATATAATGCATTTACTATAAATGAACAGTTTATAAAACTCTGATTTTTTTTCGAAATACTAAGGATTTTCTACTCCAGGAATAGATAATCTTAGCTGTATTTGACGAAACCTTTTGGGTCTTTACTGCTCTTCAACTTCGAACTCTATTTGGCCTTTTAACGTTTTCGATTCGAGCGTCACTGATGAGTCTTTTGTAGACAAAACGCGCGTCTGGCGTATAAAAATTTTAATCCTGATATTTATGATGAGCTTATTATATATAACACTTTCCTTAGTCTATATGTACCCCATATTACTCGTCGTATAGGAATTCATTACACGTCCCTTAGCTTATGTTATCCCCTTATTACTCGTCTTAATTTGAAATAAAGGATTCAACAGATACAATTAAGTCTGCCTTATATCTAGAAATTGAAAACGACGATCAGTTGAGAACAAAACTTTACTACAAGAAGGATGCAATTTCAGCTTCACAATTGAAAACTTTGGATTTATATGTAGCAACATTCCAGCAGCGCCTGCATATGGAGTATATATTCCAAGTTGATACAATATTTCAGAGCATGCATTTCCTATCATGATTTGCCTGAAAGAGGGTCAATATTACGGACGCCATCACGAGTTGATGGACCGTTATGGAATATCTGTTGCTCCTCAACTGCGTACTTTATTTGACTTTTTTTTTTAACTTTTTTGATTCGAGAGTCATTAATAAGTCGTATGTGGACTAAATTCGCGTCTGGGGTACACAAAAATCCATGATGAGTTTATTGTACTTATATGAGCAACACGACTCGTGCTACACGTGGAAAAGGATTTGCTTACATTTCCGGAGCATCTTCGATCACCCCCTGGTTTTTTAATAGGTTGCGTGTTGCTCAGTCTTTAGTTTTCTATGTTGTTTGTGTTCTGTTTTTGAATTTCTCTTCGGTATCTTTTGCCTCTCTTTTAGCTCAAGTTCACTCCCTTCTTACTAATCCTATAAGAGTTAATTTACACGTTCTAAAGCTTTTATTTACCCCCTTAATTATCTTCGTATAGTAATTCATCAAAGGTTCCCAATTTCTTACTCATTTCATAAATGTTCGTTCTGATGTCTCGGTTTGTTCATGACTTTTTTTTTAATCTTTTCATCTGAAACCAAAATGGGGTGTAGGTTCACAGCTTTGAAGTCTAATTTACGATTCCAGAGAACCTTAGATCACCAGGTCTTTTTATTGATGTTCGTTTTGTTAAGTCTTTAGTTTTGTTTTGTAGGCTATTTTTCTTTTTATGCAATGTTTTACTATGACCTTGTCAGTTTGTCGTCGATGTTTGAGTATGAATATTCCTTTGGGAGTTTCCGCCTCTCTTTTATAGCGAGATCAAAGTTATGTCTGGATTTTCGTACTAAACAACAAGAGATACAAGATGGAATAACATTATCATACGAAAATTATTACAAAATTGATACTGATCCGTATAATTTGAGAAAATGAAACACATTATTCGAATAGCTTTTGGGATTATGACATGAAGATGCAACAATACAACACGGAACAGAAGAGTCCGCAAAGGCATCTGGTAGGAATAGATTTTAATTTCTGTTTGTAAGATTTCCTTAAATATGTAAACCAACAATATATATAACAATAATTATTATGATGCATGTGGATAAGCTATAATTTAAAAAAGAATTGCCCAGAAATTGCTCAGAATGATTTGAATGACCAAAGTACGTCTGCTTATCTTTGAAAAAAATGGTGACGTTTTGTCCTCAATGCTCTTCAACTTCGTACCTTATTTGGGTGTTTACCTTTTTTGATCCTGATGAGTTTTTTGTAGATTAAAATATAGATCTTGTGTCAACGCTTCGCTACAACGAGCTGAACACACTCCATTTTATTTTATTTTTCAAAGATCTTTCGGGGTCGTCTTGATTTATCGTAATGATACACACATTCAAAATTTTGAAGGCTGAAATTTCATTGGCTGATGTGATAATTATCAGAACAGAAAGTGCAATTGAGTGTTGTCAGATCCTTATAGCGAAGCATGGTCACAGAATCTGTATTATAATCAGATTGGCGCATATTTTCTGTTTTTTTTAATTTTTAATTAGAGTAGTGTATGCTTTAAGAGTAAAAAGTGTCTCAGCCTATTTCTTAGTAAGACACTTAAACACTTTCGTTTATATTTTTGAGGGTTAATAAAATGGCATCACATGAAGATACAGTTATATTGAAGACACTAGTCTAACACTTTACTCTGCAAACCAAAGAATGGCATAGCGAGTTCGACTGATTGCAGCGCTCCATTTGTCCAATATGAAAAAGAACGAGAATTAAAAGCATTAGTCACGACAAATACGTCATCATCTTTTGACGGTTTGGTCATCTGTTGTTCCACATCAGTCCATATATACCCTGGCATCCATACTTGCCATGCTCCACCGTACGGATAATTATGCCACAGACTTATAACTCCACTTATTGGCTGCGGTATAGCGTTTAGAGGAAGTTTATAGATGTGACCAAGGTATTTATTTGTAATATTAACCATTTCCTTTCCAATTGGGAACGCGATATCTCCATCAGTAATATCACCATTTTCCCTTTCAACTAATTCCTTCCAGTAAGATATATGTATTCTAGCATCTGTGTACATTGGCTGTAGAACTGATTTTAATGGATTAGCTTTTGATGTTCCGAAATCGTATGTTTGTTTTAATGGAGTATCTGATATTACATAATCGGCGTAAAAGGGGGAACTTCTCCACCATGGTGAATTGTATGAGAGATAATATTTCCCTGCACTAACGTCTTTTACTGCTTTGGTCATATATTCTCTAATATGTGGTTGATACAAACCCTGCCACTCAAGCCTTTCAAGCGATAATCTATTGACTGCAAGAATTATCTTCTTAGCACACTTCCTTATGTAAGGCCTATTCTAAAAATAAACATAAAGTTAATGTTAATGCTTTGAGATTACTTTTAGTGATTGTGGGTATTCATATAAAAGGTACAAAAATAAATAAAACAATAAAATTACTGCTACTCAGACTTTGTAAAACGTCACCAGTGTCTGAGCAAAAAGTTGATGAACCAGGGGTATGTCAAAGAACGTCTCGTCCTTTTTCTAAAAAAGTTCATCGGAAGATACCAATACCTTGTTGATAAATATTCCGTATCAACTTCACAAATAATACACGATGTTCTTGAAGTATAGATTCAAGGTACTGACGTTGTTAATCATCTTTTAAAATAACGTGTTATTATATTATTCTTTTATTTGTCTTTGTAATTTTTTACTTTTACTGTTTAGTCTATTTTTTGGTAATATCCATTTGACGTGGCTCGGTACTTATACATCCCGTCATTGTGTTATTGTGCTATGGTAATTTTTTGTATTCTTGTCTTTCGTTTTGGCTAATGTGCTTTGTCTATTTTTTGTATTTTTGAATTTTCCTCGGAGTTCGGTATTTTTGTTATCTTACTTTTTATTGTTTATTCTTTTGCATACCTTTTTTTATTCCACTAATCAAGATTTAAAAGAGGAATTGAGATCTAAAAAGCTAATTGAACCCATTTGTCATTTATGCAATTTGGTAGATTTTGGACAATCTAGAATTTAACATATTCATTGACTACTATTCAATACGACAGAGACCAACAGTAAAACACTAAATGAAAAAAAGGTTTGTAAGGAAAAAACACTCAGGCTTAACGAGTACACCAAAAACCGCTTTAGGTCAATTTTTCATGAGGAACATGCAACCTTTAGTTTTAGCTGAATTATAAAAATGATGAACTAGACATTCCCCGACGAAAAGTATGTTTTGAATGATTCCACTAGCGGAGCACTGATTATTGAGCGGGTTGCAACTTCGGGGATAGCTAACAAGTAGCCTTACAGACAAGGTGGTACTGAAGATAGGTGTGAGACCAATTTCCGTAATTCTCTTTACATAATAATAAAAAGATGTGGTGTGATTGCCAATGAGACATCCTTCAACCAGAGACCAAATAACAAGGAAAAAGTAAGCTACTACAGGCAACCGTACGCCATTCAACAATGTGTAAAAACCATACCGCATAGCAATATCTGAAAGACCATGAAAACATTTAAAATGAACACAATTCAAACGAGAAAACTAACGGACTGATTTATGTACAACCAATTAACGAAAAATACATAACTATGATAAACAGCAACAAACGACAACCACTCAACTACTGCGGGCACTTGGCAGTTTGGGGTTAAACATTTTTGCGGGCGCCCAACCTTTGCCTAACATGGAACTTTAGTGGTTAAGCACAACATAAGAACAAACTATAAAATTCAGTTGAAAAGTGCTTAATTCATCATATCGATCCAAAGCACAAGAGCAACTGATAAAAACACTGAAGACACTTAGAAACGATCTGAGAGAACTAGCAGTTACTGAAAGCTAGTTCAAATCCACTGGCAACTAATACAAAAATAATGTGTCTAAGATTAAAAATCAATCAGTACACATCCAATTGATTTAGTGTAAAGGCGTCATAAACAGTCGGAGAAAAATACGACCTTTTGTGCGTATTTTGACAATAAATGTCTCTTCAGTGAAAAGTTTTAGACCAATTTGCGTACATTCCACATGTCTTTCTCGAATATGGGATGCATTGATAAGTTTTCAGTAACATTTACAATTCTGATGGTTTTCCCTTTTTAATATTTTCATCGCTAGCTAAAAGTTTACCTTGATACATTTTTTTTCAAAACTAATAAACGGATAATGCAGAAAAGATTTCAAAAGAGCGATATTTTAAATATATTGCAATTACATGAGTTATGTTACTGGGTAAGATGGGCTACAAAAACATACACTTGAAATCCACTTGATTTTAAAAAGATTTATAACATGTTAATTTCATATTTTGAAGTTTTTTGTAACAAAAAGAAAAATCACAAAAATACTGAACTCCGAGGAAAATTCAATCGGAAAGTCCCTTATCACAAGGCAAAATCAAATGACAAAACACAATTATCTTTCAGAATTTATTTGTTATTAATAAACGTATTGGTTATATCATCTCTATTTCATCATTATGATTATTAAAACATATCAGCGTATTATTCATTTGTTTTAAAAAAAAATTACCGAAATAATGCGTGTCCTTCCATTTCTGGTAACCGTTGGTTCAAAATACAAATTATAAATCCCACTTTTTGCTTTCCGAATTGCTTTCAGATGGTGATTTAGCTTTATATGATGCCTGGTATGAAAACAAGATAATAAGAAGATGTCATTAAAAATTACACTTTCCACAATGAAATACACGGATTAACATGAATGCATGTGAAATAATATATATGATATAACCATATCCACAACGGTTCCTTTTATAATTTTATTGAACGATCAATAAATATTATCCTCATTGCTGGAAAACAGTATTTTAATATCTTTATTTAATGGTTCATCTTGTTTTTATATTTTTAGTTCTGCAGCTTATTTACAGCGTTCGTACTATCCATGGACTGTTCGTGTTATTCGTAAACCAAATGCTTCATTTTTGTCACGATAATAAAGTCTTGCGTTGTTTATATCGTGTGTACCTCATTGGCTGGCGTACGATGCAGATTGAGAGGTTTCTTGTTGAACGGCACTTGCCATAACTTAGGTAGTACATATGTTATGTCAGTTATTACAAAGAATGATATTTTACTAAGGTTTCAACTCCCTCAGGCAAAGTTGACCTTAGATGAATTTGGCTATTTGTTTTAGGTATTTTTGTCATATAGCTCTTCAACTGTTTCGTTACTTATACATCCCTTGGATTGCAAATGTTTGGCATTTAGCGTTCCTGATGAAGGTAAATCCAGAAAAGCGCTTCGGACGCATGAAATTATTAAACGTGTTGTTTTCTATTTTTTAAATGTGTAATGTTTGTTTCTGCATCCACTGAATTCACAATCACATCAACTTTTATACATTTTTGGATGGTCCTAAACATTTGAAGGTTTCTAAATATTAACAAAAAGGTTACATTTTATAATGACGACCTTTTTCGCGTTAAATAATTGCGAATTAAATACTATTTAGAAAAAAACTTCCTTTTTCCGCCCAGTTCGCAAATCCTAAACGCCGATATTAAAACTTAAATATTAGAAACAGATAAATGTGTATAATTCTGACCCCTAAAGGCAAACAGGTCATATATGAGGGGCCTGATGGGGGGGGGGGGGGGGTCTCATCACGATTCACGAGTTGATTTTTTTTGTCAATCACGATTCACAGAAAATAAATTTCCATGATCACGGATCACGAAAATATAAAAAAAAAAATCTGTAGAAAAACGGATCACGATAGCGAAAATGCGCCGATCACGAAGAACGAAAATAACCCATCAGGCCCCTCATATATCTTCCTAAATGTCTTTAATACACAATATGGAAAAACGGCTTAAACAAGAAAGTTTAAATTTATTTTGCTTGAAATGACATGTCTTACCTTTTACTTTCACGTAAAAATCTGTCAAGAAGAGTAGTTGGTATTGATTGAAATCCTTTTGACACAGTTAGAACTTCTTCCTTTTCATTAGACGGAGGTGAGGTAACTACTTCAACCAATGCACTTATATCAAACCCTAACGTGTCAAATCCGGAAGTGTCTACGATATACTTGTGTGCTTCTGGTGTTAGGAATTTGTTATACATAGACATTACACTTCACGAATGAGATAGAAATGAAAAATATAATTCATTATGCTAAACAACCATTTATATACTTCTCAATAATGTTTTTATTTTTATTTTGTTCTTCACTTAAATTTCATATTCATTACTTTTTGAATATTTCAACTCATGTTGTTCGTGTTGCTCGGTTTTTAACGTCTATCTAGTGTTTTGTAGACTGTTGTTTGTCTTTCGTGGTATTTTCGTTTTTTCCATTGTCCAGTCGGTTTTTCTTCCACTTATGAATTTTGAATGCTCTCCGTACCTTGACCTATAATGGTTTACTTTTATAAATTGTAACTTGGATGGAGAGTTGTCTCATTGGAACTCATACCACATCTTCCTATATCTATCTCATGATATCTTTTGCTTATTTTTCAATGAAGAGACTTTTTTTTTCTTCAGCATCAAATGTAGTATTTCTTATAATTTGTGAAATAAAGGTTCTAAAATTCATGTTATACCTTTGCTTATACATTTCTATTCCATCGACATCTTTGATATGATAATGTTTAACATCTTCTTGAACATTGGTCGTTAAAACATCGGTGTAGTTCTTATACATTTCCCTAAAATAAATTCATATTTGTATTTTCTACCTTTTTATCCGTTCCCGCTGCTGGTGGACTATCATTCCCGCAAATCCCCCCACCCCCTTTAGTCAGTGTTTTCGTACTGGCATGCTTCTGTTAATATATGTTGGTTGACGTATACTTTGAGTTCATGATTAATGTAACTGTGCTATAAACCAAAGTTGCAACTCCCTAAGGCAAACTTGTACTTCTACGGTTTCAACTGTTTGATTTAGGCCCTGTGGGTTGTTTTTTATTTTTTATTTTTTGCTCTAAAAGGATTTATGTTTTATGTTTTGGATTTCAATATTGTTAATCAATTGTGTACCTGATCAAGGAACTTCCAGATACATGTGTTATGAGTAGACAAATCATAATATTATTTTATCTAATAACTGTGAAAATTGACTTCTTTCAATCCCATGGTGCAGAAATCATTACTGAAACAGCCATTATGCTTGTTATATGAAAGGATAAAAACAAAACGTACAAGGTTGTGCTATTAGACCTTTTCAATAACTGTCTACACATACAGTTGACAACGACACCGACAGGTAAAAGAGCGTAAAATGTAGGGATTGTTTCAATAATCGTATATATGAATATAACTAGTAGTGTCTGGCAAGAAAAAAAATATTTGCCTGTATGTCTTTTATACTTTGTAAAATATTTTTTTATTGTCAACCAATTATTAATTGAAATTCAATTTTATCTTTGAATTGCGTATTGAGTTAAGGAAGAGCCTCGAGCTCAATATTTAATTTTATCTATTTAAACAATGAGCTTATAGTTTCATTACAGAAATTGGGAAAATGAAAAAAAGTATTTTAGTAGAAAATGTTTAATCAAACAATGTTTTACGTGTATTAACAAGAGCGGCACATGTCTTTACAATGTATATTAATTTTGTCATCGGATCCCTCAATAATGTACTAATTCCTTTATCTTTTTCATTTCAACCAATTTTTAACTTTATTTCTGTATTCAATAAAAAGAAGCATTCCATCAACGAGTTATTCGTATAATCATGTATGTGTAGATGAAAACGGATTCGGAAGTTGATTGATTGCAATCAATTTTTACTTGAAGGTTACCTTGATATGTCGCAAATTCAGGGATAGACAAAAAAAAACAGGAACATCCGCAAATTGCTGATTCTTTCAAAATAGTCTAATACCCTCAAATCGAATATGATTTCTGAATGATTTTTATCTTTGAAACGACATCTTCATTTCACCTGTAACCTGTAGGTGGTAAAAGTCGTCGTCGAGAGTTATTGAAAAGGTCTATTATGTAACATACTACATGTTGGTCATATGTCACCAGAAAATACACTCATTACGTCTTACTATTTTGGTTAAACTTTAAAATCCATTGTTTATATTTAAAACAGGAAGATGTAAAAAGGTGATTTTGGTCTTATCTATTTTGTCTCGTCGCTTGTAATTCTCAACTTCAGCGTACCCTTGTTACTTCCTTAATTGATTGATAGATGAAAACAATTTGGAATCAACTTCCAGTTCCTATATACCAATATTAAAATTGAATTTTAGTTAATAAATGCTTTCTAAAACAAGATCGTATTGGTAAGTATAACAGACATACAGGCAAACATTTTGTTCAAGCCATTTAAGGTGGTACCCAACACTTGACTAATATTAATTTGGCTCGTTTAATTTTCTTAAAATTTTGACAAAATGTTTACTTTGACCCTTTGACAAAAATATAAAAATTTCAAAAAATTTGAACCAACCACTTTATCAGAAAAATTTCATTGGTTATATTGCAGTTTGACAAACACTAATTTTGATCATTGAGAAGCTTAATATTTCCTTAACAATACAACGTGATTAAAACGTTTAGCTGATTTTTACAGAGTTATCTCCCTGTAGTGTTAGGTACCAGGCCAAAGACCACAATTAATGATCCTGCTTTTCGTTGTCCACGAATATAGTTCCTTTTAATTAGAGTGTATTTTTTCTTAATTTTTTTTCTTTCCCTTCCTCACTCATTTCTTAGATTTTTTTGGATGGAAATGAAAGAAGAGAGGTGAAATAAACTTTTGGATGTTGTATTTTAACTGATTTTGATATGGAAAGAGTAATTAGGCCAGGTGCAAAAAGGTGATATTTACAGTTTTCGGAACATCTCTTGACTTGTCCATAGGGGTATGGATGTGTATTGGCTAAATTTGTAAGATGCTGGGGAGCGATATTTCTGAATGTTTGATATATGTTTGGACTAGTACTGTACTTTACACACACAAAATATTTGACAAAAAGAACCGGAGCATTTTTTTTAATGAAACAAAACGTTATAAAGAACTAATAGAGAATTTAATTGTGGTCTGTGGCCTAAGAGGTGAAATTCAGGAAATATTAAATTTGTACTTTGACAACTTCCCTGAATGATCTATTGGTATTAATTTGTCAAACTACATGAGAATAAATGATTTCCACTTTTATTTGATAGAAATTTTGTAAAAAAGTGACATTTCAGCCTACATGCCCAAAATTGAACTTTTTCAGTTGTTTCAATATTTTTACAAAAGTAGCATGCTTACTTTCCCTCTCACAGGTTTTTCTGATTTTCTACTTGTGTTTGTGGTATCTAATGTAGATGTTTAACTCATTTTTGAACACTAAACATACAAAAAAAGTAGATAAAATCAGAACAAGAGTGCAAAATGTGCTGCTTTAATGGTCCTAGTCTAACGGTCAGTATGAAGCAAGTGAAAAATGAGGTTCTATGCACATACAAGTTGAATTCCTTTTAGCAGATTTCACTGAAACTGTATCAAAAGCACGTATTACTGGTTGTTTGACCTTGTCTGTTTCACAGACTACCTTTATTTTCTTTTGTTTGATAGCTAGTGGTTAAAATATTGGCCTTTTGAGGCTGAAATTTCATGCCGGTTTTAAAAAGTAAAGTAAATAACTTTGCATTAGATGATCATACTGTCTACATATATAGTTGAAAGTGACAGTCTTGTTACATCCAGGCTCCATGTTTTATCATATCTGAGCAAAGATTTGAGCAAAAAGAAGCATATCTTCATCTCCCATATCATTTATATGCTTTTTAATATGCAAATGTGGGGAACGACCTAAATTGACAACCTGTTTTTTTAAGCTTGACATTGCTGAAGACCATTTTATTCACATGTGTTATGCTATTTGAAACTTATATTTCCATTAAAAGTACATTTATAACATGTAAAAGGTTTTTTTATAACTTAACAACTTCAGAAAATTGTGGTAAGTGAAAAATATTACATTGCATATAAGGCCTCACTTCATTTGAAAACCTCTATTTTTTGGCACAGGCCCATATGAAATTTACTTCTGGCCATTTTTTATAAGTCTGAAACATGAAGTATGCTATCTGTTGCTTTTAATAGGTGATAACTTATACATAGAAACATTAAAAAGTGTAAGTTTTGGTATATTTTGGTTTTTAGAAGCCCAAATTTGATAGTTGAAATTATTCTAATTCAACGCCACAATTCAGCACCCAAAGTTCAGATATAAAAAATGCCACAATTTTTATAATTGGTATCATATGGCTTTGAAACTTTGTAAACTGTTTTATAATACACTAAGCTTAAATCATACCAAGTTTTATTAGAATTGGTCAAGGTTTAGACCCCTAATAGGCCAAAGACTACAATTAATGATCCTGCTTTTCGTTGTCCACGAATATAGTTCCTTTTAATTAGAGTGTATTTTTTCTTAATTTTTTTTCTTTCCCTTCCTCACTCATTTCTTAGATTTTTTTGGATGGAAATGAAAGAAGAGAGGTGAAATAAACTTTTGGATGTTGTATTTTAACTGATTTTGATATGGAAAGAGTAATTAGGCCAGGTGCAAAAAGGTGATATTTACAGTTTTCGGAACATCTCTTGACTTGTCCATAGGGGTATGGATGTGTATTGGCTAAATTTGTAAGATGCTGGGGAGCGATATTTCTGAATGTTTGATATATGTTTGGACTAGTACTGTACTTTACACACACAAAATATTTGACAAAAAGAACCGGAGCATTTTTTTTAATGAAACAAAACGTTATAAAGAACTAATAGAGAATTTAATTGTGGTCTGTGGCCTAAGAGGTGAAATTCAGGAAATATTAAATTTGTACTTTGACAACTTCCCTGAATGATCTATTGGTATTAATTTGTCAAACTACATGAGAATAAATGATTTCCACTTTTATTTGATAGAAATTTTGTAAAAAAGTGACATTTCAGCCTACATGCCCAAAATTGAACTTTTTCAGTTGTTTCAATATTTTTACAAAAGTAGCATGCTTACTTTCCCTCTCACAGGTTTTTCTGATTTTCTACTTGTGTTTGTGGTATCTAATGTAGATGTTTAACTCATTTTTGAACACTAAACATACAAAAAAAGTAGATAAAATCAGAACAAGAGTGCAAAATGTGCTGCTTTAATGGTCCTAGTCTAACGGTCAGTATGAAGCAAGTGAAAAATGAGGTTCTATGCACATACAAGTTGAATTCCTTTTAGCAGATTTCACTGAAACTGTATCAAAAGCACGTATTACTGGTTGTTTGACCTTGTCTGTTTCACAGACTACCTTTATTTTCTTTTGTTTGATAGCTAGTGGTTAAAATATTGGCCTTTTGAGGCTGAAATTTCATGCCGGTTTTAAAAAGTAAAGTAAATAACTTTGCATTAGATGATCATACTGTCTACATATATAGTTGAAAGTGACAGTCTTGTTACATCCAGGCTCCATGTTTTATCATATCTGAGCAAAGATTTGAGCAAAAAGAAGCATATCTTCATCTCCCATATCATTTATATGCTTTTTAATATGCAAATGTGGGGAACGACCTAAATTGACAACCTGTTTTTTTAAGCTTGACATTGCTGAAGACCATTTTATTCACATGTGTTATGCTATTTGAAACTTATATTTCCATTAAAAGTACATTTATAACATGTAAAAGGTTTTTTTATAACTTAACAACTTCAGAAAATTGTGGTAAGTGAAAAATATTACATTGCATATAAGGCCTCACTTCATTTGAAAACCTCTATTTTTTGGCACAGGCCCATATGAAATTTACTTCTGGCCATTTTTTATAAGTCTGAAACATGAAGTATGCTATCTGTTGCTTTTAATAGGTGATAACTTATACATAGAAACATTAAAAAGTGTAAGTTTTGGTATATTTTGGTTTTTAGAAGCCCAAATTTGATAGTTGAAATTATTCTAATTCAACGCCACAATTCAGCACCCAAAGTTCAGATATAAAAAATGCCACAATTTTTATAATTGGTATCATATGGCTTTGAAACTTTGTAAACTGTTTTATAATACACTAAGCTTAAATCATACCAAGTTTTATTAGAATTGGTCAAGGTTTAGACCCCTAATAGGCCAAAGACTACAATTAATGATCCTGCTTTTCGTTGTCCACGAATATAGTTCCTTTTAATTAGAGTGTATTTTTTCTTAATTTTTTTTCTTTCCCTTCCTCACTCATTTCTTAGATTTTTTTGGATGGAAATGAAAGAAGAGAGGTGAAATAAACTTTTGGATGTTGTATTTTAACTGATTTTGATATGGAAAGAGTAATTAGGCCAGGTGCAAAAAGGTGATATTTACAGTTTTCGGAACATCTCTTGACTTGTCCATAGGGGTATGGATGTGTATTGGCTAAATTTGTAAGATGCTGGGGAGCGATATTTCTGAATGTTTGATATATGTTTGGACTAGTACTGTACTTTACACACACAAAATATTTGACAAAAAGAACCGGAGCATTTTTTTTAATGAAACAAAACGTTATAAAGAACTAATAGAGAATTTAATTGTGGTCTGTGGCCTAAGAGGTGAAATTCAGGAAATATTAAATTTGTACTTTGACAACTTCCCTGAATGATCTATTGGTATTAATTTGTCAAACTACATGAGAATAAATGATTTCCACTTTTATTTGATAGAAATTTTGTAAAAAAGTGACATTTCAGCCTACATGCCCAAAATTGAACTTTTTCAGTTGTTTCAATATTTTTACAAAAGTAGCATGCTTACTTTCCCTCTCACAGGTTTTTCTGATTTTCTACTTGTGTTTGTGGTATCTAATGTAGATGTTTAACTCATTTTTGAACACTAAACATACAAAAAAAGTAGATAAAATCAGAACAAGAGTGCAAAATGTGCTGCTTTAATGGTCCTAGTCTAACGGTCAGTATGAAGCAAGTGAAAAATGAGGTTCTATGCACATACAAGTTGAATTCCTTTTAGCAGATTTCACTGAAACTGTATCAAAAGCACGTATTACTGGTTGTTTGACCTTGTCTGTTTCACAGACTACCTTTATTTTCTTTTGTTTGATAGCTAGTGGTTAAAATATTGGCCTTTTGAGGCTGAAATTTCATGCCGGTTTTAAAAAGTAAAGTAAATAACTTTGCATTAGATGATCATACTGTCTACATATATAGTTGAAAGTGACAGTCTTGTTACATCCAGGCTCCATGTTTTATCATATCTGAGCAAAGATTTGAGCAAAAAGAAGCATATCTTCATCTCCCATATCATTTATATGCTTTTTAATATGCAAATGTGGGGAACGACCTAAATTGACAACCTGTTTTTTTAAGCTTGACATTGCTGAAGACCATTTTATTCACATGTGTTATGCTATTTGAAACTTATATTTCCATTAAAAGTACATTTATAACATGTAAAAGGTTTTTTTATAACTTAACAACTTCAGAAAATTGTGGTAAGTGAAAAATATTACATTGCATATAAGGCCTCACTTCATTTGAAAACCTCTATTTTTTGGCACAGGCCCATATGAAATTTACTTCTGGCCATTTTTTATAAGTCTGAAACATGAAGTATGCTATCTGTTGCTTTTAATAGGTGATAACTTATACATAGAAACATTAAAAAGTGTAAGTTTTGGTATATTTTGGTTTTTAGAAGCCCAAATTTGATAGTTGAAATTATTCTAATTCAACGCCACAATTCAGCACCCAAAGTTCAGATATAAAAAATGCCACAATTTTTATAATTGGTATCATATGGCTTTGAAACTTTGTAAACTGTTTTATAATACACTAAGCTTAAATCATACCAAGTTTTATTAGAATTGGTCAAGGTTTAGACCCCTAATAGGCCAAAGACTACAATTAATGATCCTGCTTTTCGTTGTCCACGAATATAGTTCCTTTTAATTAGAGTGTATTTTTTCTTAATTTTTTTTCTTTCCCTTCCTCACTCATTTCTTAGATTTTTTTGGATGGAAATGAAAGAAGAGAGGTGAAATAAACTTTTGGATGTTGTATTTTAACTGATTTTGATATGGAAAGAGTAATTAGGCCAGGTGCAAAAAGGTGATATTTACAGTTTTCGGAACATCTCTTGACTTGTCCATAGGGGTATGGATGTGTATTGGCTAAATTTGTAAGATGCTGGGGAGCGATATTTCTGAATGTTTGATATATGTTTGGACTAGTACTGTACTTTACACACACAAAATATTTGACAAAAAGAACCGGAGCATTTTTTTTAATGAAACAAAACGTTATAAAGAACTAATAGAGAATTTAATTGTGGTCTGTGGCCTAAGAGGTGAAATTCAGGAAATATTAAATTTGTACTTTGACAACTTCCCTGAATGATCTATTGGTATTAATTTGTCAAACTACATGAGAATAAATGATTTCCACTTTTATTTGATAGAAATTTTGTAAAAAAGTGACATTTCAGCCTACATGCCCAAAATTGAACTTTTTCAGTTGTTTCAATATTTTTACAAAAGTAGCATGCTTACTTTCCCTCTCACAGGTTTTTCTGATTTTCTACTTGTGTTTGTGGTATCTAATGTAGATGTTTAACTCATTTTTGAACACTAAACATACAAAAAAAGTAGATAAAATCAGAACAAGAGTGCAAAATGTGCTGCTTTAATGGTCCTAGTCTAACGGTCAGTATGAAGCAAGTGAAAAATGAGGTTCTATGCACATACAAGTTGAATTCCTTTTAGCAGATTTCACTGAAACTGTATCAAAAGCACGTATTACTGGTTGTTTGACCTTGTCTGTTTCACAGACTACCTTTATTTTCTTTTGTTTGATAGCTAGTGGTTAAAATATTGGCCTTTTGAGGCTGAAATTTCATGCCGGTTTTAAAAAGTAAAGTAAATAACTTTGCATTAGATGATCATACTGTCTACATATATAGTTGAAAGTGACAGTCTTGTTACATCCAGGCTCCATGTTTTATCATATCTGAGCAAAGATTTGAGCAAAAAGAAGCATATCTTCATCTCCCATATCATTTATATGCTTTTTAATATGCAAATGTGGGGAACGACCTAAATTGACAACCTGTTTTTTTAAGCTTGACATTGCTGAAGACCATTTTATTCACATGTGTTATGCTATTTGAAACTTATATTTCCATTAAAAGTACATTTATAACATGTAAAAGGTTTTTTTATAACTTAACAACTTCAGAAAATTGTGGTAAGTGAAAAATATTACATTGCATATAAGGCCTCACTTCATTTGAAAACCTCTATTTTTTGGCACAGGCCCATATGAAATTTACTTCTGGCCATTTTTTATAAGTCTGAAACATGAAGTATGCTATCTGTTGCTTTTAATAGGTGATAACTTATACATAGAAACATTAAAAAGTGTAAGTTTTGGTATATTTTGGTTTTTAGAAGCCCAAATTTGATAGTTGAAATTATTCTAATTCAACGCCACAATTCAGCACCCAAAGTTCAGATATAAAAAATGCCACAATTTTTATAATTGGTATCATATGGCTTTGAAACTTTGTAAACTGTTTTATAATACACTAAGCTTAAATCATACCAAGTTTTATTAGAATTGGTCAAGGTTTAGACCCCTAATAGGCCAAAGACTACAATTAATGATCCTGCTTTTCGTTGTCCACGAATATAGTTCCTTTTAATTAGAGTGTATTTTTTCTTAATTTTTTTTCTTTCCCTTCCTCACTCATTTCTTAGATTTTTTTGGATGGAAATGAAAGAAGAGAGGTGAAATAAACTTTTGGATGTTGTATTTTAACTGATTTTGATATGGAAAGAGTAATTAGGCCAGGTGCAAAAAGGTGATATTTACAGTTTTCGGAACATCTCTTGACTTGTCCATAGGGGTATGGATGTGTATTGGCTAAATTTGTAAGATGCTGGGGAGCGATATTTCTGAATGTTTGATATATGTTTGGACTAGTACTGTACTTTACACACACAAAATATTTGACAAAAAGAACCGGAGCATTTTTTTTAATGAAACAAAACGTTATAAAGAACTAATAGAGAATTTAATTGTGGTCTGTGGCCTAAGAGGTGAAATTCAGGAAATATTAAATTTGTACTTTGACAACTTCCCTGAATGATCTATTGGTATTAATTTGTCAAACTACATGAGAATAAATGATTTCCACTTTTATTTGATAGAAATTTTGTAAAAAAGTGACATTTCAGCCTACATGCCCAAAATTGAACTTTTTCAGTTGTTTCAATATTTTTACAAAAGTAGCATGCTTACTTTCCCTCTCACAGGTTTTTCTGATTTTCTACTTGTGTTTGTGGTATCTAATGTAGATGTTTAACTCATTTTTGAACACTAAACATACAAAAAAAGTAGATAAAATCAGAACAAGAGTGCAAAATGTGCTGCTTTAATGGTCCTAGTCTAACGGTCAGTATGAAGCAAGTGAAAAATGAGGTTCTATGCACATACAAGTTGAATTCCTTTTAGCAGATTTCACTGAAACTGTATCAAAAGCACGTATTACTGGTTGTTTGACCTTGTCTGTTTCACAGACTACCTTTATTTTCTTTTGTTTGATAGCTAGTGGTTAAAATATTGGCCTTTTGAGGCTGAAATTTCATGCCGGTTTTAAAAAGTAAAGTAAATAACTTTGCATTAGATGATCATACTGTCTACATATATAGTTGAAAGTGACAGTCTTGTTACATCCAGGCTCCATGTTTTATCATATCTGAGCAAAGATTTGAGCAAAAAGAAGCATATCTTCATCTCCCATATCATTTATATGCTTTTTAATATGCAAATGTGGGGAACGACCTAAATTGACAACCTGTTTTTTTAAGCTTGACATTGCTGAAGACCATTTTATTCACATGTGTTATGCTATTTGAAACTTATATTTCCATTAAAAGTACATTTATAACATGTAAAAGGTTTTTTTATAACTTAACAACTTCAGAAAATTGTGGTAAGTGAAAAATATTACATTGCATATAAGGCCTCACTTCATTTGAAAACCTCTATTTTTTGGCACAGGCCCATATGAAATTTACTTCTGGCCATTTTTTATAAGTCTGAAACATGAAGTATGCTATCTGTTGCTTTTAATAGGTGATAACTTATACATAGAAACATTAAAAAGTGTAAGTTTTGGTATATTTTGGTTTTTAGAAGCCCAAATTTGATAGTTGAAATTATTCTAATTCAACGCCACAATTCAGCACCCAAAGTTCAGATATAAAAAATGCCACAATTTTTATAATTGGTATCATATGGCTTTGAAACTTTGTAAACTGTTTTATAATACACTAAGCTTAAATCATACCAAGTTTTATTAGAATTGGTCAAGGTTTAGACCCCTAATAGGCCAAAGACTACAATTAATGATCCTGCTTTTCGTTGTCCACGAATATAGTTCCTTTTAATTAGAGTGTATTTTTTCTTAATTTTTTTTCTTTCCCTTCCTCACTCATTTCTTAGATTTTTTTGGATGGAAATGAAAGAAGAGAGGTGAAATAAACTTTTGGATGTTGTATTTTAACTGATTTTGATATGGAAAGAGTAATTAGGCCAGGTGCAAAAAGGTGATATTTACAGTTTTCGGAACATCTCTTGACTTGTCCATAGGGGTATGGATGTGTATTGGCTAAATTTGTAAGATGCTGGGGAGCGATATTTCTGAATGTTTGATATATGTTTGGACTAGTACTGTACTTTACACACACAAAATATTTGACAAAAAGAACCGGAGCATTTTTTTTAATGAAACAAAACGTTATAAAGAACTAATAGAGAATTTAATTGTGGTCTGTGGCCTAAGAGGTGAAATTCAGGAAATATTAAATTTGTACTTTGACAACTTCCCTGAATGATCTATTGGTATTAATTTGTCAAACTACATGAGAATAAATGATTTCCACTTTTATTTGATAGAAATTTTGTAAAAAAGTGACATTTCAGCCTACATGCCCAAAATTGAACTTTTTCAGTTGTTTCAATATTTTTACAAAAGTAGCATGCTTACTTTCCCTCTCACAGGTTTTTCTGATTTTCTACTTGTGTTTGTGGTATCTAATGTAGATGTTTAACTCATTTTTGAACACTAAACATACAAAAAAAGTAGATAAAATCAGAACAAGAGTGCAAAATGTGCTGCTTTAATGGTCCTAGTCTAACGGTCAGTATGAAGCAAGTGAAAAATGAGGTTCTATGCACATACAAGTTGAATTCCTTTTAGCAGATTTCACTGAAACTGTATCAAAAGCACGTATTACTGGTTGTTTGACCTTGTCTGTTTCACAGACTACCTTTATTTTCTTTTGTTTGATAGCTAGTGGTTAAAATATTGGCCTTTTGAGGCTGAAATTTCATGCCGGTTTTAAAAAGTAAAGTAAATAACTTTGCATTAGATGATCATACTGTCTACATATATAGTTGAAAGTGACAGTCTTGTTACATCCAGGCTCCATGTTTTATCATATCTGAGCAAAGATTTGAGCAAAAAGAAGCATATCTTCATCTCCCATATCATTTATATGCTTTTTAATATGCAAATGTGGGGAACGACCTAAATTGACAACCTGTTTTTTTAAGCTTGACATTGCTGAAGACCATTTTATTCACATGTGTTATGCTATTTGAAACTTATATTTCCATTAAAAGTACATTTATAACATGTAAAAGGTTTTTTTATAACTTAACAACTTCAGAAAATTGTGGTAAGTGAAAAATATTACATTGCATATAAGGCCTCACTTCATTTGAAAACCTCTATTTTTTGGCACAGGCCCATATGAAATTTACTTCTGGCCATTTTTTATAAGTCTGAAACATGAAGTATGCTATCTGTTGCTTTTAATAGGTGATAACTTATACATAGAAACATTAAAAAGTGTAAGTTTTGGTATATTTTGGTTTTTAGAAGCCCAAATTTGATAGTTGAAATTATTCTAATTCAACGCCACAATTCAGCACCCAAAGTTCAGATATAAAAAATGCCACAATTTTTATAATTGGTATCATATGGCTTTGAAACTTTGTAAACTGTTTTATAATACACTAAGCTTAAATCATACCAAGTTTTATTAGAATTGGTCAAGGTTTAGACCCCTAATAGGCCAAAGACTACAATTAATGATCCTGCTTTTCGTTGTCCACGAATATAGTTCCTTTTAATTAGAGTGTATTTTTTCTTAATTTTTTTTCTTTCCCTTCCTCACTCATTTCTTAGATTTTTTTGGATGGAAATGAAAGAAGAGAGGTGAAATAAACTTTTGGATGTTGTATTTTAACTGATTTTGATATGGAAAGAGTAATTAGGCCAGGTGCAAAAAGGTGATATTTACAGTTTTCGGAACATCTCTTGACTTGTCCATAGGGGTATGGATGTGTATTGGCTAAATTTGTAAGATGCTGGGGAGCGATATTTCTGAATGTTTGATATATGTTTGGACTAGTACTGTACTTTACACACACAAAATATTTGACAAAAAGAACCGGAGCATTTTTTTTAATGAAACAAAACGTTATAAAGAACTAATAGAGAATTTAATTGTGGTCTGTGGCCTAAGAGGTGAAATTCAGGAAATATTAAATTTGTACTTTGACAACTTCCCTGAATGATCTATTGGTATTAATTTGTCAAACTACATGAGAATAAATGATTTCCACTTTTATTTGATAGAAATTTTGTAAAAAAGTGACATTTCAGCCTACATGCCCAAAATTGAACTTTTTCAGTTGTTTCAATATTTTTACAAAAGTAGCATGCTTACTTTCCCTCTCACAGGTTTTTCTGATTTTCTACTTGTGTTTGTGGTATCTAATGTAGATGTTTAACTCATTTTTGAACACTAAACATACAAAAAAAGTAGATAAAATCAGAACAAGAGTGCAAAATGTGCTGCTTTAATGGTCCTAGTCTAACGGTCAGTATGAAGCAAGTGAAAAATGAGGTTCTATGCACATACAAGTTGAATTCCTTTTAGCAGATTTCACTGAAACTGTATCAAAAGCACGTATTACTGGTTGTTTGACCTTGTCTGTTTCACAGACTACCTTTATTTTCTTTTGTTTGATAGCTAGTGGTTAAAATATTGGCCTTTTGAGGCTGAAATTTCATGCCGGTTTTAAAAAGTAAAGTAAATAACTTTGCATTAGATGATCATACTGTCTACATATATAGTTGAAAGTGACAGTCTTGTTACATCCAGGCTCCATGTTTTATCATATCTGAGCAAAGATTTGAGCAAAAAGAAGCATATCTTCATCTCCCATATCATTTATATGCTTTTTAATATGCAAATGTGGGGAACGACCTAAATTGACAACCTGTTTTTTTAAGCTTGACATTGCTGAAGACCATTTTATTCACATGTGTTATGCTATTTGAAACTTATATTTCCATTAAAAGTACATTTATAACATGTAAAAGGTTTTTTTATAACTTAACAACTTCAGAAAATTGTGGTAAGTGAAAAATATTACATTGCATATAAGGCCTCACTTCATTTGAAAACCTCTATTTTTTGGCACAGGCCCATATGAAATTTACTTCTGGCCATTTTTTATAAGTCTGAAACATGAAGTATGCTATCTGTTGCTTTTAATAGGTGATAACTTATACATAGAAACATTAAAAAGTGTAAGTTTTGGTATATTTTGGTTTTTAGAAGCCCAAATTTGATAGTTGAAATTATTCTAATTCAACGCCACAATTCAGCACCCAAAGTTCAGATATAAAAAATGCCACAATTTTTATAATTGGTATCATATGGCTTTGAAACTTTGTAAACTGTTTTATAATACACTAAGCTTAAATCATACCAAGTTTTATTAGAATTGGTCAAGGTTTAGACCCCTAATAGGCCAAAGACTACAATTAATGATCCTGCTTTTCGTTGTCCACGAATATAGTTCCTTTTAATTAGAGTGTATTTTTTCTTAATTTTTTTTCTTTCCCTTCCTCACTCATTTCTTAGATTTTTTTGGATGGAAATGAAAGAAGAGAGGTGAAATAAACTTTTGGATGTTGTATTTTAACTGATTTTGATATGGAAAGAGTAATTAGGCCAGGTGCAAAAAGGTGATATTTACAGTTTTCGGAACATCTCTTGACTTGTCCATAGGGGTATGGATGTGTATTGGCTAAATTTGTAAGATGCTGGGGAGCGATATTTCTGAATGTTTGATATATGTTTGGACTAGTACTGTACTTTACACACACAAAATATTTGACAAAAAGAACCGGAGCATTTTTTTTAATGAAACAAAACGTTATAAAGAACTAATAGAGAATTTAATTGTGGTCTGTGGCCTAAGAGGTGAAATTCAGGAAATATTAAATTTGTACTTTGACAACTTCCCTGAATGATCTATTGGTATTAATTTGTCAAACTACATGAGAATAAATGATTTCCACTTTTATTTGATAGAAATTTTGTAAAAAAGTGACATTTCAGCCTACATGCCCAAAATTGAACTTTTTCAGTTGTTTCAATATTTTTACAAAAGTAGCATGCTTACTTTCCCTCTCACAGGTTTTTCTGATTTTCTACTTGTGTTTGTGGTATCTAATGTAGATGTGTAACTCATTTTTGAACACTAAACATACAAAAAAAGTAGATAAAATCAGAACAAGAGTGCAAAATGTGCTGCTTTAATGGTCCTAGTCTAACGGTCAGTATGAAGCAAGTGAAAAATGAGGTTCTATGCACATACAAGTTGAATTCCTTTTAGCAGATTTCACTGAAACTGTATCAAAAGCACGTATTACTGGTTGTTTGACCTTGTCTGTTTCACAGACTACCTTTATTTTCTTTTGTTTGATAGCTAGTGGTTAAAATATTGGCCTTTTGAGGCTGAAATTTCATGCCGGTTTTAAAAAGTAAAGTAAATAACTTTGCATTAGATGATCATACTGTCTACATATATAGTTGAAAGTGACAGTCTTGTTACATCCAGGCTCCATGTTTTATCATATCTGAGCAAAGATTTGAGCAAAAAGAAGCATATCTTCATCTCCCATATCATTTATATGCTTTTTAATATGCAAATGTGGGGAACGACCTAAATTGACAACCTGTTTTTTTAAGCTTGACATTGCTGAAGACCATTTTATTCACATGTGTTATGCTATTTGAAACTTATATTTCCATTAAAAGTACATTTATAACATGTAAAAGGTTTTTTTATAACTTAACAACTTCAGAAAATTGTGGTAAGTGAAAAATATTACATTGCATATAAGGCCTCACTTCATTTGAAAACCTCTATTTTTTGGCACAGGCCCATATGAAATTTACTTCTGGCCATTTTTTATAAGTCTGAAACATGAAGTATGCTATCTGTTGCTTTTAATAGGTGATAACTTATACATAGAAACATTAAAAAGTGTAAGTTTTGGTATATTTTGGTTTTTAGAAGCCCAAATTTGATAGTTGAAATTATTCTAATTCAACGCCACAATTCAGCACCCAAAGTTCAGATATAAAAAATGCCACAATTTTTATAATTGGTATCATATGGCTTTGAAACTTTGTAAACTGTTTTATAATACACTAAGCTTAAATCATACCAAGTTTTATTAGAATTGGTCAAGGTTTAGACCCCTAATAGGCCAAAGACTACAATTAATGATCCTGCTTTTCGTTGTCCACGAATATAGTTCCTTTTAATTAGAGTGTATTTTTTCTTAATTTTTTTTCTTTCCCTTCCTCACTCATTTCTTAGATTTTTTTGGATGGAAATGAAAGAAGAGAGGTGAAATAAACTTTTGGATGTTGTATTTTAACTGATTTTGATATGGAAAGAGTAATTAGGCCAGGTGCAAAAAGGTGATATTTACAGTTTTCGGAACATCTCTTGACTTGTCCATAGGGGTATGGATGTGTATTGGCTAAATTTGTAAGATGCTGGGGAGCGATATTTCTGAATGTTTGATATATGTTTGGACTAGTACTGTACTTTACACACACAAAATATTTGACAAAAAGAACCGGAGCATTTTTTTTAATGAAACAAAACGTTATAAAGAACTAATAGAGAATTTAATTGTGGTCTGTGGCCTAAGAGGTGAAATTCAGGAAATATTAAATTTGTACTTTGACAACTTCCCTGAATGATCTATTGGTATTAATTTGTCAAACTACATGAGAATAAATGATTTCCACTTTTATTTGATAGAAATTTTGTAAAAAAGTGACATTTCAGCCTACATGCCCAAAATTGAACTTTTTCAGTTGTTTCAATATTTTTACAAAAGTAGCATGCTTACTTTCCCTCTCACAGGTTTTTCTGATTTTCTACTTGTGTTTGTGGTATCTAATGTAGATGTGTAACTCATTTTTGAACACTAAACATACAAAAAAAGTAGATAAAATCAGAACAAGAGTGCAAAATGTGCTGCTTTAATGGTCCTAGTCTAACGGTCAGTATGAAGCAAGTGAAAAATGAGGTTCTATGCACATACAAGTTGAATTCCTTTTAGCAGATTTCACTGAAACTGTATCAAAAGCACGTATTACTGGTTGTTTGACCTTGTCTGTTTCACAGACTACCTTTATTTTCTTTTGTTTGATAGCTAGTGGTTAAAATATTGGCCTTTTGAGGCTGAAATTTCATGCCGGTTTTAAAAAGTAAAGTAAATAACTTTGCATTAGATGATCATACTGTCTACATATATAGTTGAAAGTGACAGTCTTGTTACATCCAGGCTCCATGTTTTATCATATCTGAGCAAAGATTTGAGCAAAAAGAAGCATATCTTCATCTCCCATATCATTTATATGCTTTTTAATATGCAAATGTGGGGAACGACCTAAATTGACAACCTGTTTTTTTAAGCTTGACATTGCTGAAGACCATTTTATTCACATGTGTTATGCTATTTGAAACTTATATTTCCATTAAAAGTACATTTATAACATGTAAAAGGTTTTTTTATAACTTAACAACTTCAGAAAATTGTGGTAAGTGAAAAATATTACATTGCATATAAGGCCTCACTTCATTTGAAAACCTCTATTTTTTGGCACAGGCCCATATGAAATTTACTTCTGGCCATTTTTTATAAGTCTGAAACATGAAGTATGCTATCTGTTGCTTTTAATAGGTGATAACTTATACATAGAAACATTAAAAAGTGTAAGTTTTGGTATATTTTGGTTTTTAGAAGCCCAAATTTGATAGTTGAAATTATTCTAATTCAACGCCACAATTCAGCACCCAAAGTTCAGATATAAAAAATGCCACAATTTTTATAATTGGTATCATATGGCTTTGAAACTTTGTAAACTGTTTTATAATACACTAAGCTTAAATCATACCAAGTTTTATTAGAATTGGTCAAGGTTTAGACCCCTAATAGGCCAAAGACTACAATTAATGATCCTGCTTTTCGTTGTCCACGAATATAGTTCCTTTTAATTAGAGTGTATTTTTTCTTAATTTTTTTTCTTTCCCTTCCTCACTCATTTCTTAGATTTTTTTGGATGGAAATGAAAGAAGAGAGGTGAAATAAACTTTTGGATGTTGTATTTTAACTGATTTTGATATGGAAAGAGTAATTAGGCCAGGTGCAAAAAGGTGATATTTACAGTTTTCGGAACATCTCTTGACTTGTCCATAGGGGTATGGATGTGTATTGGCTAAATTTGTAAGATGCTGGGGAGCGATATTTCTGAATGTTTGATATATGTTTGGACTAGTACTGTACTTTACACACACAAAATATTTGACAAAAAGAACCGGAGCATTTTTTTTAATGAAACAAAACGTTATAAAGAACTAATAGAGAATTTAATTGTGGTCTGTGGCCTAAGAGGTGAAATTCAGGAAATATTAAATTTGTACTTTGACAACTTCCCTGAATGATCTATTGGTATTAATTTGTCAAACTACATGAGAATAAATGATTTCCACTTTTATTTGATAGAAATTTTGTAAAAAAGTGACATTTCAGCCTACATGCCCAAAATTGAACTTTTTCAGTTGTTTCAATATTTTTACAAAAGTAGCATGCTTACTTTCCCTCTCACAGGTTTTTCTGATTTTCTACTTGTGTTTGTGGTATCTAATGTAGATGTTTAACTCATTTTTGAACACTAAACATACAAAAAAAGTAGATAAAATCAGAACAAGAGTGCAAAATGTGCTGCTTTAATGGTCCTAGTCTAACGGTCAGTATGAAGCAAGTGAAAAATGAGGTTCTATGCACATACAAGTTGAATTCCTTTTAGCAGATTTCACTGAAACTGTATCAAAAGCACGTATTACTGGTTGTTTGACCTTGTCTGTTTCACAGACTACCTTTATTTTCTTTTGTTTGATAGCTAGTGGTTAAAATATTGGCCTTTTGAGGCTGAAATTTCATGCCGGTTTTAAAAAGTAAAGTAAATAACTTTGCATTAGATGATCATACTGTCTACATATATAGTTGAAAGTGACAGTCTTGTTACATCCAGGCTCCATGTTTTATCATATCTGAGCAAAGATTTGAGCAAAAAGAAGCATATCTTCATCTCCCATATCATTTATATGCTTTTTAATATGCAAATGTGGGGAACGACCTAAATTGACAACCTGTTTTTTTAAGCTTGACATTGCTGAAGACCATTTTATTCACATGTGTTATGCTATTTGAAACTTATATTTCCATTAAAAGTACATTTATAACATGTAAAAGGTTTTTTTATAACTTAACAACTTCAGAAAATTGTGGTAAGTGAAAAATATTACATTGCATATAAGGCCTCACTTCATTTGAAAACCTCTATTTTTTGGCACAGGCCCATATGAAATTTACTTCTGGCCATTTTTTATAAGTCTGAAACATGAAGTATGCTATCTGTTGCTTTTAATAGGTGATAACTTATACATAGAAACATTAAAAAGTGTAAGTTTTGGTATATTTTGGTTTTTAGAAGCCCAAATTTGATAGTTGAAATTATTCTAATTCAACGCCACAATTCAGCACCCAAAGTTCAGATATAAAAAATGCCACAATTTTTATAATTGGTATCATATGGCTTTGAAACTTTGTAAACTGTTTTATAATACACTAAGCTTAAATCATACCAAGTTTTATTAGAATTGGTCAAGGTTTAGACCCCTAATAGGCCAAAGACTACAATTAATGATCCTGCTTTTCGTTGTCCACGAATATAGTTCCTTTTAATTAGAGTGTATTTTTTCTTAATTTTTTTTCTTTCCCTTCCTCACTCATTTCTTAGATTTTTTTGGATGGAAATGAAAGAAGAGAGGTGAAATAAACTTTTGGATGTTGTATTTTAACTGATTTTGATATGGAAAGAGTAATTAGGCCAGGTGCAAAAAGGTGATATTTACAGTTTTCGGAACATCTCTTGACTTGTCCATAGGGGTATGGATGTGTATTGGCTAAATTTGTAAGATGCTGGGGAGCGATATTTCTGAATGTTTGATATATGTTTGGACTAGTACTGTACTTTACACACACAAAATATTTGACAAAAAGAACCGGAGCATTTTTTTTAATGAAACAAAACGTTATAAAGAACTAATAGAGAATTTAATTGTGGTCTGTGGCCTAAGAGGTGAAATTCAGGAAATATTAAATTTGTACTTTGACAACTTCCCTGAATGATCTATTGGTATTAATTTGTCAAACTACATGAGAATAAATGATTTCCACTTTTATTTGATAGAAATTTTGTAAAAAAGTGACATTTCAGCCTACATGCCCAAAATTGAACTTTTTCAGTTGTTTCAATATTTTTACAAAAGTAGCATGCTTACTTTCCCTCTCACAGGTTTTTCTGATTTTCTACTTGTGTTTGTGGTATCTAATGTAGATGTTTAACTCATTTTTGAACACTAAACATACAAAAAAAGTAGATAAAATCAGAACAAGAGTGCAAAATGTGCTGCTTTAATGGTCCTAGTCTAACGGTCAGTATGAAGCAAGTGAAAAATGAGGTTCTATGCACATACAAGTTGAATTCCTTTTAGCAGATTTCACTGAAACTGTATCAAAAGCACGTATTACTGGTTGTTTGACCTTGTCTGTTTCACAGACTACCTTTATTTTCTTTTGTTTGATAGCTAGTGGTTAAAATATTGGCCTTTTGAGGCTGAAATTTCATGCCGGTTTTAAAAAGTAAAGTAAATAACTTTGCATTAGATGATCATACTGTCTACATATATAGTTGAAAGTGACAGTCTTGTTACATCCAGGCTCCATGTTTTATCATATCTGAGCAAAGATTTGAGCAAAAAGAAGCATATCTTCATCTCCCATATCATTTATATGCTTTTTAATATGCAAATGTGGGGAACGACCTAAATTGACAACCTGTTTTTTTAAGCTTGACATTGCTGAAGACCATTTTATTCACATGTGTTATGCTATTTGAAACTTATATTTCCATTAAAAGTACATTTATAACATGTAAAAGGTTTTTTTATAACTTAACAACTTCAGAAAATTGTGGTAAGTGAAAAATATTACATTGCATATAAGGCCTCACTTCATTTGAAAACCTCTATTTTTTGGCACAGGCCCATATGAAATTTACTTCTGGCCATTTTTTATAAGTCTGAAACATGAAGTATGCTATCTGTTGCTTTTAATAGGTGATAACTTATACATAGAAACATTAAAAAGTGTAAGTTTTGGTATATTTTGGTTTTTAGAAGCCCAAATTTGATAGTTGAAATTATTCTAATTCAACGCCACAATTCAGCACCCAAAGTTCAGATATAAAAAATGCCACAATTTTTATAATTGGTATCATATGGCTTTGAAACTTTGTAAACTGTTTTATAATACACTAAGCTTAAATCATACCAAGTTTTATTAGAATTGGTCAAGGTTTAGACCCCTAATAGGCCAAAGACTACAATTAATGATCCTGCTTTTCGTTGTCCACGAATATAGTTCCTTTTAATTAGAGTGTATTTTTTCTTAATTTTTTTTCTTTCCCTTCCTCACTCATTTCTTAGATTTTTTTGGATGGAAATGAAAGAAGAGAGGTGAAATAAACTTTTGGATGTTGTATTTTAACTGATTTTGATATGGAAAGAGTAATTAGGCCAGGTGCAAAAAGGTGATATTTACAGTTTTCGGAACATCTCTTGACTTGTCCATAGGGGTATGGATGTGTATTGGCTAAATTTGTAAGATGCTGGGGAGCGATATTTCTGAATGTTTGATATATGTTTGGACTAGTACTGTACTTTACACACACAAAATATTTGACAAAAAGAACCGGAGCATTTTTTTTAATGAAACAAAACGTTATAAAGAACTAATAGAGAATTTAATTGTGGTCTGTGGCCTAAGAGGTGAAATTCAGGAAATATTAAATTTGTACTTTGACAACTTCCCTGAATGATCTATTGGTATTAATTTGTCAAACTACATGAGAATAAATGATTTCCACTTTTATTTGATAGAAATTTTGTAAAAAAGTGACATTTCAGCCTACATGCCCAAAATTGAACTTTTTCAGTTGTTTCAATATTTTTACAAAAGTAGCATGCTTACTTTCCCTCTCACAGGTTTTTCTGATTTTCTACTTGTGTTTGTGGTATCTAATGTAGATGTTTAACTCATTTTTGAACACTAAACATACAAAAAAAGTAGATAAAATCAGAACAAGAGTGCAAAATGTGCTGCTTTAATGGTCCTAGTCTAACGGTCAGTATGAAGCAAGTGAAAAATGAGGTTCTATGCACATACAAGTTGAATTCCTTTTAGCAGATTTCACTGAAACTGTATCAAAAGCACGTATTACTGGTTGTTTGACCTTGTCTGTTTCACAGACTACCTTTATTTTCTTTTGTTTGATAGCTAGTGGTTAAAATATTGGCCTTTTGAGGCTGAAATTTCATGCCGGTTTTAAAAAGTAAAGTAAATAACTTTGCATTAGATGATCATACTGTCTACATATATAGTTGAAAGTGACAGTCTTGTTACATCCAGGCTCCATGTTTTATCATATCTGAGCAAAGATTTGAGCAAAAAGAAGCATATCTTCATCTCCCATATCATTTATATGCTTTTTAATATGCAAATGTGGGGAACGACCTAAATTGACAACCTGTTTTTTTAAGCTTGACATTGCTGAAGACCATTTTATTCACATGTGTTATGCTATTTGAAACTTATATTTCCATTAAAAGTACATTTATAACATGTAAAAGGTTTTTTTATAACTTAACAACTTCAGAAAATTGTGGTAAGTGAAAAATATTACATTGCATATAAGGCCTCACTTCATTTGAAAACCTCTATTTTTTGGCACAGGCCCATATGAAATTTACTTCTGGCCATTTTTTATAAGTCTGAAACATGAAGTATGCTATCTGTTGCTTTTAATAGGTGATAACTTATACATAGAAACATTAAAAAGTGTAAGTTTTGGTATATTTTGGTTTTTAGAAGCCCAAATTTGATAGTTGAAATTATTCTAATTCAACGCCACAATTCAGCACCCAAAGTTCAGATATAAAAAATGCCACAATTTTTATAATTGGTATCATATGGCTTTGAAACTTTGTAAACTGTTTTATAATACACTAAGCTTAAATCATACCAAGTTTTATTAGAATTGGTCAAGGTTTAGACCCCTAATAGGTGAAATTCAGGAAATATTAAATTTGTACTTTGACAACTTCCCTGAATGATCTATTGGTATTAATTTGTCAAACTACATGAGAATAAATGATTTCCACTTTTATTTGATAGAAATTTTGTAAAAAAGTGACATTTCAGCCTACATGCCCAAAATTGAACTTTTTCAGTTGTTTCAATATTTTTACAAAAGTAGCATGCTTACTTTCCCTCTCACAGGTTTTTCTGATTTTCTACTTGTGTTTGTGGTATCTAATGTAGATGTTTAACTCATTTTTGAACACTAAACATACAAAAAAAGTAGATAAAATCAGAACAAGAGTGCAAAATGTGCTGCTTTAATGGTCCTAGTCTAACGGTCAGTATGAAGCAAGTGAAAAATGAGGTTCTATGCACATACAAGTTGAATTCCTTTTAGCAGATTTCACTGAAACTGTATCAAAAGCACGTATTACTGGTTGTTTGACCTTGTCTGTTTCACAGACTACCTTTATTTTCTTTTGTTTGATAGCTAGTGGTTAAAATATTGGCCTTTTGAGGCTGAAATTTCATGCCGGTTTTAAAAAGTAAAGTAAATAACTTTGCATTAGATGATCATACTGTCTACATATATAGTTGAAAGTGACAGTCTTGTTACATCCAGGCTCCATGTTTTATCATATCTGAGCAAAGATTTGAGCAAAAAGAAGCATATCTTCATCTCCCATATCATTTATATGCTTTTTAATATGCAAATGTGGGGAACGACCTAAATTGACAACCTGTTTTTTTAAGCTTGACATTGCTGAAGACCATTTTATTCACATGTGTTATGCTATTTGAAACTTATATTTCCATTAAAAGTACATTTATAACATGTAAAAGGTTTTTTTATAACTTAACAACTTCAGAAAATTGTGGTAAGTGAAAAATATTACATTGCATATAAGGCCTCACTTCATTTGAAAACCTCTATTTTTTGGCACAGGCCCATATGAAATTTACTTCTGGCCATTTTTTATAAGTCTGAAACATGAAGTATGCTATCTGTTGCTTTTAATAGGTGATAACTTATACATAGAAACATTAAAAAGTGTAAGTTTTGGTATATTTTGGTTTTTAGAAGCCCAAATTTGATAGTTGAAATTATTCTAATTCAACGCCACAATTCAGCACCCAAAGTTCAGATATAAAAAATGCCACAATTTTTATAATTGGTATCATATGGCTTTGAAACTTTGTAAACTGTTTTATAATACACTAAGCTTAAATCATACCAAGTTTTATTAGAATTGGTCAAGGTTTAGACCCCTAATAGGTGAAATTCAGGAAATATTAAATTTGTACTTTGACAACTTCCCTGAATGATCTATTGGTATTAATTTGTCAAACTACATGAGAATAAATGATTTCCACTTTTATTTGATAGAAATTTTGTAAAAAAGTGACATTTCAGCCTACATGCCCAAAATTGAACTTTTTCAGTTGTTTCAATATTTTTACAAAAGTAGCATGCTTACTTTCCCTCTCACAGGTTTTTCTGATTTTCTACTTGTGTTTGTGGTATCTAATGTAGATGTTTAACTCATTTTTGAACACTAAACATACAAAAAAAGTAGATAAAATCAGAACAAGAGTGCAAAATGTGCTGCTTTAATGGTCCTAGTCTAACGGTCAGTATGAAGCAAGTGAAAAATGAGGTTCTATGCACATACAAGTTGAATTCCTTTTAGCAGATTTCACTGAAACTGTATCAAAAGCACGTATTACTGGTTGTTTGACCTTGTCTGTTTCACAGACTACCTTTATTTTCTTTTGTTTGATAGCTAGTGGTTAAAATATTGGCCTTTTGAGGCTGAAATTTCATGCCGGTTTTAAAAAGTAAAGTAAATAACTTTGCATTAGATGATCATACTGTCTACATATATAGTTGAAAGTGACAGTCTTGTTACATCCAGGCTCCATGTTTTATCATATCTGAGCAAAGATTTGAGCAAAAAGAAGCATATCTTCATCTCCCATATCATTTATATGCTTTTTAATATGCAAATGTGGGGAACGACCTAAATTGACAACCTGTTTTTTTAAGCTTGACATTGCTGAAGACCATTTTATTCACATGTGTTATGCTATTTGAAACTTATATTTCCATTAAAAGTACATTTATAACATGTAAAAGGTTTTTTTATAACTTAACAACTTCAGAAAATTGTGGTAAGTGAAAAATATTACATTGCATATAAGGCCTCACTTCATTTGAAAACCTCTATTTTTTGGCACAGGCCCATATGAAATTTACTTCTGGCCATTTTTTATAAGTCTGAAACATGAAGTATGCTATCTGTTGCTTTTAATAGGTGATAACTTATACATAGAAACATTAAAAAGTGTAAGTTTTGGTATATTTTGGTTTTTAGAAGCCCAAATTTGATAGTTGAAATTATTCTAATTCAACGCCACAATTCAGCACCCAAAGTTCAGATATAAAAAATGCCACAATTTTTATAATTGGTATCATATGGCTTTGAAACTTTGTAAACTGTTTTATAATACACTAAGCTTAAATCATACCAAGTTTTATTAGAATTGGTCAAGGTTTAGACCCCTAATAGGCCAAAGACTACAATTAATGATCCTGCTTTTCGTTGTCCACGAATATAGTTCCTTTTAATTAGAGTGTATTTTTTCTTAATTTTTTTTCTTTCCCTTCCTCACTCATTTCTTAGATTTTTTTGGATGGAAATGAAAGAAGAGAGGTGAAATAAACTTTTGGATGTTGTATTTTAACTGATTTTGATATGGAAAGAGTAATTAGGCCAGGTGCAAAAAGGTGATATTTACAGTTTTCGGAACATCTCTTGACTTGTCCATAGGGGTATGGATGTGTATTGGCTAAATTTGTAAGATGCTGGGGAGCGATATTTCTGAATGTTTGATATATGTTTGGACTAGTACTGTACTTTACACACACAAAATATTTGACAAAAAGAACCGGAGCATTTTTTTTAATGAAACAAAACGTTATAAAGAACTAATAGAGAATTTAATTGTGGTCTGTGGCCTAAGAGGTGAAATTCAGGAAATATTAAATTTGTACTTTGACAACTTCCCTGAATGATCTATTGGTATTAATTTGTCAAACTACATGAGAATAAATGATTTCCACTTTTATTTGATAGAAATTTTGTAAAAAAGTGACATTTCAGCCTACATGCCCAAAATTGAACTTTTTCAGTTGTTTCAATATTTTTACAAAAGTAGCATGCTTACTTTCCCTCTCACAGGTTTTTCTGATTTTCTACTTGTGTTTGTGGTATCTAATGTAGATGTTTAACTCATTTTTGAACACTAAACATACAAAAAAAGTAGATAAAATCAGAACAAGAGTGCAAAATGTGCTGCTTTAATGGTCCTAGTCTAACGGTCAGTATGAAGCAAGTGAAAAATGAGGTTCTATGCACATACAAGTTGAATTCCTTTTAGCAGATTTCACTGAAACTGTATCAAAAGCACGTATTACTGGTTGTTTGACCTTGTCTGTTTCACAGACTACCTTTATTTTCTTTTGTTTGATAGCTAGTGGTTAAAATATTGGCCTTTTGAGGCTGAAATTTCATGCCGGTTTTAAAAAGTAAAGTAAATAACTTTGCATTAGATGATCATACTGTCTACATATATAGTTGAAAGTGACAGTCTTGTTACATCCAGGCTCCATGTTTTATCATATCTGAGCAAAGATTTGAGCAAAAAGAAGCATATCTTCATCTCCCATATCATTTATATGCTTTTTAATATGCAAATGTGGGGAACGACCTAAATTGACAACCTGTTTTTTTAAGCTTGACATTGCTGAAGACCATTTTATTCACATGTGTTATGCTATTTGAAACTTATATTTCCATTAAAAGTACATTTATAACATGTAAAAGGTTTTTTTATAACTTAACAACTTCAGAAAATTGTGGTAAGTGAAAAATATTACATTGCATATAAGGCCTCACTTCATTTGAAAACCTCTATTTTTTGGCACAGGCCCATATGAAATTTACTTCTGGCCATTTTTTATAAGTCTGAAACATGAAGTATGCTATCTGTTGCTTTTAATAGGTGATAACTTATACATAGAAACATTAAAAAGTGTAAGTTTTGGTATATTTTGGTTTTTAGAAGCCCAAATTTGATAGTTGAAATTATTCTAATTCAACGCCACAATTCAGCACCCAAAGTTCAGATATAAAAAATGCCACAATTTTTATAATTGGTATCATATGGCTTTGAAACTTTGTAAACTGTTTTATAATACACTAAGCTTAAATCATACCAAGTTTTATTAGAATTGGTCAAGGTTTAGACCCCTAATAGGCCAAAGACTACAATTAATGATCCTGCTTTTCGTTGTCCACGAATATAGTTCCTTTTAATTAGAGTGTATTTTTTCTTAATTTTTTTTCTTTCCCTTCCTCACTCATTTCTTAGATTTTTTTGGATGGAAATGAAAGAAGAGAGGTGAAATAAACTTTTGGATGTTGTATTTTAACTGATTTTGATATGGAAAGAGTAATTAGGCCAGGTGCAAAAAGGTGATATTTACAGTTTTCGGAACATCTCTTGACTTGTCCATAGGGGTATGGATGTGTATTGGCTAAATTTGTAAGATGCTGGGGAGCGATATTTCTGAATGTTTGATATATGTTTGGACTAGTACTGTACTTTACACACACAAAATATTTGACAAAAAGAACCGGAGCATTTTTTTTAATGAAACAAAACGTTATAAAGAACTAATAGAGAATTTAATTGTGGTCTGTGGCCTAAGAGGTGAAATTCAGG
This sequence comes from Mytilus californianus, assembly GCF_021869535.1. Taxonomy (NCBI): domain Eukaryota; kingdom Metazoa; phylum Mollusca; class Bivalvia; order Mytilida; family Mytilidae; genus Mytilus; species Mytilus californianus. Next base: position 47,723,482 of record NW_026262593.1, read on the forward strand.
AAATATTAAATTTGTACTTTGACAACTTCCCTGAATGATCTATTGGTATTAATTTGTCAAACTACATGAGAATAAATGATTTCCACTTTTATTTGATAGAAATTTTGTAAAAAAGTGACATTTCAGCCTACATGCCCAAAATTGAACTTTTTCAGTTGTTTCAATATTTTTACAAAAGTAGCATGCTTACTTTCCCTCTCACAGGTTTTTCTGATTTTCTACTTGTGTTTGTGGTATCTAATGTAGATGTTTAACTCATTTTTGAACACTAAACATACAAAAAAAGTAGATAAAATCAGAACAAGAGTGCAAAATGTGCTGCTTTAATGGTCCTAGTCTAACGGTCAGTATGAAGCAAGTGAAAAATGAGGTTCTATGCACATACAAGTTGAATTCCTTTTAGCAGATTTCACTGAAACTGTATCAAAAGCACGTATTACTGGTTGTTTGACCTTGTCTGTTTCACAGACTACCTTTATTTTCTTTTGTTTGATAGCTAGTGGTTAAAATATTGGCCTTTTGAGGCTGAAATTTCATGCCGGTTTTAAAAAGTAAAGTAAATAACTTTGCATTAGATGATCATACTGTCTACATATATAGTTGAAAGTGACAGTCTTGTTACATCCAGGCTCCATGTTTTATCATATCTGAGCAAAGATTTGAGCAAAAAGAAGCATATCTTCATCTCCCATATCATTTATATGCTTTTTAATATGCAAATGTGGGGAACGACCTAAATTGACAACCTGTTTTTTTAAGCTTGACATTGCTGAAGACCATTTTATTCACATGTGTTATGCTATTTGAAACTTATATTTCCATTAAAAGTACATTTATAACATGTAAAAGGTTTTTTTATAACTTAACAACTTCAGAAAATTGTGGTAAGTGAAAAATATTACATTGCATATAAGGCCTCACTTCATTTGAAAACCTCTATTTTTTGGCACAGGCCCATATGAAATTTACTTCTGGCCATTTTTTATAAGTCTGAAACATGAAGTATGCTATCTGTTGCTTTTAATAGGTGATAACTTATACATAGAAACATTAAAAAGTGTAAGTTTTGGTATATTTTGGTTTTTAGAAGCCCAAATTTGATAGTTGAAATTATTCTAATTCAACGCCACAATTCAGCACCCAAAGTTCAGATATAAAAAATGCCACAATTTTTATAATTGGTATCATATGGCTTTGAAACTTTGTAAACTGTTTTATAATACACTAAGCTTAAATCATACCAAGTTTTATTAGAATTGGTCAAGGTTTAGACCCCTAATAGGCCAAAGACTACAATTAATGATCCTGCTTTTCGTTGTCCACGAATATAGTTCCTTTTAATTAGAGTGTATTTTTTCTTAATTTTTTTTCTTTCCCTTCCTCACTCATTTCTTAGATTTTTTTGGATGGAAATGAAAGAAGAGAGGTGAAATAAACTTTTGGATGTTGTATTTTAACTGATTTTGATATGGAAAGAGTAATTAGGCCAGGTGCAAAAAGGTGATATTTACAGTTTTCGGAACATCTCTTGACTTGTCCATAGGGGTATGGATGTGTATTGGCTAAATTTGTAAGATGCTGGGGAGCGATATTTCTGAATGTTTGATATATGTTTGGACTAGTACTGTACTTTACACACACAAAATATTTGACAAAAAGAACCGGAGCATTTTTTTTAATGAAACAAAACGTTATAAAGAACTAATAGAGAATTTAATTGTGGTCTGTGGCCTAAGAGGTGAAATTCAGGAAATATTAAATTTGTACTTTGACAACTTCCCTGAATGATCTATTGGTATTAATTTGTCAAACTACATGAGAATAAATGATTTCCACTTTTATTTGATAGAAATTTTGTAAAAAAGTGACATTTCAGCCTACATGCCCAAAATTGAACTTTTTCAGTTGTTTCAATATTTTTACAAAAGTAGCATGCTTACTTTCCCTCTCACAGGTTTTTCTGATTTTCTACTTGTGTTTGTGGTATCTAATGTAGATGTTTAACTCATTTTTGAACACTAAACATACAAAAAAAGTAGATAAAATCAGAACAAGAGTGCAAAATGTGCTGCTTTAATGGTCCTAGTCTAACGGTCAGTATGAAGCAAGTGAAAAATGAGGTTCTATGCACATACAAGTTGAATTCCTTTTAGCAGATTTCACTGAAACTGTATCAAAAGCACGTATTACTGGTTGTTTGACCTTGTCTGTTTCACAGACTACCTTTATTTTCTTTTGTTTGATAGCTAGTGGTTAAAATATTGGCCTTTTGAGGCTGAAATTTCATGCCGGTTTTAAAAAGTAAAGTAAATAACTTTGCATTAGATGATCATACTGTCTACATATATAGTTGAAAGTGACAGTCTTGTTACATCCAGGCTCCATGTTTTATCATATCTGAGCAAAGATTTGAGCAAAAAGAAGCATATCTTCATCTCCCATATCATTTATATGCTTTTTAATATGCAAATGTGGGGAACGACCTAAATTGACAACCTGTTTTTTTAAGCTTGACATTGCTGAAGACCATTTTATTCACATGTGTCATGCTATTTGAAACTTATATTTCCATTAAAAGTACATTTATAACATGTAAAAGGTTTTTTTATAACTTAACAACTTCAGAAAATTGTGGTAAGTGAAAAATATTACATTGCATATAAGGCCTCACTTCATTTGAAAACCTCTATTTTTTGGCACAGGCCCATATGAAATTTACTTCTGGCCATTTTTTATAAGTCTGAAACATGAAGTATGCTATCTGTTGCTTTTAATAGGTGATAACTTATACATAGAAACATTAAAAAGTGTAAGATTTGGTATATTTTGGTTTTTAGAAGCCCAAATTTGATAGTTGAAATTATTCTAATTCAACGCCACAATTCAGCACCCAAAGTTCAGATATAAAAAATGCCACAATTTTTATAATTGGTATCATATGGCTTTGAAACTTTGTAAACTGTTTTATAATACACTAAGCTTAAATCATACCAAGTTTTATTAGAATTGGTCAAGGTTTAGACCCCTAATAGGCCAAAGACTACAATTAATGATCCTGCTTTTCGTTGTCCACGAATATAGTTCCTTTTAATTAGAGTGTATTTTTTCTTAATTTTTTTTCTTTCCCTTCCTCACTCATTTCTTAGATTTTTTTGGATGGAAATGAAAGAAGAGAGGTGAAATAAACTTTTGGATGTTGTATTTTAACTGATTTTGATATGGAAAGAGTAATTAGGCCAGGTGCAAAAAGGTGATATTTACAGTTTTCGGAACATCTCTTGACTTGTCCATAGGGGTATGGATGTGTATTGGCTAAATTTGTAAGATGCTGGGGAGCGATATTTCTGAATGTTTGATATATGTTTGGACTAGTACTGTACTTTACACACACAAAATATTTGACAAAAAGAACCGGAGCATTTTTTTTAATGAAACAAAACGTTATAAAGAACTAATAGAGAATTTAATTGTGGTCTGTGGCCTAAGAGGTGAAATTCAGGAAATATTAAATTTGTACTTTGACAACTTCCCTGAATGATCTATTGGTATTAATTTGTCAAACTACATGAGAATAAATGATTTCCACTTTTATTTGATAGAAATTTTGTAAAAAAGTGACATTTCAGCCTACATGCCCAAAATTGAACTTTTTCAGTTGTTTCAATATTTTTACAAAAGTAGCATGCTTACTTTCCCTCTCACAGGTTTTTCTGATTTTCTACTTGTGTTTGTGGTATCTAATGTAGATGTTTAACTCATTTTTGAACACTAAACATACAAAAAAAGTAGATAAAATCAGAACAAGAGTGCAAAATGTGCTGCTTTAATGGTCCTAGTCTAACGGTCAGTATGAAGCAAGTGAAAAATGAGGTTCTATGCACATACAAGTTGAATTCCTTTTAGCAGATTTCACTGAAACTGTATCAAAAGCACGTATTACTGGTTGTTTGACCTTGTCTGTTTCACAGACTACCTTTATTTTCTTTTGTTTGATAGCTAGTGGTTAAAATATTGGCCTTTTGAGGCTGAAATTTCATGCCGGTTTTAAAAAGTAAAGTAAATAACTTTGCATTAGATGATCATACTGTCTACATATATAGTTGAAAGTGACAGTCTTGTTACATCCAGGCTCCATGTTTTATCATATCTGAGCAAAGATTTGAGCAAAAAGAAGCATATCTTCATCTCCCATATCATTTATATGCTTTTTAATATGCAAATGTGGGGAACGACCTAAATTGACAACCTGTTTTTTTAAGCTTGACATTGCTGAAGACCATTTTATTCACATGTGTTATGCTATTTGAAACTTATATTTCCATTAAAAGTACATTTATAACATGTAAAAGGTTTTTTTATAACTTAACAACTTCAGAAAATTGTGGTAAGTGAAAAATATTACATTGCATATAAGGCCTCACTTCATTTGAAAACCTCTATTTTTTGGCACAGGCCCATATGAAATTTACTTCTGGCCATTTTTTATAAGTCTGAAACATGAAGTATGCTATCTGTTGCTTTTAATAGGTGATAACTTATACATAGAAACATTAAAAAGTGTAAGTTTTGGTATATTTTGGTTTTTAGAAGCCCAAATTTGATAGTTGAAATTATTCTAATTCAACGCCACAATTCAGCACCCAAAGTTCAGATATAAAAAATGCCACAATTTTTATAATTGGTATCATATGGCTTTGAAACTTTGTAAACTGTTTTATAATACACTAAGCTTAAATCATACCAAGTTTTATTAGAATTGGTCAAGGTTTAGACCCCTAATAGGCCAAAGACTACAATTAATGATCCTGCTTTTCGTTGTCCACGAATATAGTTCCTTTTAATTAGAGTGTATTTTTTCTTAATTTTTTTTCTTTCCCTTCCTCACTCATTTCTTAGATTTTTTTGGATGGAAATGAAAGAAGAGAGGTGAAATAAACTTTTGGATGTTGTATTTTAACTGATTTTGATATGGAAAGAGTAATTAGGCCAGGTGCAAAAAGGTGATATTTACAGTTTTCGGAACATCTCTTGACTTGTCCATAGGGGTATGGATGTGTATTGGCTAAATTTGTAAGATGCTGGGGAGCGATATTTCTGAATGTTTGATATATGTTTGGACTAGTACTGTACTTTACACACACAAAATATTTGACAAAAAGAACCGGAGCATTTGTTTTAATGAAACAAAACGTTATAAAGAACTAATAGAGAATTTAATTGTGGTCTGTGGCCTAAGAGGTGAAATTCAGGAAATATTAAATTTGTACTTTGACAACTTCCCTGAATGATCTATTGGTATTAATTTGTCAAACTACATGAGAATAAATGATTTCCACTTTTATTTGATAGAAATTTTGTAAAAAAGTGACATTTCAGCCTACATGCCCAAAATTGAACTTTTTCAGTTGTTTCAATATTTTTACAAAAGTAGCATGCTTACTTTCCCTCTCACAGGTTTTTCTGATTTTCTACTTGTGTTTGTGGTATCTAATGTAGATGTTTAACTCATTTTTGAACACTAAACATACAAAAAAAGTAGATAAAATCAGAACAAGAGTGCAAAATGTGCTGCTTTAATGGTCCTAGTCTAACGGTCAGTATGAAGCAAGTGAAAAATGAGGTTCTATGCACATACAAGTTGAATTCCTTTTAGCAGATTTCACTGAAACTGTATCAAAAGCACGTATTACTGGTTGTTTGACCTTGTCTGTTTCACAGACTACCTTTATTTTCTTTTGTTTGATAGCTAGTGGTTAAAATATTGGCCTTTTGAGGCTGAAATTTCATGCCGGTTTTAAAAAGTAAAGTAAATAACTTTGCATTAGATGATCATACTGTCTACATATATAGTTGAAAGTGACAGTCTTGTTACATCCAGGCTCCATGTTTTATCATATCTGAGCAAAGATTTGAGCAAAAAGAAGCATATCTTCATCTCCCATATCATTTATATGCTTTTTAATATGCAAATGTGGGGAACGACCTAAATTGACAACCTGTTTTTTTAAGCTTGACATTGCTGAAGACCATTTTATTCACATGTGTTATGCTATTTGAAACTTATATTTCCATTAAAAGTACATTTATAACATGTAAAAGGTTTTTTTATAACTTAACAACTTCAGAAAATTGTGGTAAGTGAAAAATATTACATTGCATATAAGGCCTCACTTCATTTGAAAACCTCTATTTTTTGGCACAGGCCCATATGAAATTTACTTCTGGCCATTTTTTATAAGTCTGAAACATGAAGTATGCTATCTGTTGCTTTTAATAGGTGATAACTTATACATAGAAACATTAAAAAGTGTAAGTTTTGGTATATTTTGGTTTTTAGAAGCCCAAATTTGATAGTTGAAATTATTCTAATTCAACGCCACAATTCAGCACCCAAAGTTCAGATATATAAAATGCCACAATTTTTATAATTGGTATCATATGGCTTTGAAACTTTGTAAACTGTTTTATAATACACTAAGCTTAAATCATACCAAGTTTTATTAGAATTGGTCAAGGTTTAGACCCCTAATAGGCCAAAGACTACAATTAATGATCCTGCTTTTCGTTGTCCACGAATATAGTTCCTTTTAATTAGAGTGTATTTTTTCTTAATTTTTTTTCTTTCCCTTCCTCACTCATTTCTTAGATTTTTTTGGATGGAAATGAAAGAAGAGAGGTGAAATAAACTTTTGGATGTTGTATTTTAACTGATTTTGATATGGAAAGAGTAATTAGGCCAGGTGCAAAAAGGTGATATTTACAGTTTTCGGAACATCTCTTGACTTGTCCATAGGGGTATGGATGTGTATTGGCTAAATTTGTAAGATGCTGGGGAGCGATATTTCTGAATGTTTGATATATGTTTGGACTAGTACTGTACTTTACACACACAAAATATTTGACAAAAAGAACCGGAGCATTTTTTTTAATGAAACAAAACGTTATAAAGAACTAATAGAGAATTTAATTGTGGTCTGTGGCCTAAGAGGTGAAATTCAGGAAATATTAAATTTGTACTTTGACAACTTCCCTGAATGATCTATTGGTATTAATTTGTCAAACTACATGAGAATAAATGATTTCCACTTTTATTTGATAGAAATTTTGTAAAAAAGTGACATTTCAGCCTACATGCCCAAAATTGAACTTTTTCAGTTGTTTCAATATTTTTACAAAAGTAGCATGCTTACTTTCCCTCTCACAGGTTTTTCTGATTTTCTACTTGTGTTTGTGGTATCTAATGTAGATGTTTAACTCATTTTTGAACACTAAACATACAAAAAAAGTAGATAAAATCAGAACAAGAGTGCAAAATGTGCTGCTTTAATGGTCCTAGTCTAACGGTCAGTATGAAGCAAGTGAAAAATGAGGTTCTATGCACATACAAGTTGAATTCCTTTTAGCAGATTTCACTGAAACTGTATCAAAAGCACGTATTACTGGTTGTTTGACCTTGTCTGTTTCACAGACTACCTTTATTTTCTTTTGTTTGATAGCTAGTGGTTAAAATATTGGCCTTTTGAGGCTGAAATTTCATGCCGGTTTTAAAAAGTAAAGTAAATAACTTTGCATTAGATGATCATACTGTCTACATATATAGTTGAAAGTGACAGTCTTGTTACATCCAGGCTCCATGTTTTATCATATCTGAGCAAAGATTTGAGCAAAAAGAAGCATATCTTCATCTCCCATATCATTTATATGCTTTTTAATATGCAAATGTGGGGAACGACCTAAATTGACAACCTGTTTTTTTAAGCTTGACATTGCTGAAGACCATTTTATTCACATGTGTTATGCTATTTGAAACTTATATTTCCATTAAAAGTACATTTATAACATGTAAAAGGTTTTTTTATAACTTAACAACTTCAGAAAATTGTGGTAAGTGAAAAATATTACATTGCATATAAGGCCTCACTTCATTTGAAAACCTCTATTTTTTGGCACAGGCCCATATGAAATTTACTTCTGGCCATTTTTTATAAGTCTGAAACATGAAGTATGCTATCTGTTGCTTTTAATAGGTGATAACTTATACATAGAAACATTAAAAAGTGTAAGTTTTGGTATATTTTGGTTTTTAGAAGCCCAAATTTGATAGTTGAAATTATTCTAATTCAACGCCACAATTCAGCACCCAAAGTTCAGATATAAAAAATGCCACAATTTTTATAATTGGTATCATATGGCTTTGAAACTTTGTAAACTGTTTTATAATACACTAAGCTTAAATCATACCAAGTTTTATTAGAATTGGTCAAGGTTTAGACCCCTAATAGGCCAAAGACTACAATTAATGATCCTGCTTTTCGTTGTCCACGAATATAGTTCCTTTTAATTAGAGTGTATTTTTTCTTAATTTTTTTTCTTTCCCTTCCTCACTCATTTCTTAGATTTTTTTGGATGGAAATGAAAGAAGAGAGGTGAAATAAACTTTTGGATGTTGTATTTTAACTGATTTTGATATGGAAAGAGTAATTAGGCCAGGTGCAAAAAGGTGATATTTACAGTTTTCGGAACATCTCTTGACTTGTCCATAGGGGTATGGATGTGTATTGGCTAAATTTGTAAGATGCTGGGGAGCGATATTTCTGAATGTTTGATATATGTTTGGACTAGTACTGTACTTTACACACACAAAATATTTGACAAAAAGAACCGGAGCATTTTTTTTAATGAAACAAAACGTTATAAAGAACTAATAGAGAATTTAATTGTGGTCTGTGGCCTAAGAGGTGAAATTCAGGAAATATTAAATTTGTACTTTGACAACTTCCCTGAATGATCTATTGGTATTAATTTGTCAAACTACATGAGAATAAATGATTTCCACTTTTATTTGATAGAAATTTTGTAAAAAAGTGACATTTCAGCCTACATGCCCAAAATTGAACTTTTTCAGTTGTTTCAATATTTTTACAAAAGTAGCATGCTTACTTTCCCTCTCACAGGTTTTTCTGATTTTCTACTTGTGTTTGTGGTATCTAATGTAGATGTTTAACTCATTTTTGAACACTAAACATACAAAAAAAGTAGATAAAATCAGAACAAGAGTGCAAAATGTGCTGCTTTAATGGTCCTAGTCTAACGGTCAGTATGAAGCAAGTGAAAAATGAGGTTCTATGCACATACAAGTTGAATTCCTTTTAGCAGATTTCACTGAAACTGTATCAAAAGCACGTATTACTGGTTGTTTGACCTTGTCTGTTTCACAGACTACCTTTATTTTCTTTTGTTTGATAGCTAGTGGTTAAAATATTGGCCTTTTGAGGCTGAAATTTCATGCCGGTTTTAAAAAGTAAAGTAAATAACTTTGCATTAGATGATCATACTGTCTACATATATAGTTGAAAGTGACAGTCTTGTTACATCCAGGCTCCATGTTTTATCATATCTGAGCAAAGATTTGAGCAAAAAGAAGCATATCTTCATCTCCCATATCATTTATATGCTTTTTAATATGCAAATGTGGGGAACGACCTAAATTGACAACCTGTTTTTTTAAGCTTGACATTGCTGAAGACCATTTTATTCACATGTGTTATGCTATTTGAAACTTATATTTCCATTAAAAGTACATTTATAACATGTAAAAGGTTTTTTTATAACTTAACAACTTCAGAAAATTGTGGTAAGTGAAAAATATTACATTGCATATAAGGCCTCACTTCATTTGAAAACCTCTATTTTTTGGCACAGGCCCATATGAAATTTACTTCTGGCCATTTTTTATAAGTCTGAAACATGAAGTATGCTATCTGTTGCTTTTAATAGGTGATAACTTATACATAGAAACATTAAAAAGTGTAAGTTTTGGTATATTTTGGTTTTTAGAAGCCCAAATTTGATAGTTGAAATTATTCTAATTCAACGCCACAATTCAGCACCCAAAGTTCAGATATAAAAAATGCCACAATTTTTATAATTGGTATCATATGGCTTTGAAACTTTGTAAACTGTTTTATAATACACTAAGCTTAAATCATACCAAGTTTTATTAGAATTGGTCAAGGTTTAGACCCCTAATAGGCCAAAGACTACAATTAATGATCCTGCTTTTCGTTGTCCACGAATATAGTTCCTTTTAATTAGAGTGTATTTTTTCTTAATTTTTTTTCTTTCCCTTCCTCACTCATTTCTTAGATTTTTTTGGATGGAAATGAAAGAAGAGAGGTGAAATAAACTTTTGGATGTTGTATTTTAACTGATTTTGATATGGAAAGAGTAATTAGGCCAGGTGCAAAAAGGTGATATTTACAGTTTTCGGAACATCTCTTGACTTGTCCATAGGGGTATGGATGTGTATTGGCTAAATTTGTAAGATGCTGGGGAGCGATATTTCTGAATGTTTGATATATGTTTGGACTAGTACTGTACTTTACACACACAAAATATTTGACAAAAAGAACCGGAGCATTTTTTTTAATGAAACAAAACGTTATAAAGAACTAATAGAGAATTTAATTGTGGTCTGTGGCCTAAGAGGTGAAATTCAGGAAATATTAAATTTGTACTTTGACAACTTCCCTGAATGATCTATTGGTATTAATTTGTCAAACTACATGAGAATAAATGATTTCCACTTTTATTTGATAGAAATTTTGTAAAAAAGTGACATTTCAGCCTACATGCCCAAAATTGAACTTTTTCAGTTGTTTCAATATTTTTACAAAAGTAGCATGCTTACTTTCCCTCTCACAGGTTTTTCTGATTTTCTACTTGTGTTTGTGGTATCTAATGTAGATGTTTAACTCATTTTTGAACACTAAACATACAAAAAAAGTAGATAAAATCAGAACAAGAGTGCAAAATGTGCTGCTTTAATGGTCCTAGTCTAACGGTCAGTATGAAGCAAGTGAAAAATGAGGTTCTATGCACATACAAGTTGAATTCCTTTTAGCAGATTTCACTGAAACTGTATCAAAAGCACGTATTACTGGTTGTTTGACCTTGTCTGTTTCACAGACTACCTTTATTTTCTTTTGTTTGATAGCTAGTGGTTAAAATATTGGCCTTTTGAGGCTGAAATTTCATGCCGGTTTTAAAAAGTAAAGTAAATAACTTTGCATTAGATGATCATACTGTCTACATATATAGTTGAAAGTGACAGTCTTGTTACATCCAGGCTCCATGTTTTATCATATCTGAGCAAAGATTTGAGCAAAAAGAAGCATATCTTCATCTCCCATATCATTTATATGCTTTTTAATATGCAAATGTGGGGAACGACCTAAATTGACAACCTGTTTTTTTAAGCTTGACATTGCTGAAGACCATTTTATTCACATGTGTTATGCTATTTGAAACTTATATTTCCATTAAAAGTACATTTATAACATGTAAAAGGTTTTTTTATAACTTAACAACTTCAGAAAATTGTGGTAAGTGAAAAATATTACATTGCATATAAGGCCTCACTTCATTTGAAAACCTCTATTTTTTGGCACAGGCCCATATGAAATTTACTTCTGGCCATTTTTTATAAGTCTGAAACATGAAGTATGCTATCTGTTGCTTTTAATAGGTGATAACTTATACATAGAAACATTAAAAAGTGTAAGTTTTGGTATATTTTGGTTTTTAGAAGCCCAAATTTGATAGTTGAAATTATTCTAATTCAACGCCACAATTCAGCACCCAAAGTTCAGATATAAAAAATGCCACAATTTTTATAATTGGTATCATATGGCTTTGAAACTTTGTAAACTGTTTTATAATACACTAAGCTTAAATCATACCAAGTTTTATTAGAATTGGTCAAGGTTTAGACCCCTAATAGGCCAAAGACTACAATTAATGATCCTGCTTTTCGTTGTCCACGAATATAGTTCCTTTTAATTAGAGTGTATTTTTTCTTAATTTTTTTTCTTTCCCTTCCTCACTCATTTCTTAGATTTTTTTGGATGGAAATGAAAGAAGAGAGGTGAAATAAACTTTTGGATGTTGTATTTTAACTGATTTTGATATGGAAAGAGTAATTAGGCCAGGTGCAAAAAGGTGATATTTACAGTTTTCGGAACATCTCTTGACTTGTCCATAGGGGTATGGATGTGTATTGGCTAAATTTGTAAGATGCTGGGGAGCGATATTTCTGAATGTTTGATATATGTTTGGACTAGTACTGTACTTTACACACACAAAATATTTGACAAAAAGAACCGGAGCATTTTTTTTAATGAAACAAAACGTTATAAAGAACTAATAGAGAATTTAATTGTGGTCTGTGGCCTAAGAGGTGAAATTCAGGAAATATTAAATTTGTACTTTGACAACTTCCCTGAATGATCTATTGGTATTAATTTGTCAAACTACATGAGAATAAATGATTTCCACTTTTATTTGATAGAAATTTTGTAAAAAAGTGACATTTCAGCCTACATGCCCAAAATTGAACTTTTTCAGTTGTTTCAATATTTTTACAAAAGTAGCATGCTTACTTTCCCTCTCACAGGTTTTTCTGATTTTCTACTTGTGTTTGTGGTATCTAATGTAGATGTTTAACTCATTTTTGAACACTAAACATACAAAAAAAGTAGATAAAATCAGAACAAGAGTGCAAAATGTGCTGCTTTAATGGTCCTAGTCTAACGGTCAGTATGAAGCAAGTGAAAAATGAGGTTCTATGCACATACAAGTTGAATTCCTTTTAGCAGATTTCACTGAAACTGTATCAAAAGCACGTATTACTGGTTGTTTGACCTTGTCTGTTTCACAGACTACCTTTATTTTCTTTTGTTTGATAGCTAGTGGTTAAAATATTGGCCTTTTGAGGCTGAAATTTCATGCCGGTTTTAAAAAGTAAAGTAAATAACTTTGCATTAGATGATCATACTGTCTACATATATAGTTGAAAGTGACAGTCTTGTTACATCCAGGCTCCATGTTTTATCATATCTGAGCAAAGATTTGAGCAAAAAGAAGCATATCTTCATCTCCCATATCATTTATATGCTTTTTAATATGCAAATGTGGGGAACGACCTAAATTGACAACCTGTTTTTTTAAGCTTGACATTGCTGAAGACCATTTTATTCACATGTGTCATGCTATTTGAAACTTATATTTCCATTAAAAGTACATTTATAACATGTAAAAGGTTTTTTTATAACTTAACAACTTCAGAAAATTGTGGTAAGTGAAAAATATTACATTGCATATAAGGCCTCACTTCATTTGAAAACCTCTATTTTTTGGCACAGGCCCATATGAAATTTACTTCTGGCCATTTTTTATAAGTCTGAAACATGAAGTATGCTATCTGTTGCTTTTAATAGGTGATAACTTATACATAGAAACATTAAAAAGTGTAAGATTTGGTATATTTTGGTTTTTAGAAGCCCAAATTTGATAGTTGAAATTATTCTAATTCAACGCCACAATTCAGCACCCAAAGTTCAGATATAAAAAATGCCACAATTTTTATAATTGGTATCATATGGCTTTGAAACTTTGTAAACTGTTTTATAATACACTAAGCTTAAATCATACCAAGTTTTATTAGAATTGGTCAAGGTTTAGACCCCTAATAGGCCAAAGACTACAATTAATGATCCTGCTTTTCGTTGTCCACGAATATAGTTCCTTTTAATTAGAGTGTATTTTTTCTTAATTTTTTTTCTTTCCCTTCCTCACTCATTTCTTAGATTTTTTTGGATGGAAATGAAAGAAGAGAGGTGAAATAAACTTTTGGATGTTGTATTTTAACTGATTTTGATATGGAAAGAGTAATTAGGCCAGGTGCAAAAAGGTGATATTTACAGTTTTCGGAACATCTCTTGACTTGTCCATAGGGGTATGGATGTGTATTGGCTAAATTTGTAAGATGCTGGGGAGCGATATTTCTGAATGTTTGATATATGTTTGGACTAGTACTGTACTTTACACACACAAAATATTTGACAAAAAGAACCGGAGCATTTTTTTTAATGAAACAAAACGTTATAAAGAACTAATAGAGAATTTAATTGTGGTCTGTGGCCTAAGAGGTGAAATTCAGGAAATATTAAATTTGTACTTTGACAACTTCCCTGAATGATCTATTGGTATTAATTTGTCAAACTACATGAGAATAAATGATTTCCACTTTTATTTGATAGAAATTTTGTAAAAAAGTGACATTTCAGCCTACATGCCCAAAATTGAACTTTTTCAGTTGTTTCAATATTTTTACAAAAGTAGCATGCTTACTTTCCCTCTCACAGGTTTTTCTGATTTTCTACTTGTGTTTGTGGTATCTAATGTAGATGTTTAACTCATTTTTGAACACTAAACATACAAAAAAAGTAGATAAAATCAGAACAAGAGTGCAAAATGTGCTGCTTTAATGGTCCTAGTCTAACGGTCAGTATGAAGCAAGTGAAAAATGAGGTTCTATGCACATACAAGTTGAATTCCTTTTAGCAGATTTCACTGAAACTGTATCAAAAGCACGTATTACTGGTTGTTTGACCTTGTCTGTTTCACAGACTACCTTTATTTTCTTTTGTTTGATAGCTAGTGGTTAAAATATTGGCCTTTTGAGGCTGAAATTTCATGCCGGTTTTAAAAAGTAAAGTAAATAACTTTGCATTAGATGATCATACTGTCTACATATATAGTTGAAAGTGACAGTCTTGTTACATCCAGGCTCCATGTTTTATCATATCTGAGCAAAGATTTGAGCAAAAAGAAGCATATCTTCATCTCCCATATCATTTATATGCTTTTTAATATGCAAATGTGGGGAACGACCTAAATTGACAACCTGTTTTTTTAAGCTTGACATTGCTGAAGACCATTTTATTCACATGTGTTATGCTATTTGAAACTTATATTTCCATTAAAAGTACATTTATAACATGTAAAAGGTTTTTTTATAACTTAACAACTTCAGAAAATTGTGGTAAGTGAAAAATATTACATTGCATATAAGGCCTCACTTCATTTGAAAACCTCTATTTTTTGGCACAGGCCCATATGAAATTTACTTCTGGCCATTTTTTATAAGTCTGAAACATGAAGTATGCTATCTGTTGCTTTTAATAGGTGATAACTTATACATAGAAACATTAAAAAGTGTAAGTTTTGGTATATTTTGGTTTTTAGAAGCCCAAATTTGATAGTTGAAATTATTCTAATTCAACGCCACAATTCAGCACCCAAAGTTCAGATATAAAAAATGCCACAATTTTTATAATTGGTATCATATGGCTTTGAAACTTTGTAAACTGTTTTATAATACACTAAGCTTAAATCATACCAAGTTTTATTAGAATTGGTCAAGGTTTAGACCCCTAATAGGCCAAAGACTACAATTAATGATCCTGCTTTTCGTTGTCCTCGAATATAGTTCCTTTTAATTAGAGTGTATTTTTTCTTAATTTTTTTTCTTTCCCTTCCTCACTCATTTCTTAGATTTTTTTGGATGGAAATGAAAGAAGAGAGGTGAAATAAACTTTTGGATGTTGTATTTTAACTGATTTTGATATGGAAAGAGTAATTAGGCCAGGTGCAAAAAGGTGATATTTACAGTTTTCGGAACATCTCTTGACTTGTCCATAGGGGTATGGATGTGTATTGGCTAAATTTGTAAGATGCTGGGGAGCGATATTTCTGAATGTTTGATATATGTTTGGACTAGTACTGTACTTTACACACACAAAATATTTGACAAAAAGAACCGGAGCATTTTTTTTAATGAAACAAAACGTTATAAAGAACTAATAGAGAATTTAATTGTGGTCTGTGGCCTAAGAGGTGAAATTCAGGAAATATTAAATTTGTACTTTGACAACTTCCCTGAATGATCTATTGGTATTAATTTGTCAAACTACATGAGAATAAATGATTTCCACTTTTATTTGATAGAAATTTTGTAAAAAAGTGACATTTCAGCCTACATGCCCAAAATTGAACTTTTTCAGTTGTTTCAATATTTTTACAAAAGTAGCATGCTTACTTTCCCTCTCACAGGTTTTTCTGATTTTCTACTTGTGTTTGTGGTATCTAATGTAGATGTTTAACTCATTTTTGAACACTAAACATACAAAAAAAGTAGATAAAATCAGAACAAGAGTGCAAAATGTGCTGCTTTAATGGTCCTAGTCTAACGGTCAGTATGAAGCAAGTGAAAAATGAGGTTCTATGCACATACAAGTTGAATTCCTTTTAGCAGATTTCACTGAAACTGTATCAAAAGCACGTATTACTGGTTGTTTGACCTTGTCTGTTTCACAGACTACCTTTATTTTCTTTTGTTTGATAGCTAGTGGTTAAAATATTGGCCTTTTGAGGCTGAAATTTCATGCCGGTTTTAAAAAGTAAAGTAAATAACTTTGCATTAGATGATCATACTGTCTACATATATAGTTGAAAGTGACAGTCTTGTTACATCCAGGCTCCATGTTTTATCATATCTGAGCAAAGATTTGAGCAAAAAGAAGCATATCTTCATCTCCCATATCATTTATATGCTTTTTAATATGCAAATGTGGGGAACGACCTAAATTGACAACCTGTTTTTTTAAGCTTGACATTGCTGAAGACCATTTTATTCACATGTGTTATGCTATTTGAAACTTATATTTCCATTAAAAGTACATTTATAACATGTAAAAGGTTTTTTTATAACTTAACAACTTCAGAAAATTGTGGTAAGTGAAAAATATTACATTGCATATAAGGCCTCACTTCATTTGAAAACCTCTATTTTTTGGCACAGGCCCATATGAAATTTACTTCTGGCCATTTTTTATAAGTCTGAAACATGAAGTATGCTATCTGTTGCTTTTAATAGGTGATAACTTATACATAGAAACATTAAAAAGTGTAAGTTTTGGTATATTTTGGTTTTTAGAAGCCCAAATTTGATAGTTGAAATTATTCTAATTCAACGCCACAATTCAGCACCCAAAGTTCAGATATAAAAAATGCCACAATTTTTATAATTGGTATCATATGGCTTTGAAACTTTGTAAACTGTTTTATAATACACTAAGCTTAAATCATACCAAGTTTTATTAGAATTGGTCAAGGTTTAGACCCCTAATAGGCCAAAGACTACAATTAATGATCCTGCTTTTCGTTGTCCTCGAATATAGTTCCTTTTAATTAGAGTGTATTTTTTCTTAATTTTTTTTCTTTCCCTTCCTCACTCATTTCTTAGATTTTTTTGGATGGAAATGAAAGAAGAGAGGTGAAATAAACTTTTGGATGTTGTATTTTAACTGATTTTGATATGGAAAGAGTAATTAGGCCAGGTGCAAAAAGGTGATATTTACAGTTTTCGGAACATCTCTTGACTTGTCCATAGGGGTATGGATGTGTATTGGCTAAATTTGTAAGATGCTGGGGAGCGATATTTCTGAATGTTTGATATATGTTTGGACTAGTACTGTACTTTACACACACAAAATATTTGACAAAAAGAACCGGAGCATTTTTTTTAATGAAACAAAACGTTATAAAGAACTAATAGAGAATTTAATTGTGGTCTGTGGCCTAAGAGGTGAAATTCAGGAAATATTAAATTTGTACTTTGACAACTTCCCTGAATGATCTATTGGTATTAATTTGTCAAACTACATGAGAATAAATGATTTCCACTTTTATTTGATAGAAATTTTGTAAAAAAGTGACATTTCAGCCTACATGCCCAAAATTGAACTTTTTCAGTTGTTTCAATATTTTTACAAAAGTAGCATGCTTACTTTCCCTCTCACAGGTTTTTCTGATTTTCTACTTGTGTTTGTGGTATCTAATGTAGATGTTTAACTCATTTTTGAACACTAAACATACAAAAAAAGTAGATAAAATCAGAACAAGAGTGCAAAATGTGCTGCTTTAATGGTCCTAGTCTAACGGTCAGTATGAAGCAAGTGAAAAATGAGGTTCTATGCACATACAAGTTGAATTCCTTTTAGCAGATTTCACTGAAACTGTATCAAAAGCACGTATTACTGGTTGTTTGACCTTGTCTGTTTCACAGACTACCTTTATTTTCTTTTGTTTGATAGCTAGTGGTTAAAATATTGGCCTTTTGAGGCTGAAATTTCATGCCGGTTTTAAAAAGTAAAGTAAATAACTTTGCATTAGATGATCATACTGTCTACATATATAGTTGAAAGTGACAGTCTTGTTACATCCAGGCTCCATGTTTTATCATATCTGAGCAAAGATTTGAGCAAAAAGAAGCATATCTTCATCTCCCATATCATTTATATGCTTTTTAATATGCAAATGTGGGGAACGACCTAAATTGACAACCTGTTTTTTTAAGCTTGACATTGCTGAAGACCATTTTATTCACATGTGTTATGCTATTTGAAACTTATATTTCCATTAAAAGTACATTTATAACATGTAAAAGGTTTTTTTATAACTTAACAACTTCAGAAAATTGTGGTAAGTGAAAAATATTACATTGCATATAAGGCCTCACTTCATTTGAAAACCTCTATTTTTTGGCACAGGCCCATATGAAATTTACTTCTGGCCATTTTTTATAAGTCTGAAACATGAAGTATGCTATCTGTTGCTTTTAATAGGTGATAACTTATACATAGAAACATTAAAAAGTGTAAGATTTGGTATATTTTGGTTTTTAGAAGCCCAAATTTGATAGTTGAAATTATTCTAATTCAACGCCACAATTCAGCACCCAAAGTTCAGATATAAAAAATGCCACAATTTTTATAATTGGTATCATATGGCTTTGAAACTTTGTAAACTGTTTTATAATACACTAAGCTTAAATCATACCAAGTTTTATTAGAATTGGTCAAGGTTTAGACCCCTAATAGGCCAAAGACTACAATTAATGATCCTGCTTTTCGTTGTCCACGAATATAGTTCCTTTTAATTAGAGTGTATTTTTTCTTAATTTTTTTTCTTTCCCTTCCTCACTCATTTCTTAGATTTTTTTGGATGGAAATGAAAGAAGAGAGGTGAAATAAACTTTTGGATGTTGTATTTTAACTGATTTTGATATGGAAAGAGTAATTAGGCCAGGTGCAAAAAGGTGATATTTACAGTTTTCGGAACATCTCTTGACTTGTCCATAGGGGTATGGATGTGTATTGGCTAAATTTGTAAGATGCTGGGGAGCGATATTTCTGAATGTTTGATATATGTTTGGACTAGTACTGTACTTTACACACACAAAATATTTGACAAAAAGAACCGGAGCATTTTTTTTAATGAAACAAAACGTTATAAAGAACTAATAGAGAATTTAATTGTGGTCTGTGGCCTAAGAGGTGAAATTCAGGAAATATTAAATTTGTACTTTGACAACTTCCCTGAATGATCTATTGGTATTAATTTGTCAAACTACATGAGAATAAATGATTTCCACTTTTATTTGATAGAAATTTTGTAAAAAAGTGACATTTCAGCCTACATGCCCAAAATTGAACTTTTTCAGTTGTTTCAATATTTTTACAAAAGTAGCATGCTTACTTTCCCTCTCACAGGTTTTTCTGATTTTCTACTTGTGTTTGTGGTATCTAATGTAGATGTTTAACTCATTTTTGAACACTAAACATACAAAAAAAGTAGATAAAATCAGAACAAGAGTGCAAAATGTGCTGCTTTAATGGTCCTAGTCTAACGGTCAGTATGAAGCAAGTGAAAAATGAGGTTCTATGCACATACAAGTTGAATTCCTTTTAGCAGATTTCACTGAAACTGTATCAAAAGCACGTATTACTGGTTGTTTGACCTTGTCTGTTTCACAGACTACCTTTATTTTCTTTTGTTTGATAGCTAGTGGTTAAAATATTGGCCTTTTGAGGCTGAAATTTCATGCCGGTTTTAAAAAGTAAAGTAAATAACTTTGCATTAGATGATCATACTGTCTACATATATAGTTGAAAGTGACAGTCTTGTTACATCCAGGCTCCATGTTTTATCATATCTGAGCAAAGATTTGAGCAAAAAGAAGCATATCTTCATCTCCCATATCATTTATATGCTTTTTAATATGCAAATGTGGGGAACGACCTAAATTGACAACCTGTTTTTTTAAGCTTGACATTGCTGAAGACCATTTTATTCACATGTGTTATGCTATTTGAAACTTATATTTCCATTAAAAGTACATTTATAACATGTAAAAGGTTTTTTTATAACTTAACAACTTCAGAAAATTGTGGTAAGTGAAAAATATTACATTGCATATAAGGCCTCACTTCATTTGAAAACCTCTATTTTTTGGCACAGGCCCATATGAAATTTACTTCTGGCCATTTTTTATAAGTCTGAAACATGAAGTATGCTATCTGTTGCTTTTAATAGGTGATAACTTATACATAGAAACATTAAAAAGTGTAAGTTTTGGTATATTTTGGTTTTTAGAAGCCCAAATTTGATAGTTGAAATTATTCTAATTCAACGCCACAATTCAGCACCCAAAGTTCAGATATAAAAAATGCCACAATTTTTATAATTGGTATCATATGGCTTTGAAACTTTGTAAACTGTTTTATAATACACTAAGCTTAAATCATACCAAGTTTTATTAGAATTGGTCAAGGTTTAGACCCCTAATAGGCCAAAGACTACAATTAATGATCCTGCTTTTCGTTGTCCACGAATATAGTTCCTTTTAATTAGAGTGTATTTTTTCTTAATTTTTTTTCTTTCCCTTCCTCACTCATTTCTTAGATTTTTTTGGATGGAAATGAAAGAAGAGAGGTGAAATAAACTTTTGGATGTTGTATTTTAACTGATTTTGATATGGAAAGAGTAATTAGGCCAGGTGCAAAAAGGTGATATTTACAGTTTTCGGAACATCTCTTGACTTGTCCATAGGGGTATGGATGTGTATTGGCTAAATTTGTAAGATGCTGGGGAGCGATATTTCTGAATGTTTGATATATGTTTGGACTAGTACTGTACTTTACACACACAAAATATTTGACAAAAAGAACCGGAGCATTTTTTTTAATGAAACAAAACGTTATAAAGAACTAATAGAGAATTTAATTGTGGTCTGTGGCCTAAGAGGTGAAATTCAGGAAATATTAAATTTGTACTTTGACAACTTCCCTGAATGATCTATTGGTATTAATTTGTCAAACTACATGAGAATAAATGATTTCCACTTTTATTTGATAGAAATTTTGTAAAAAAGTGACATTTCAGCCTACATGCCCAAAATTGAACTTTTTCAGTTGTTTCAATATTTTTACAAAAGTAGCATGCTTACTTTCCCTCTCACAGGTTTTTCTGATTTTCTACTTGTGTTTGTGGTATCTAATGTAGATGTTTAACTCATTTTTGAACACTAAACATACAAAAAAAGTAGATAAAATCAGAACAAGAGTGCAAAATGTGCTGCTTTAATGGTCCTAGTCTAACGGTCAGTATGAAGCAAGTGAAAAATGAGGTTCTATGCACATACAAGTTGAATTCCTTTTAGCAGATTTCACTGAAACTGTATCAAAAGCACGTATTACTGGTTGTTTGACCTTGTCTGTTTCACAGACTACCTTTATTTTCTTTTGTTTGATAGCTAGTGGTTAAAATATTGGCCTTTTGAGGCTGAAATTTCATGCCGGTTTTAAAAAGTAAAGTAAATAACTTTGCATTAGATGATCATACTGTCTACATATATAGTTGAAAGTGACAGTCTTGTTACATCCAGGCTCCATGTTTTATCATATCTGAGCAAAGATTTGAGCAAAAAGAAGCATATCTTCATCTCCCATATCATTTATATGCTTTTTAATATGCAAATGTGGGGAACGACCTAAATTGACAACCTGTTTTTTTAAGCTTGACATTGCTGAAGACCATTTTATTCACATGTGTTATGCTATTTGAAACTTATATTTCCATTAAAAGTACATTTATAACATGTAAAAGGTTTTTTTATAACTTAACAACTTCAGAAAATTGTGGTAAGTGAAAAATATTACATTGCATATAAGGCCTCACTTCATTTGAAAACCTCTATTTTTTGGCACAGGCCCATATGAAATTTACTTCTGGCCATTTTTTATAAGTCTGAAACATGAAGTATGCTATCTGTTGCTTTTAATAGGTGATAACTTATACATAGAAACATTAAAAAGTGTAAGTTTTGGTATATTTTGGTTTTTAGAAGCCCAAATTTGATAGTTGAAATTATTCTAATTCAACGCCACAATTCAGCACCCAAAGTTCAGATATAAAAAATGCCACAATTTTTATAATTGGTATCATATGGCTTTGAAACTTTGTAAACTGTTTTATAATACACTAAGCTTAAATCATACCAAGTTTTATTAGAATTGGTCAAGGTTTAGACCCCTAAGAGGTGAAATTCAGGAAATATTAAATTTGTACTTTGACAACTTCCCTGAATGATCTATTGGTATTAATTTGTCAAACTACATGAGAATAAATGATTTCCACTTTTATTTGATAGAAATTTTGTAAAAAAGTGACATTTCAGCCTACATGCCCAAAATTGAACTTTTTCAGTTGTTTCAATATTTTTACAAAAGTAGCATGCTTACTTTCCCTCTCACAGGTTTTTCTGATTTTCTACTTGTGTTTGTGGTATCTAATGTAGATGTTTAACTCATTTTTGAACACTAAACATACAAAAAAAGTAGATAAAATCAGAACAAGAGTGCAAAATGTGCTGCTTTAATGGTCCTAGTCTAACGGTCAGTATGAAGCAAGTGAAAAATGAGGTTCTATGCACATACAAGTTGAATTCCTTTTAGCAGATTTCACTGAAACTGTATCAAAAGCACGTATTACTGGTTGTTTGACCTTGTCTGTTTCACAGACTACCTTTATTTTCTTTTGTTTGATAGCTAGTGGTTAAAATATTGGCCTTTTGAGGCTGAAATTTCATGCCGGTTTTAAAAAGTAAAGTAAATAACTTTGCATTAGATGATCATACTGTCTACATATATAGTTGAAAGTGACAGTCTTGTTACATCCAGGCTCCATGTTTTATCATATCTGAGCAAAGATTTGAGCAAAAAGAAGCATATCTTCATCTCCCATATCATTTATATGCTTTTTAATATGCAAATGTGGGGAACGACCTAAATTGACAACCTGTTTTTTTAAGCTTGACATTGCTGAAGACCATTTTATTCACATGTGTTATGCTATTTGAAACTTATATTTCCATTAAAAGTACATTTATAACATGTAAAAGGTTTTTTTATAACTTAACAACTTCAGAAAATTGTGGTAAGTGAAAAATATTACATTGCATATAAGGCCTCACTTCATTTGAAAACCTCTATTTTTTGGCACAGGCCCATATGAAATTTACTTCTGGCCATTTTTTATAAGTCTGAAACATGAAGTATGCTATCTGTTGCTTTTAATAGGTGATAACTTATACATAGAAACATTAAAAAGTGTAAGTTTTGGTATATTTTGGTTTTTAGAAGCCCAAATTTGATAGTTGAAATTATTCTAATTCAACGCCACAATTCAGCACCCAAAGTTCAGATATAAAAAATGCCACAATTTTTATAATTGGTATCATATGGCTTTGAAACTTTGTAAACTGTTTTATAATACACTAAGCTTAAATCATACCAAGTTTTATTAGAATTGGTCAAGGTTTAGACCCATAATAGGCCAAAGACTACAATTAATGATCCTGCTTTTCGTTGTCCACGAATATAGTTCCTTTTAATTAGAGTGTATTTTTTCTTAATTTTTTTTCTTTCCCTTCCTCACTCATTTCTTAGATTTTTTTGGATGGAAATGAAAGAAGAGAGGTGAAATAAACTTTTGGATGTTGTATTTTAACTGATTTTGATATGGAAAGAGTAATTAGGCCAGGTGCAAAAAGGTGATATTTACAGTTTTCGGAACATCTCTTGACTTGTCCATAGGGGTATGGATGTGTATTGGCTAAATTTGTAAGATGCTGGGGAGCGATATTTCTGAATGTTTGATATATGTTTGGACTAGTACTGTACTTTACACACACAAAATATTTGACAAAAAGAACCGGAGCATTTTTTTTAATGAAACAAAACGTTATAAAGAACTAATAGAGAATTTAATTGTGGTCTGTGGCCTAAGAGGTGAAATTCAGGAAATATTAAATTTGTACTTTGACAACTTCCCTGAATGATCTATTGGTATTAATTTGTCAAACTACATGAGAATAAATGATTTCCACTTTTATTTGATAGAAATTTTGTAAAAAAGTGACATTTCAGCCTACATGCCCAAAATTGAACTTTTTCAGTTGTTTCAATATTTTTACAAAAGTAGCATGCTTACTTTCCCTCTCACAGGTTTTTCTGATTTTCTACTTGTGTTTGTGGTATCTAATGTAGATGTTTAACTCATTTTTGAACACTAAACATACAAAAAAAGTAGATAAAATCAGAACAAGAGTGCAAAATGTGCTGCTTTAATGGTCCTAGTCTAACGGTCAGTATGAAGCAAGTGAAAAATGAGGTTCTATGCACATACAAGTTGAATTCCTTTTAGCAGATTTCACTGAAACTGTATCAAAAGCACGTATTACTGGTTGTTTGACCTTGTCTGTTTCACAGACTACCTTTATTTTCTTTTGTTTGATAGCTAGTGGTTAAAATATTGGCCTTTTGAGGCTGAAATTTCATGCCGGTTTTAAAAAGTAAAGTAAATAACTTTGCATTAGATGATCATACTGTCTACATATATAGTTGAAAGTGACAGTCTTGTTACATCCAGGCTCCATGTTTTATCATATCTGAGCAAAGATTTGAGCAAAAAGAAGCATATCTTCATCTCCCATATCATTTATATGCTTTTTAATATGCAAATGTGGGGAACGACCTAAATTGACAACCTGTTTTTTTAAGCTTGACATTGCTGAAGACCATTTTATTCACATGTGTTATGCTATTTGAAACTTATATTTCCATTAAAAGTACATTTATAACATGTAAAAGGTTTTTTTATAACTTAACAACTTCAGAAAATTGTGGTAAGTGAAAAATATTACATTGCATATAAGGCCTCACTTCATTTGAAAACCTCTATTTTTTGGCACAGGCCCATATGAAATTTACTTCTGGCCATTTTTTATAAGTCTGAAACATGAAGTATGCTATCTGTTGCTTTTAATAGGTGATAACTTATACATAGAAACATTAAAAAGTGTAAGTTTTGGTATATTTTGGTTTTTAGAAGCCCAAATTTGATAGTTGAAATTATTCTAATTCAACGCCACAATTCAGCACCCAAAGTTCAGATATAAAAAATGCCACAATTTTTATAATTGGTATCATATGGCTTTGAAACTTTGTAAACTGTTTTATAATACACTAAGCTTAAATCATACCAAGTTTTATTAGAATTGGTCAAGGTTTAGACCCCTAATAGGCCAAAGACTACAATTAATGATCCTGCTTTTCGTTGTCCACGAATATAGTTCCTTTTAATTAGAGTGTATTTTTTCTTAATTTTTTTTCTTTCCCTTCCTCACTCATTTCTTAGATTTTTTTGGATGGAAATGAAAGAAGAGAGGTGAAATAAACTTTTGGATGTTGTATTTTAACTGATTTTGATATGGAAAGAGTAATTAGGCCAGGTGCAAAAAGGTGATATTTACAGTTTTCGGAACATCTCTTGACTTGTCCATAGGGGTATGGATGTGTATTGGCTAAATTTGTAAGATGCTGGGGAGCGATATTTCTGAATGTTTGATATATGTTTGGACTAGTACTGTACTTTACACACACAAAATATTTGACAAAAAGAACCGGAGCATTTTTTTTAATGAAACAAAACGTTATAAAGAACTAATAGAGAATTTAATTGTGGTCTGTGGCCTAAGAGGTGAAATTCAGGAAATATTAAATTTGTACTTTGACAACTTCCCTGAATGATCTATTGGTATTAATTTGTCAAACTACATGAGAATAAATGATTTCCACTTTTATTTGATAGAAATTTTGTAAAAAAGTGACATTTCAGCCTACATGCCCAAAATTGAACTTTTTCAGTTGTTTCAATATTTTTACAAAAGTAGCATGCTTACTTTCCCTCTCACAGGTTTTTCTGATTTTCTACTTGTGTTTGTGGTATCTAATGTAGATGTTTAACTCATTTTTGAACACTAAACATACAAAAAAAGTAGATAAAATCAGAACAAGAGTGCAAAATGTGCTGCTTTAATGGTCCTAGTCTAACGGTCAGTATGAAGCAAGTGAAAAATGAGGTTCTATGCACATACAAGTTGAATTCCTTTTAGCAGATTTCACTGAAACTGTATCAAAAGCACGTATTACTGGTTGTTTGACCTTGTCTGTTTCACAGACTACCTTTATTTTCTTTTGTTTGATAGCTAGTGGTTAAAATATTGGCCTTTTGAGGCTGAAATTTCATGCCGGTTTTAAAAAGTAAAGTAAATAACTTTGCATTAGATGATCATACTGTCTACATATATAGTTGAAAGTGACAGTCTTGTTACATCCAGGCTCCATGTTTTATCATATCTGAGCAAAGATTTGAGCAAAAAGAAGCATATCTTCATCTCCCATATCATTTATATGCTTTTTAATATGCAAATGTGGGGAACGACCTAAATTGACAACCTGTTTTTTTAAGCTTGACATTGCTGAAGACCATTTTATTCACATGTGTTATGCTATTTGAAACTTATATTTCCATTAAAAGTACATTTATAACATGTAAAAGGTTTTTTTATAACTTAACAACTTCAGAAAATTGTGGTAAGTGAAAAATATTACATTGCATATAAGGCCTCACTTCATTTGAAAACCTCTATTTTTTGGCACAGGCCCATATGAAATTTACTTCTGGCCATTTTTTATAAGTCTGAAACATGAAGTATGCTATCTGTTGCTTTTAATAGGTGATAACTTATACATAGAAACATTAAAAAGTGTAAGTTTTGGTATATTTTGGTTTTTAGAAGCCCAAATTTGATAGTTGAAATTATTCTAATTCAACGCCACAATTCAGCACCCAAAGTTCAGATATAAAAAATGCCACAATTTTTATAATTGGTATCATATGGCTTTGAAACTTTGTAAACTGTTTTATAATACACTAAGCTTAAATCATACCAAGTTTTATTAGAATTGGTCAAGGTTTAGACCCCTAATAGGCCAAAGACTACAATTAATGATCCTGCTTTTCGTTGTCCACGAATATAGTTCCTTTTAATTAGAGTGTATTTTTTCTTAATTTTTTTTCTTTCCCTTCCTCACTCATTTCTTAGATTTTTTTGGATGGAAATGAAAGAAGAGAGGTGAAATAAACTTTTGGATGTTGTATTTTAACTGATTTTGATATGGAAAGAGTAATTAGGCCAGGTGCAAAAAGGTGATATTTACAGTTTTCGGAACATCTCTTGACTTGTCCATAGGGGTATGGATGTGTATTGGCTAAATTTGTAAGATGCTGGGGAGCGATATTTCTGAATGTTTGATATATGTTTGGACTAGTACTGTACTTTACACACACAAAATATTTGACAAAAAGAACCGGAGCATTTTTTTTAATGAAACAAAACGTTATAAAGAACTAATAGAGAATTTAATTGTGGTCTGTGGCCTAAGAGGTGAAATTCAGGAAATATTAAATTTGTACTTTGACAACTTCCCTGAATGATCTATTGGTATTAATTTGTCAAACTACATGAGAATAAATGATTTCCACTTTTATTTGATAGAAATTTTGTAAAAAAGTGACATTTCAGCCTACATGCCCAAAATTGAACTTTTTCAGTTGTTTCAATATTTTTACAAAAGTAGCATGCTTACTTTCCCTCTCACAGGTTTTTCTGATTTTCTACTTGTGTTTGTGGTATCTAATGTAGATGTTTAACTCATTTTTGAACACTAAACATACAAAAAAAGTAGATAAAATCAGAACAAGAGTGCAAAATGTGCTGCTTTAATGGTCCTAGTCTAACGGTCAGTATGAAGCAAGTGAAAAATGAGGTTCTATGCACATACAAGTTGAATTCCTTTTAGCAGATTTCACTGAAACTGTATCAAAAGCACGTATTACTGGTTGTTTGACCTTGTCTGTTTCACAGACTACCTTTATTTTCTTTTGTTTGATAGCTAGTGGTTAAAATATTGGCCTTTTGAGGCTGAAATTTCATGCCGGTTTTAAAAAGTAAAGTAAATAACTTTGCATTAGATGATCATACTGTCTACATATATAGTTGAAAGTGACAGTCTTGTTACATCCAGGCTCCATGTTTTATCATATCTGAGCAAAGATTTGAGCAAAAAGAAGCATATCTTCATCTCCCATATCATTTATATGCTTTTTAATATGCAAATGTGGGGAACGACCTAAATTGACAACCTGTTTTTTTAAGCTTGACATTGCTGAAGACCATTTTATTCACATGTGTTATGCTATTTGAAACTTATATTTCCATTAAAAGTACATTTATAACATGTAAAAGGTTTTTTTATAACTTAACAACTTCAGAAAATTGTGGTAAGTGAAAAATATTACATTGCATATAAGGCCTCACTTCATTTGAAAACCTCTATTTTTTGGCACAGGCCCATATGAAATTTACTTCTGGCCATTTTTTATAAGTCTGAAACATGAAGTATGCTATCTGTTGCTTTTAATAGGTGATAACTTATACATAGAAACATTAAAAAGTGTAAGTTTTGGTATATTTTGGTTTTTAGAAGCCCAAATTTGATAGTTGAAATTATTCTAATTCAACGCCACAATTCAGCACCCAAAGTTCAGATATAAAAAATGCCACAATTTTTATAATTGGTATCATATGGCTTTGAAACTTTGTAAACTGTTTTATAATACACTAAGCTTAAATCATACCAAGTTTTATTAGAATTGGTCAAGGTTTAGACCCCTAATAGGCCAAAGACTACAATTAATGATCCTGCTTTTCGTTGTCCACGAATATAGTTCCTTTTAATTAGAGTGTATTTTTTCTTAATTTTTTTTCTTTCCCTTCCTCACTCATTTCTTAGATTTTTTTGGATGGAAATGAAAGAAGAGAGGTGAAATAAACTTTTGGATGTTGTATTTTAACTGATTTTGATATGGAAAGAGTAATTAGGCCAGGTGCAAAAAGGTGATATTTACAGTTTTCGGAACATCTCTTGACTTGTCCATAGGGGTATGGATGTGTATTGGCTAAATTTGTAAGATGCTGGGGAGCGATATTTCTGAATGTTTGATATATGTTTGGACTAGTACTGTACTTTACACACACAAAATATTTGACAAAAAGAACCGGAGCATTTTTTTTAATGAAACAAAACGTTATAAAGAACTAATAGAGAATTTAATTGTGGTCTGTGGCCTAAGAGGTGAAATTCAGGAAATATTAAATTTGTACTTTGACAACTTCCCTGAATGATCTATTGGTATTAATTTGTCAAACTACATGAGAATAAATGATTTCCACTTTTATTTGATAGAAATTTTGTAAAAAAGTGACATTTCAGCCTACATGCCCAAAATTGAACTTTTTCAGTTGTTTCAATATTTTTACAAAAGTAGCATGCTTACTTTCCCTCTCACAGGTTTTTCTGATTTTCTACTTGTGTTTGTGGTATCTAATGTAGATGTTTAACTCATTTTTGAACACTAAACATACAAAAAAAGTAGATAAAATCAGAACAAGAGTGCAAAATGTGCTGCTTTAATGGTCCTAGTCTAACGGTCAGTATGAAGCAAGTGAAAAATGAGGTTCTATGCACATACAAGTTGAATTCCTTTTAGCAGATTTCACTGAAACTGTATCAAAAGCACGTATTACTGGTTGTTTGACCTTGTCTGTTTCACAGACTACCTTTATTTTCTTTTGTTTGATAGCTAGTGGTTAAAATATTGGCCTTTTGAGGCTGAAATTTCATGCCGGTTTTAAAAAGTAAAGTAAATAACTTTGCATTAGATGATCATACTGTCTACATATATAGTTGAAAGTGACAGTCTTGTTACATCCAGGCTCCATGTTTTATCATATCTGAGCAAAGATTTGAGCAAAAAGAAGCATATCTTCATCTCCCATATCATTTATATGCTTTTTAATATGCAAATGTGGGGAACGACCTAAATTGACAACCTGTTTTTTTAAGCTTGACATTGCTGAAGACCATTTTATTCACATGTGTTATGCTATTTGAAACTTATATTTCCATTAAAAGTACATTTATAACATGTAAAAGGTTTTTTTATAACTTAACAACTTCAGAAAATTGTGGTAAGTGAAAAATATTACATTGCATATAAGGCCTCACTTCATTTGAAAACCTCTATTTTTTGGCACAGGCCCATATGAAATTTACTTCTGGCCATTTTTTATAAGTCTGAAACATGAAGTATGCTATCTGTTGCTTTTAATAGGTGATAACTTATACATAGAAACATTAAAAAGTGTAAGTTTTGGTATATTTTGGTTTTTAGAAGCCCAAATTTGATAGTTGAAATTATTCTAATTCAACGCCACAATTCAGCACCCAAAGTTCAGATATATAAAATGCCACAATTTTTATAATTGGTATCATATGGCTTTGAAACTTTGTAAACTGTTTTATAATACACTAAGCTTAAATCATACCAAGTTTTATTAGAATTGGTCAAGGTTTAGACCCCTAATAGGCCAAAGACTACAATTAATGATCCTGCTTTTCGTTGTCCACGAATATAGTTCCTTTTAATTAGAGTGTATTTTTTCTTAATTTTTTTTCTTTCCCTTCCTCACTCATTTCTTAGATTTTTTTGGATGGAAATGAAAGAAGAGAGGTGAAATAAACTTTTGGATGTTGTATTTTAACTGATTTTGATATGGAAAGAGTAATTAGGCCAGGTGCAAAAAGGTGATATTTACAGTTTTCGGAACATCTCTTGACTTGTCCATAGGGGTATGGATGTGTATTGGCTAAATTTGTAAGATGCTGGGGAGCGATATTTCTGAATGTTTGATATATGTTTGGACTAGTACTGTACTTTACACACACAAAATATTTGACAAAAAGAACCGGAGCATTTTTTTTAATGAAACAAAACGTTATAAAGAACTAATAGAGAATTTAATTGTGGTCTGTGGCCTAAGAGGTGAAATTCAGGAAATATTAAATTTGTACTTTGACAACTTCCCTGAATGATCTATTGGTATTAATTTGTCAAACTACATGAGAATAAATGATTTCCACTTTTATTTGATAGAAATTTTGTAAAAAAGTGACATTTCAGCCTACATGCCCAAAATTGAACTTTTTCAGTTGTTTCAATATTTTTACAAAAGTAGCATGCTTACTTTCCCTCTCACAGGTTTTTCTGATTTTCTACTTGTGTTTGTGGTATCTAATGTAGATGTTTAACTCATTTTTGAACACTAAACATACAAAAAAAGTAGATAAAATCAGAACAAGAGTGCAAAATGTGCTGCTTTAATGGTCCTAGTCTAACGGTCAGTATGAAGCAAGTGAAAAATGAGGTTCTATGCACATACAAGTTGAATTCCTTTTAGCAGATTTCACTGAAACTGTATCAAAAGCACGTATTACTGGTTGTTTGACCTTGTCTGTTTCACAGACTACCTTTATTTTCTTTTGTTTGATAGCTAGTGGTTAAAATATTGGCCTTTTGAGGCTGAAATTTCATGCCGGTTTTAAAAAGTAAAGTAAATAACTTTGCATTAGATGATCATACTGTCTACATATATAGTTGAAAGTGACAGTCTTGTTACATCCAGGCTCCATGTTTTATCATATCTGAGCAAAGATTTGAGCAAAAAGAAGCATATCTTCATCTCCCATATCATTTATATACTTTTTAATATGCAAATGTGGGGAACGACCTAAATTGACAACCTGTTTTTTTAAGCTTGACATTGCTGAAGACCATTTTATTCACATGTGTTATGCTATTTGAAACTTATATTTCCATTAAAAGTACATTTATAACATGTAAAAGGTTTTTTTATAACTTAACAACTTCAGAAAATTGTGGTAAGTGAAAAATATTACATTGCATATAAGGCCTCACTTCATTTGAAAACCTCTATTTTTTGGCACAGGCCCATATGAAATTTACTTCTGGCCATTTTTTATAAGTCTGAAACATGAAGTATGCTATCTGTTGCTTTTAATAGGTGATAACTTATACATAGAAACATTAAAAAGTGTAAGTTTTGGTATATTTTGGTTTTTAGAAGCCCAAATTTGATAGTTGAAATTATTCTAATTCAACGCCACAATTCAGCACCCAAAGTTCAGATATAAAAAATGCCACAATTTTTATAATTGGTATCATATGGCTTTGAAACTTTGTAAACTGTTTTATAATACACTAAGCTTAAATCATACCAAGTTTTATTAGAATTGGTCAAGGTTTAGACCCCTAATAGGCCAAAGACTACAATTAATGATCCTGCTTTTCGTTGTCCACGAATATAGTTCCTTTTAATTAGAGTGTATTTTTTCTTAATTTTTTTTCTTTCCCTTCCTCACTCATTTCTTAGATTTTTTTGGATGGAAATGAAAGAAGAGAGGTGAAATAAACTTTTGGATGTTGTATTTTAACTGATTTTGATATGGAAAGAGTAATTAGGCCAGGTGCAAAAAGGTGATATTTACAGTTTTCGGAACATCTCTTGACTTGTCCATAGGGGTATGGATGTGTATTGGCTAAATTTGTAAGATGCTGGGGAGCGATATTTCTGAATGTTTGATATATGTTTGGACTAGTACTGTACTTTACACACACAAAATATTTGACAAAAAGAACCGGAGCATTTGTTTTAATGAAACAAAACGTTATAAAGAACTAATAGAGAATTTAATTGTGGTCTGTGGCCTAAGAGGTGAAATTCAGGAAATATTAAATTTGTACTTTGACAACTTCCCTGAATGATCTATTGGTATTAATTTGTCAAACTACATGAGAATAAATGATTTCCACTTTTATTTGATAGAAATTTTGTAAAAAAGTGACATTTCAGCCTACATGCCCAAAATTGAACTTTTTCAGTTGTTTCAATATTTTTACAAAAGTAGCATGCTTACTTTCCCTCTCACAGGTTTTTCTGATTTTCTACTTGTGTTTGTGGTATCTAATGTAGATGTTTAACTCATTTTTGAACACTAAACATACAAAAAAAGTAGATAAAATCAGAACAAGAGTGCAAAATGTGCTGCTTTAATGGTCCTAGTCTAACGGTCAGTATGAAGCAAGTGAAAAATGAGGTTCTATGCACATACAAGTTGAATTCCTTTTAGCAGATTTCACTGAAACTGTATCAAAAGCACGTATTACTGGTTGTTTGACCTTGTCTGTTTCACAGACTACCTTTATTTTCTTTTGTTTGATAGCTAGTGGTTAAAATATTGGCCTTTTGAGGCTGAAATTTCATGCCGGTTTTAAAAAGTAAAGTAAATAACTTTGCATTAGATGATCATACTGTCTACATATATAGTTGAAAGTGACAGTCTTGTTACATCCAGGCTCCATGTTTTATCATATCTGAGCAAAGATTTGAGCAAAAAGAAGCATATCTTCATCTCCCATATCATTTATATGCTTTTTAATATGCAAATGTGGGGAACGACCTAAATTGACAACCTGTTTTTTTAAGCTTGACATTGCTGAAGACCATTTTATTCACATGTGTTATGCTATTTGAAACTTATATTTCCATTAAAAGTACATTTATAACATGTAAAAGGTTTTTTTATAACTTAACAACTTCAGAAAATTGTGGTAAGTGAAAAATATTACATTGCATATAAGGCCTCACTTCATTTGAAAACCTCTATTTTTTGGCACAGGCCCATATGAAATTTACTTCTGGCCATTTTTTATAAGTCTGAAACATGAAGTATGCTATCTGTTGCTTTTAATAGGTGATAACTTATACATAGAAACATTAAAAAGTGTAAGTTTTGGTATATTTTGGTTTTTAGAAGCCCAAATTTGATAGTTGAAATTATTCTAATTCAACGCCACAATTCAGCACCCAAAGTTCAGATATATAAAATGCCACAATTTTTATAATTGGTATCATATGGCTTTGAAACTTTGTAAACTGTTTTATAATACACTAAGCTTAAATCATACCAAGTTTTATTAGAATTGGTCAAGGTTTAGACCCCTAATAGGCCAAAGACTACAATTAATGATCCTGCTTTTCGTTGTCCACGAATATAGTTCCTTTTAATTAGAGTGTATTTTTTCTTAATTTTTTTTCTTTCCCTTCCTCACTCATTTCTTAGATTTTTTTGGATGGAAATGAAAGAAGAGAGGTGAAATAAACTTTTGGATGTTGTATTTTAACTGATTTTGATATGGAAAGAGTAATTAGGCCAGGTGCAAAAAGGTGATATTTACAGTTTTCGGAACATCTCTTGACTTGTCCATAGGGGTATGGATGTGTATTGGCTAAATTTGTAAGATGCTGGGGAGCGATATTTCTGAATGTTTGATATATGTTTGGACTAGTACTGTACTTTACACACACAAAATATTTGACAAAAAGAACCGGAGCATTTTTTTTAATGAAACAAAACGTTATAAAGAACTAATAGAGAATTTAATTGTGGTCTGTGGCCTAAGAGGTGAAATTCAGGAAATATTAAATTTGTACTTTGACAACTTCCCTGAATGATCTATTGGTATTAATTTGTCAAACTACATGAGAATAAATGATTTCCACTTTTATTTGATAGAAATTTTGTAAAAAAGTGACATTTCAGCCTACATGCCCAAAATTGAACTTTTTCAGTTGTTTCAATATTTTTACAAAAGTAGCATGCTTACTTTCCCTCTCACAGGTTTTTCTGATTTTCTACTTGTGTTTGTGGTATCTAATGTAGATGTTTAACTCATTTTTGAACACTAAACATACAAAAAAAGTAGATAAAATCAGAACAAGAGTGCAAAATGTGCTGCTTTAATGGTCCTAGTCTAACGGTCAGTATGAAGCAAGTGAAAAATGAGGTTCTATGCACATACAAGTTGAATTCCTTTTAGCAGATTTCACTGAAACTGTATCAAAAGCACGTATTACTGGTTGTTTGACCTTGTCTGTTTCACAGACTACCTTTATTTTCTTTTGTTTGATAGCTAGTGGTTAAAATATTGGCCTTTTGAGGCTGAAATTTCATGCCGGTTTTAAAAAGTAAAGTAAATAACTTTGCATTAGATGATCATACTGTCTACATATATAGTTGAAAGTGACAGTCTTGTTACATCCAGGCTCCATGTTTTATCATATCTGAGCAAAGATTTGAGCAAAAAGAAGCATATCTTCATCTCCCATATCATTTATATGCTTTTTAATATGCAAATGTGGGGAACGACCTAAATTGACAACCTGTTTTTTTAAGCTTGACATTGCTGAAGACCATTTTATTCACATGTGTTATGCTATTTGAAACTTATATTTCCATTAAAAGTACATTTATAACATGTAAAAGGTTTTTTTATAACTTAACAACTTCAGAAAATTGTGGTAAGTGAAAAATATTACATTGCATATAAGGCCTCACTTCATTTGAAAACCTCTATTTTTTGGCACAGGCCCATATGAAATTTACTTCTGGCCATTTTTTATAAGTCTGAAACATGAAGTATGCTATCTGTTGCTTTTAATAGGTGATAACTTATACATAGAAACATTAAAAAGTGTAAGTTTTGGTATATTTTGGTTTTTAGAAGCCCAAATTTGATAGTTGAAATTATTCTAATTCAACGCCACAATTCAGCACCCAAAGTTCAGATATAAAAAATGCCACAATTTTTATAATTGGTATCATATGGCTTTGAAACTTTGTAAACTGTTTTATAATACACTAAGCTTAAATCATACCAAGTTTTATTAGAATTGGTCAAGGTTTAGACCCCTAATAGGCCAAAGACTACAATTAATGATCCTGCTTTTCGTTGTCCACGAATATAGTTCCTTTTAATTAGAGTGTATTTTTTCTTAATTTTTTTTCTTTCCCTTCCTCACTCATTTCTTAGATTTTTTTGGATGGAAATGAAAGAAGAGAGGTGAAATAAACTTTTGGATGTTGTATTTTAACTGATTTTGATATGGAAAGAGTAATTAGGCCAGGTGCAAAAAGGTGATATTTACAGTTTTCGGAACATCTCTTGACTTGTCCATAGGGGTATGGATGTGTATTGGCTAAATTTGTAAGATGCTGGGGAGCGATATTTCTGAATGTTTGATATATGTTTGGACTAGTACTGTACTTTACACACACAAAATATTTGACAAAAAGAACCGGAGCATTTTTTTTAATGAAACAAAACGTTATAAAGAACTAATAGAGAATTTAATTGTGGTCTGTGGCCTAAGAGGTGAAATTCAGGAAATATTAAATTTGTACTTTGACAACTTCCCTGAATGATCTATTGGTATTAATTTGTCAAACTACATGAGAATAAATGATTTCCACTTTTATTTGATAGAAATTTTGTAAAAAAGTGACATTTCAGCCTACATGCCCAAAATTGAACTTTTTCAGTTGTTTCAATATTTTTACAAAAGTAGCATGCTTACTTTCCCTCTCACAGGTTTTTCTGATTTTCTACTTGTGTTTGTGGTATCTAATGTAGATGTTTAACTCATTTTTGAACACTAAACATACAAAAAAAGTAGATAAAATCAGAACAAGAGTGCAAAATGTGCTGCTTTAATGGTCCTAGTCTAACGGTCAGTATGAAGCAAGTGAAAAATGAGGTTCTATGCACATACAAGTTGAATTCCTTTTAGCAGATTTCACTGAAACTGTATCAAAAGCACGTATTACTGGTTGTTTGACCTTGTCTGTTTCACAGACTACCTTTATTTTCTTTTGTTTGATAGCTAGTGGTTAAAATATTGGCCTTTTGAGGCTGAAATTTCATGCCGGTTTTAAAAAGTAAAGTAAATAACTTTGCATTAGATGATCATACTGTCTACATATATAGTTGAAAGTGACAGTCTTGTTACATCCAGGCTCCATGTTTTATCATATCTGAGCAAAGATTTGAGCAAAAAGAAGCATATCTTCATCTCCCATATCATTTATATGCTTTTTAATATGCAAATGTGGGGAACGACCTAAATTGACAACCTGTTTTTTTAAGCTTGACATTGCTGAAGACCATTTTATTCACATGTGTTATGCTATTTGAAACTTATATTTCCATTAAAAGTACATTTATAACATGTAAAAGGTTTTTTTATAACTTAACAACTTCAGAAAATTGTGGTAAGTGAAAAATATTACATTGCATATAAGGCCTCACTTCATTTGAAAACCTCTATTTTTTGGCACAGGCCCATATGAAATTTACTTCTGGCCATTTTTTATAAGTCTGAAACATGAAGTATGCTATCTGTTGCTTTTAATAGGTGATAACTTATACATAGAAACATTAAAAAGTGTAAGTTTTGGTATATTTTGGTTTTTAGAAGCCCAAATTTGATAGTTGAAATTATTCTAATTCAACGCCACAATTCAGCACCCAAAGTTCAGATATAAAAAATGCCACAATTTTTATAATTGGTATCATATGGCTTTGAAACTTTGTAAACTGTTTTATAATACACTAAGCTTAAATCATACCAAGTTTTATTAGAATTGGTCAAGGTTTAGACCCCTAATAGGCCAAAGACTACAATTAATGATCCTGCTTTTCGTTGTCCACGAATATAGTTCCTTTTAATTAGAGTGTATTTTTTCTTAATTTTTTTTCTTTCCCTTCCTCACTCATTTCTTAGATTTTTTTGGATGGAAATGAAAGAAGAGAGGTGAAATAAACTTTTGGATGTTGTATTTTAACTGATTTTGATATGGAAAGAGTAATTAGGCCAGGTGCAAAAAGGTGATATTTACAGTTTTCGGAACATCTCTTGACTTGTCCATAGGGGTATGGATGTGTATTGGCTAAATTTGTAAGATGCTGGGGAGCGATATTTCTGAATGTTTGATATATGTTTGGACTAGTACTGTACTTTACACACACAAAATATTTGACAAAAAGAACCGGAGCATTTTTTTTAATGAAACAAAACGTTATAAAGAACTAATAGAGAATTTAATTGTGGTCTGTGGCCTAAGAGGTGAAATTCAGGAAATATTAAATTTGTACTTTGACAACTTCCCTGAATGATCTATTGGTATTAATTTGTCAAACTACATGAGAATAAATGATTTCCACTTTTATTTGATAGAAATTTTGTAAAAAAGTGACATTTCAGCCTACATGCCCAAAATTGAACTTTTTCAGTTGTTTCAATATTTTTACAAAAGTAGCATGCTTACTTTCCCTCTCACAGGTTTTTCTGATTTTCTACTTGTGTTTGTGGTATCTAATGTAGATGTTTAACTCATTTTTGAACACTAAACATACAAAAAAAGTAGATAAAATCAGAACAAGAGTGCAAAATGTGCTGCTTTAATGGTCCTAGTCTAACGGTCAGTATGAAGCAAGTGAAAAATGAGGTTCTATGCACATACAAGTTGAATTCCTTTTAGCAGATTTCACTGAAACTGTATCAAAAGCACGTATTACTGGTTGTTTGACCTTGTCTGTTTCACAGACTACCTTTATTTTCTTTTGTTTGATAGCTAGTGGTTAAAATATTGGCCTTTTGAGGCTGAAATTTCATGCCGGTTTTAAAAAGTAAAGTAAATAACTTTGCATTAGATGATCATACTGTCTACATATATAGTTGAAAGTGACAGTCTTGATACATCCAGGCTCCATGTTTTATCATATCTGAGCAAAGATTTGAGCAAAAAGAAGCATATCTTCATCTCCCATATCATTTATATGCTTTTTAATATGCAAATGTGGGGAACGACCTAAATTGACAACCTGTTTTTTTAAGCTTGACATTGCTGAAGACCATTTTATTCACATGTGTTATGCTATTTGAAACTTATATTTCCATTAAAAGTACATTTATAACATGTAAAAGGTTTTTTTTATAACTTAGCAACTTCAGAAAATTGTGGTAAGGGAAAAATATTACATTGCATATAAGGCCTCACTTCATTTGAAAACCTCTATTTTTTGGCACAGGCCCATATGAAATTTACTTCTGGCCATTTTTTATAAGTCTGAAACATGAAGTATGCTATCTGTTGCTTTTAATAGGTGATAACTTATACATAGAGACATTAAAAAGTGTAAGTTTTGGTATATTTTGGTTTTTAGAAGCCCAAATTTGATAGTTGAAATTATTCTAATTCAACGCCACAATTCAGCACCCAAAGTTCAGATATAAAAAATGCCACAATTTTTATAATTGGTATCATATGGCTTTGAAACTTTGTAAACTGTTTTAGAATACACTAAGCTTAAATCATACCAAGTTTTATTAGAATTGGTCAAGGTTTAGACCCCTAATAGGCCAAAGACTACAATTAATGATCCTGCTTTTCGTTGTCCACGAATATAGTTCCTTTTAATTAGAGTGTATTTTTTCTTAATTTTTTTTCTTTCCCTTCCTCACTCATTTCTTAGATTTTTTTGGATGGAAATGAAAGAAGAGAGGTGAAATAAACTTTTGGATGTTGTATTTTAACTGATTTTGATATGGAAAGAGTAATTAGGCCAGGTGCAAAAAGGTGATATTTACAGTTTTCGGAACATCTCTTGACTTGTCCATAGGGGTATGGATGTGTATTGGCTAAATTTGTAAGATGCTGGGGAGCGATATTTCTGAATGTTTGATATATGTTTGGACTAGTACTGTACTTTACACACACAAAATATTTGACAAAAAGAACCGGAGCATTTTTTTTAATGAAACAAAACGTTATAAAGAACTAATAGAGAATTTAATTGTGGTCTGTGGCCTAAGAGGTGAAATTCAGGAAATATTAAATTTGTACTTTGACAACTTCCCTGAATGATCTATTGGTATTAATTTGTCAAACTACATGAGAATAAATGATTTCCACTTTTATTTGATAGAAATTTTGTAAAAAAGTGACATTTCAGCCTACATGCCCAAAATTGAACTTTTTCAGTTGTTTCAATATTTTTACAAAAGTAGCATGCTTACTTTCCCTCTCACAGGTTTTTCTGATTTTCTACTTGTGTTTGTGGTATCTAATGTAGATGTTTAACTCATTTTTGAACACTAAACATACAAAAAAAGTAGATAAAATCAGAACAAGAGTGCAAAATGTGCTGCTTTAATGGTCCTAGTCTAACGGTCAGTATGAAGCAAGTGAAAAATGAGGTTCTATGCACATACAAGTTGAATTCCTTTTAGCAGATTTCACTGAAACTGTATCAAAAGCACGTATTACTGGTTGTTTGACCTTGTCTGTTTCACAGACTACCTTTATTTTCTTTTGTTTGATAGCTAGTGGTTAAAATATTGGCCTTTTGAGGCTGAAATTTCATGCCGGTTTTAAAAAGTAAAGTAAATAACTTTGCATTAGATGATCATACTGTCTACATATATAGTTGAAAGTGACAGTCTTGATACATCCAGGCTCCATGTTTTATCATATCTGAGCAAAGATTTGAGCAAAAAGAAGCATATCTTCATCTCCCATATCATTTATATGCTTTTTAATATGCAAATGTGGGGAACGACCTAAATTGACAACCTGTTTTTTTAAGCTTGACATTGCTGAAGACCATTTTATTCACATGTGTTATGCTATTTGAAACTTATATTTCCATTAAAAGTACATTTATAACATGTAAAAGGTTTTTTTTATAACTTAGCAACTTCAGAAAATTGTGGTAAGGGAAAAATATTACATTGCATATAAGGCCTCACTTCATTTGAAAACCTCTATTTTTTGGCACAGGCCCATATGAAATTTACTTCTGGCCATTTTTTATAAGTCTGAAACATGAAGTATGCTATCTGTTGCTTTTAATAGGTGATAACTTATACATAGAGACATTAAAAAGTGTAAGTTTTGGTATATTTTGGTTTTTAGAAGCCCAAATTTGATAGTTGAAATTATTCTAATTCAACGCCACAATTCAGCACCCAAAGTTCAGATATAAAAAATGCCACAATTTTTATAATTGGTATCATATGGCTTTGAAACTTTGTAAACTGTTTTAGAATACACTAAGCTTAAATCATACCAAGTTTTATTAGAATTGGTCAAGGTTTAGACCCCTAATAGGCCAAAGACTACAATTAATGATCCTGCTTTTCGTTGTCCACGAATATAGTTCCTTTTAATTAGAGTGTATTTTTTCTTAATTTTTTTTCTTTCCCTTCCTCACTCATTTCTTAGATTTTTTTGGATGGAAATGAAAGAAGAGAGGTGAAATAAACTTTTGGATGTTGTATTTTAACTGATTTTGATATGGAAAGAGTAATTAGGCCAGGTGCAAAAAGGTGATATTTACAGTTTTCGGAACATCTCTTGACTTGTCCATAGGGGTATGGATGTGTATTGGCTAAATTTGTAAGATGCTGGGGAGCGATATTTCTGAATGTTTGATATATGTTTGGACTAGTACTGTACTTTACACACACAAAATATTTGACAAAAAGAACCGGAGCATTTTTTTTAATGAAACAAAACGTTATAAAGAACTAATAGAGAATTTAATTGTGG
Source organism: Mytilus californianus (assembly GCF_021869535.1). Lineage (NCBI taxonomy): Eukaryota > Metazoa > Mollusca > Bivalvia > Mytilida > Mytilidae > Mytilus > Mytilus californianus. The sequence goes on from NW_026262593.1 coordinate 47,765,001, forward strand.
TCTGTGGCCTAAGAGGTGAAATTCAGGAAATATTAAATTTGTACTTTGACAACTTCCCTGAATGATCTATTGGTATTAATTTGTCAAACTACATGAGAATAAATGATTTCCACTTTTATTTGATAGAAATTTTGTAAAAAAGTGACATTTCAGCCTACATGCCCAAAATTGAACTTTTTCAGTTGTTTCAATATTTTTACAAAAGTAGCATGCTTACTTTCCCTCTCACAGGTTTTTCTGATTTTCTACTTGTGTTTGTGGTATCTAATGTAGATGTTTAACTCATTTTTGAACACTAAACATACAAAAAAAGTAGATAAAATCAGAACAAGAGTGCAAAATGTGCTGCTTTAATGGTCCTAGTCTAACGGTCAGTATGAAGCAAGTGAAAAATGAGGTTCTATGCACATACAAGTTGAATTCCTTTTAGCAGATTTCACTGAAACTGTATCAAAAGCATTATTACTGGTTGTTTGACCTTGTCTGTTTCACAGACTACCTTTATTTTCTTTTGTTTGATAGCTAGTGGTTAAAATATTGGCCTTTTGAGGCTGAAATTTCATGCCGGTTTTAAAAAGTAAAGTAAATAACTTTGCATTAGATGATCATACTGTCTACATATATAGTTGAAAGTGACAGTCTTGATACATCCAGGCTCCATGTTTTATCATATCTGAGCAAAGATTTGAGCAAAAAGAAGCATATCTTCATCTCCCATATCATTTATATGCTTTTTAATATGCAAATGTGGGGAACGACCTAAATTGACAACCTGTTTTTTTAAGCTTGACATTGCTGAAGACCATTTTATTCACATGTGTTATGCTATTTGAAACTTATATTTCCATTAAAAGTACATTTATAACATGTAAAAGGTTTTTTTTATAACTTAGCAACTTCAGAAAATTGTGGTAAGTGAAAAATATTACATTGCATATAAGGCCTCACTTCATTTGAAAACCTCTATTTTTTGGCACAGGCCCATATGAAATTTACTTCTGGCCATTTTTTATAAGTCTGAAACATGAAGTATGCTATCTGTTGCTTTTAATAGGTGATAACTTATACATAGAGACATTAAAAAGTGTAAGTTTTGGTATATTTTGGTTTTTAGAAGCCCAAATTTGATAGTTGAAATTATTCTAATTCAACGCCACAATTCAGCACCCAAAGTTCAGATATAAAAAATGCCACAATTTTTATAATTGGTATCATATGGCTTTGAAACTTTGTAAACTGTTTTATAATACACTAAGCTTAAATCATACCAAGTTTTATTAGAATTGGTCAAGGTTTAGACCCCTAATAGGCCAAAGACTACAATTAATGATCCTGCTTTTCGTTGTCCACGAATATAGTTCCTTTTAATTAGAGTGTATTTTTTCTTAATTTTTTTTCTTTCCCTTCCTCACTCATTTCTTAGATTTTTTTGGATGGAAATGAAAGAAGAGAGGTGAAATAAACTTTTGGATGTTGTATTTTAACTGATTTTGATATGGAAAGAGTAATTAGGCCAGGTGCAAAAAGGTGATATTTACAGTTTTCGGAACATCTCTTGACTTGTCCATAGGGGTATGGATGTGTATTGGCTAAATTTGTAAGATGCTGGGGAGCGATATTTCTGAATGTTTGATATATGTTTGGACTAGTACTGTACTTTACACACACAAAATATTTGACAAAAAGAACCGGAGCATTTTTTTTAATGAAACAAAACGTTATAAAGAACTAATAGAGAATTTAATTGTGGTCTGTGGCCTAAGAGGTGAAATTCAGGAAATATTAAATTTGTACTTTGACAACTTCCCTGAATGATCTATTGGTATTAATTTGTCAAACTACATGAGAATAAATGATTTCCACTTTTATTTGATAGAAATTTTGTAAAAAAGTGACATTTCAGCCTACATGCCCAAAATTGAACTTTTTCAGTTGTTTCAATATTTTTACAAAAGTAGCATGCTTACTTTCCCTCTCACAGGTTTTTCTGATTTTCTACTTGTGTTTGTGGTATCTAATGTAGATGTTTAACTCATTTTTGAACACTAAACATACAAAAAAAGTAGATAAAATCAGAACAAGAGTGCAAAATGTGCTGCTTTAATGGTCCTAGTCTAACGGTCAGTATGAAGCAAGTGAAAAATGAGGTTCTATGCACATACAAGTTGAATTCCTTTTAGCAGATTTCACTGAAACTGTATCAAAAGCACGTATTACTGGTTGTTTGACCTTGTCTGTTTCACAGACTACCTTTATTTTCTTTTGTTTGATAGCTAGTGGTTAAAATATTGGCCTTTTGAGGCTGAAATTTCATGCCGGTTTTAAAAAGTAAAGTAAATAACTTTGCATTAGATGATCATACTGTCTACATATATAGTTGAAAGTGACAGTCTTGTTACATCCAGGCTCCATGTTTTATCATATCTGAGCAAAGATTTGAGCAAAAAGAAGCATATCTTCATCTCCCATATCATTTATATGCTTTTTAATATGCAAATGTGGGGAACGACCTAAATTGACAACCTGTTTTTTTAAGCTTGACATTGCTGAAGACCATTTTATTCACATGTGTTATGCTATTTGAAACTTATATTTCCATTAAAAGTACATTTATAACATGTAAAAGGTTTTTTTATAACTTAACAACTTCAGAAAATTGTGGTAAGTGAAAAATATTACATTGCATATAAGGCCTCACTTCATTTGAAAACCTCTATTTTTTGGCACAGGCCCATATGAAATTTACTTCTGGCCATTTTTTATAAGTCTGAAACATGAAGTATGCTATCTGTTGCTTTTAATAGGTGATAACTTATACATAGAAACATTAAAAAGTGTAAGTTTTGGTATATTTTGGTTTTTAGAAGCCCAAATTTGATAGTTGAAATTATTCTAATTCAACGCCACAATTCAGCACCCAAAGTTCAGATATAAAAAATGCCACAATTTTTATAATTGGTATCATATGGCTTTGAAACTTTGTAAACTGTTTTATAATACACTAAGCTTAAATCATACCAAGTTTTATTAGAATTGGTCAAGGTTTAGACCCCTAATAGGCCAAAGACTACAATTAATGATCCTGCTTTTCGTTGTCCACGAATATAGTTCCTTTTAATTAGAGTGTATTTTTTCTTAATTTTTTTTCTTTCCCTTCCTCACTCATTTCTTAGATTTTTTTGGATGGAAATGAAAGAAGAGAGGTGAAATAAACTTTTGGATGTTGTATTTTAACTGATTTTGATATGGAAAGAGTAATTAGGCCAGGTGCAAAAAGGTGATATTTACAGTTTTCGGAACATCTCTTGACTTGTCCATAGGGGTATGGATGTGTATTGGCTAAATTTGTAAGATGCTGGGGAGCGATATTTCTGAATGTTTGATATATGTTTGGACTAGTACTGTACTTTACACACACAAAATATTTGACAAAAAGAACCGGAGCATTTTTTTTAATGAAACAAAACGTTATAAAGAACTAATAGAGAATTTAATTGTGGTCTGTGGCCTAAGAGGTGAAATTCAGGAAATATTAAATTTGTACTTTGACAACTTCCCTGAATGATCTATTGGTATTAATTTGTCAAACTACATGAGAATAAATGATTTCCACTTTTATTTGATAGAAATTTTGTAAAAAAGTGACATTTCAGCCTACATGCCCAAAATTGAACTTTTTCAGTTGTTTCAATATTTTTACAAAAGTAGCATGCTTACTTTCCCTCTCACAGGTTTTTCTGATTTTCTACTTGTGTTTGTGGTATCTAATGTAGATGTTTAACTCGTTTTTGAACACTAAACATACAAAAAAAGTAGATAAAATCAGAACAAGAGTGCAAAATGTGCTGCTTTAATGGTCCTAGTCTAACGGTCAGTATGAAGCAAGTGAAAAATGAGGTTCTATGCACATACAAGTTGAATTCCTTTTAGCAGATTTCACTGAAACTGTATCAAAAGCACGTATTACTGGTTGTTTGACCTTGTCTGTTTCACAGACTACCTTTATTTTCTTTTGTTTGATAGCTAGTGGTTAAAATATTGGCCTTTTGAGGCTGAAATTTCATGCCGGTTTTAAAAAGTAAAGTAAATAACTTTGCATTAGATGATCATACTGTCTACATATATAGTTGAAAGTGACAGTCTTGTTACATCCAGGCTCCATGTTTTATCATATCTGAGCAAAGATTTGAGCAAAAAGAAGCATATCTTCATCTCCCATATCATTTATATGCTTTTTAATATGCAAATGTGGGGAACGACCTAAATTGACAACCTGTTTTTTTAAGCTTGACATTGCTGAAGACCATTTTATTCACATGTGTTATGCTATTTGAAACTTATATTTCCATTAAAAGTACATTTATAACATGTAAAAGGTTTTTTTATAACTTAACAACTTCAGAAAATTGTGGTAAGTGAAAAATATTACATTGCATATAAGGCCTCACTTCATTTGAAAACCTCTATTTTTTGGCACAGGCCCATATGAAATTTACTTCTGGCCATTTTTTATAAGTCTGAAACATGAAGTATGCTATCTGTTGCTTTTAATAGGTGATAACTTATACATAGAAACATTAAAAAGTGTAAGTTTTGGTATATTTTGGTTTTTAGAAGCCCAAATTTGATAGTTGAAATTATTCTAATTCAACGCCACAATTCAGCACCCAAAGTTCAGATATAAAAAATGCCACAATTTTTATAATTGGTATCATATGGCTTTGAAACTTTGTAAACTGTTTTATAATACACTAAGCTTAAATCATACCAAGTTTTATTAAAATTGGTCAAGGTTTAGACCCCTAATAGGCCAAAGACTACAATTAATGATCCTGCTTTTCGTTGTCCACGAATATAGTTCCTTTTAATTAGAGTGTATTTTTTCTTAATTTTTTTTCTTTCCCTTCCTCACTCATTTCTTAGATTTTTTTGGATGGAAATGAAAGAAGAGAGGTGAAATAAACTTTTGGATGTTGTATTTTAACTGATTTTGATATGGAAAGAGTAATTAGGCCAGGTGCAAAAAGGTGATATTTACAGTTTTCGGAACATCTCTTGACTTGTCCATAGGGGTATGGATGTGTATTGGCTAAATTTGTAAGATGCTGGGGAGCGATATTTCTGAATGTTTGATATATGTTTGGACTAGTACTGTACTTTACACACACAAAATATTTGACAAAAAGAACCGGAGCATTTTTTTTAATGAAACAAAACGTTATAAAGAACTAATAGAGAATTTAATTGTGGTCTGTGGCCTAAGAGGTGAAATTCAGGAAATATTAAATTTGTACTTTGACAACTTCCCTGAATGATCTATTGGTATTAATTTGTCAAACTACATGAGAATAAATGATTTCCACTTTTATTTGATAGAAATTTTGTAAAAAAGTGACATTTCAGCCTACATGCCCAAAATTGAACTTTTTCAGTTGTTTCAATATTTTTACAAAAGTAGCATGCTTACTTTCCCTCTCACAGGTTTTTCTGATTTTCTACTTGTGTTTGTGGTATCTAATGTAGATGTTTAACTCGTTTTTGAACACTAAACATACAAAAAAAGTAGATAAAATCAGAACAAGAGTGCAAAATGTGCTGCTTTAATGGTCCTAGTCTAACGGTCAGTATGAAGCAAGTGAAAAATGAGGTTCTATGCACATACAAGTTGAATTCCTTTTAGCAGATTTCACTGAAACTGTATCAAAAGCACGTATTACTGGTTGTTTGACCTTGTCTGTTTCACAGACTACCTTTATTTTCTTTTGTTTGATAGCTAGTGGTTAAAATATTGGCCTTTTGAGGCTGAAATTTCATGCCGGTTTTAAAAAGTAAAGTAAATAACTTTGCATTAGATGATCATACTGTCTACATATATAGTTGAAAGTGACAGTCTTGTTACATCCAGGCTCCATGTTTTATCATATCTGAGCAAAGATTTGAGCAAAAAGAAGCATATCTTCATCTCCCATATCATTTATATGCTTTTTAATATGCAAATGTGGGGAACGACCTAAATTGACAACCTGTTTTTTTAAGCTTGACATTGCTGAAGACCATTTTATTCACATGTGTTATGCTATTTGAAACTTATATTTCCATTAAAAGTACATTTATAACATGTAAAAGGTTTTTTTATAACTTAACAACTTCAGAAAATTGTGGTAAGTGAAAAATATTACATTGCATATAAGGCCTCACTTCATTTGAAAACCTCTATTTTTTGGCACAGGCCCATATGAAATTTACTTCTGGCCATTTTTTATAAGTCTGAAACATGAAGTATGCTATCTGTTGCTTTTAATAGGTGATAACTTATACATAGAAACATTAAAAAGTGTAAGTTTTGGTATATTTTGGTTTTTAGAAGCCCAAATTTGATAGTTGAAATTATTCTAATTCAACGCCACAATTCAGCACCCAAAGTTCAGATATAAAAAATGCCACAATTTTTATAATTGGTATCATATGGCTTTGAAACTTTGTAAACTGTTTTATAATACACTAAGCTTAAATCATACCAAGTTTTATTAAAATTGGTCAAGGTTTAGACCCCTAATAGGCCAAAGACTACAATTAATGATCCTGCTTTTCGTTGTCCACGAATATAGTTCCTTTTAATTAGAGTGTATTTTTTCTTAATTTTTTTTCTTTCCCTTCCTCACTCATTTCTTAGATTTTTTTGGATGGAAATGAAAGAAGAGAGGTGAAATAAACTTTTGGATGTTGTATTTTAACTGATTTTGATATGGAAAGAGTAATTAGGCCAGGTGCAAAAAGGTGATATTTACAGTTTTCGGAACATCTCTTGACTTGTCCATAGGGGTATGGATGTGTATTGGCTAAATTTGTAAGATGCTGGGGAGCGATATTTCTGAATGTTTGATATATGTTTGGACTAGTACTGTACTTTACACACACAAAATATTTGACAAAAAGAACCGGAGCATTTTTTTTAATGAAACAAAACGTTATAAAGAACTAATAGAGAATTTAATTGTGGTCTGTGGCCTAAGAGGTGAAATTCAGGAAATATTAAATTTGTACTTTGACAACTTCCCTGAATGATCTATTGGTATTAATTTGTCAAACTACATGAGAATAAATGATTTCCACTTTTATTTGATAGAAATTTTGTAAAAAAGTGACATTTCAGCCTACATGCCCAAAATTGAACTTTTTCAGTTGTTTCAATATTTTTACAAAAGTAGCATGCTTACTTTCCCTCTCACAGGTTTTTCTGATTTTCTACTTGTGTTTGTGGTATCTAATGTAGATGTTTAACTCATTTTTGAACACTAAACATACAAAAAAAGTAGATAAAATCAGAACAAGAGTGCAAAATGTGCTGCTTTAATGGTCCTAGTCTAACGGTCAGTATGAAGCAAGTGAAAAATGAGGTTCTATGCACATACAAGTTGAATTCCTTTTAGCAGATTTCACTGAAACTGTATCAAAAGCACGTATTACTGGTTGTTTGACCTTGTCTGTTTCACAGACTACCTTTATTTTCTTTTGTTTGATAGCTAGTGGTTAAAATATTGGCCTTTTGAGGCTGAAATTTCATGCCGGTTTTAAAAAGTAAAGTAAATAACTTTGCATTAGATGATCATACTGTCTACATATATAGTTGAAAGTGACAGTCTTGTTACATCCAGGCTCCATGTTTTATCATATCTGAGCAAAGATTTGAGCAAAAAGAAGCATATCTTCATCTCCCATATCATTTATATGCTTTTTAATATGCAAATGTGGGGAACGACCTAAATTGACAACCTGTTTTTTTAAGCTTGACATTGCTGAACACCATTTTATTCACATGTGTTATGCTATTTGAAACTTATATTTCCATTAAAAGTACATTTATAACATGTAAAAGGTTTTTTTATAACTTAACAACTTCAGAAAATTGTGGTAAGTGAAAAATATTACATTGCATATAAGGCCTCACTTCATTTGAAAACCTCTATTTTTTGGCACAGGCCCATATGAAATTTACTTCTGGCCATTTTTTATAAGTCTGAAACATGAAGTATGCTATCTGTTGCTTTTAATAGGTGATAACTTATACATAGAAACATTAAAAAGTGTAAGTTTTGGTATATTTTGGTTTTTAGAAGCCCAAATTTGATAGTTGAAATTATTCTAATTCAACGCCACAATTCAGCACCCAAAGTTCAGATATAAAAAATGCCACAATTTTTATAATTGGTATCATATGGCTTTGAAACTTTGTAAACTGTTTTATAATACACTAAGCTTAAATCATACCAAGTTTTATTAGAATTGGTCAAGGTTTAGACCCCTAATAGGCCAAAGACTACAATTAATGATCCTGCTTTTCGTTGTCCACGAATATAGTTCCTTTTAATTAGAGTGTATTTTTTCTTAATTTTTTTTCTTTCCCTTCCTCACTCATTTCTTAGATTTTTTTGGATGGAAATGAAAGAAGAGAGGTGAAATAAACTTTTGGATGTTGTATTTTAACTGATTTTGATATGGAAAGAGTAATTAGGCCAGGTGCAAAAAGGTGATAGTTACAGTTTTCGGAACATCTCTTGACTTGTCCATAGGGGTATGGATGTGTATTGGCTAAATTTGTAAGATGCTGGGGAGCGATATTTCTGAATGTTTGATATATGTTTGGACTAGTACTGTACTTTACACACACAAAATATTTGACAAAAAGAACCGGAGCATTTTTTTTAATGAAACAAAACGTTATAAAGAACTAATAGAGAATTTAATTGTGGTCTGTGGCCTAAGAGGTGAAATTCAGGAAATATTAAATTTGTACTTTGACAACTTCCCTGAATGATCTATTGGTATTAATTTGTCAAACTACATGAGAATAAATGATTTCCACTTTTATTTGATAGAAATTTTGTAAAAAAGTGACATTTCAGCCTACATGCCCAAAATTGAACTTTTTCAGTTGTTTCAATATTTTTACAAAAGTAGCATGCTTACTTTCCCTCTCACAGGTTTTTCTGATTTTCTACTTGTGTTTGTGGTATCTAATGTAGATGTTTAACTCATTTTTGAACACTAAACATACAAAAAAAGTAGATAAAATCAGAACAAGAGTGCAAAATGTGCTGCTTTAATGGTCCTAGTCTAACGGTCAGTATGAAGCAAGTGAAAAATGAGGTTCTATGCACATACAAGTTGAATTCCTTTTAGCAGATTTCACTGAAACTGTATCAAAAGCACGTATTACTGGTTGTTTGACCTTGTCTGTTTCACAGACTACCTTTATTTTCTTTTGTTTGATAGCTAGTGGTTAAAATATTGGCCTTTTGAGGCTGAAATTTCATGCCGGTTTTAAAAAGTAAAGTAAATAACTTTGCATTAGATGATCATACTGTCTACATATATAGTTGAAAGTGACAGTCTTGTTACATCCAGGCTCCATGTTTTATCATATCTGAGCAAAGATTTGAGCAAAAAGAAGCATATCTTCATCTCCCATATCATTTATATGCTTTTTAATATGCAAATGTGGGGAACGACCTAAATTGACAACCTGTTTTTTTAAGCTTGACATTGCTGAACACCATTTTATTCACATGTGTTATGCTATTTGAAACTTATATTTCCATTAAAAGTACATTTATAACATGTAAAAGGTTTTTTTATAACTTAACAACTTCAGAAAATTGTGGTAAGTGAAAAATATTACATTGCATATAAGGCCTCACTTCATTTGAAAACCTCTATTTTTTGGCACAGGCCCATATGAAATTTACTTCTGGCCATTTTTTATAAGTCTGAAACATGAAGTATGCTATCTGTTGCTTTTAATAGGTGATAACTTATACATAGAAACATTAAAAAGTGTAAGTTTTGGTATATTTTGGTTTTTAGAAGCCCAAATTTGATAGTTGAAATTATTCTAATTCAACGCCACAATTCAGCACCCAAAGTTCAGATATAAAAAATGCCACAATTTTTATAATTGGTATCATATGGCTTTGAAACTTTGTAAACTGTTTTATAATACACTAAGCTTAAATCATACCAAGTTTTATTAGAATTGGTCAAGGTTTAGACCCATAATAGGCCAAAGACTACAATTAATGATCCTGCTTTTCGTTGTCCACGAATATAGTTCCTTTTAATTAGAGTGTATTTTTTCTTAATTTTTTTTCTTTCCCTTCCTCACTCATTTCTTAGATTTTTTTGGATGGAAATGAAAGAAGAGAGGTGAAATAAACTTTTGGATGTTGTATTTTAACTGATTTTGATATGGAAAGAGTAATTAGGCCAGGTGCAAAAAGGTGATATTTACAGTTTTCGGAACATCTCTTGACTTGTCCATAGGGGTATGGATGTGTATTGGCTAAATTTGTAAGATGCTGGGGAGCGATATTTCTGAATGTTTGATATATGTTTGGACTAGTACTGTACTTTACACACACAAAATATTTGACAAAAAGAACCGGAGCATTTTTTTTAATGAAACAAAACGTTATAAAGAACTAATAGAGAATTTAATTGTGGTCTGTGGCCTAAGAGGTGAAATTCAGGAAATATTAAATTTGTACTTTGACAACTTCCCTGAATGATCTATTGGTGTTAATTTGTCAAACTACATGAGAATAAATGATTTCCACTTTTATTTGATAGAAATTTTGTAAAAAAGTGACATTTCAGCCTACATGCCCAAAATTGAACTTTTTCAGTTGTTTCAATATTTTTACAAAAGTAGCATGCTTACTTTCCCTCTCACAGGTTTTTCTGATTTTCTACTTGTGTTTGTGGTATCTAATGTAGATGTTTAACTCATTTTTGAACACTAAACATACAAAAAAAGTAGATAAAATCAGAACAAGAGTGCAAAATGTGCTGCTTTAATGGTCCTAGTCTAACGGTCAGTATGAAGCAAGTGAAAAATGAGGTTCTATGCACATACAAGTTGAATTCCTTTTAGCAGATTTCACTGAAACTGTATCAAAAGCACGTATTACTGGTTGTTTGACCTTGTCTGTTTCACAGACTACCTTTATTTTCTTTTGTTTGATAGCTAGTGGTTAAAATATTGGCCTTTTGAGGCTGAAATTTCATGCCGGTTTTAAAAAGTAAAGTAAATAACTTTGCATTAGATGATCATACTGTCTACATATATAGTTGAAAGTGACAGTCTTGTTACATCCAGGCTCCATGTTTTATCATATCTGAGCAAAGATTTGAGCAAAAAGAAGCATATCTTCATCTCCCATATCATTTATATGCTTTTTAATATGCAAATGTGGGGAACGACCTAAATTGACAACCTGTTTTTTTAAGCTTGACATTGCTGAAGACCATTTTATTCACATGTGTTATGCTATTTGAAACTTATATTTCCATTAAAAGTACATTTATAACATGTAAAAGGTTTTTTTATAACTTAACAACTTCAGAAAATTGTGGTAAGTGAAAAATATTACATTGCATATAAGGCCTCACTTCATTTGAAAACCTCTATTTTTTGGCACAGGCCCATATGAAATTTACTTCTGGCCATTTTTTATAAGTCTGAAACATGAAGTATGCTATCTGTTGCTTTTAATAGGTGATAACTTATACATAGAAACATTAAAAAGTGTAAGTTTTGGTATATTTTGGTTTTTAGAAGCCCAAATTTGATAGTTGAAATTATTCTAATTCAACGCCACAATTCAGCACCCAAAGTTCAGATATAAAAAATGCCACAATTTTTATAATTGGTATCATATGGCTTTGAAACTTTGTAAACTGTTTTATAATACACTAAGCTTAAATCATACCAAGTTTTATTAGAATTGGTCAAGGTTTAGACCCATAATAGGCCAAAGACTACAATTAATGATCCTGCTTTTCGTTGTCCACGAATATAGTTCCTTTTAATTAGAGTGTATTTTTTCTTAATTTTTTTTCTTTCCCTTCCTCACTCATTTCTTAGATTTTTTTGGATGGAAATGAAAGAAGAGAGGTGAAATAAACTTTTGGATGTTGTATTTTAACTGATTTTGATATGGAAAGAGTAATTAGGCCAGGTGCAAAAAGGTGATATTTACAGTTTTCGGAACATCTCTTGACTTGTCCATAGGGGTATGGATGTGTATTGGCTAAATTTGTAAGATGCTGGGGAGCGATATTTCTGAATGTTTGATATATGTTTGGACTAGTACTGTACTTTACACACACAAAATATTTGACAAAAAGAACCGGAGCATTTTTTTTAATGAAACAAAACGTTATAAAGAACTAATAGAGAATTTAATTGTGGTCTGTGGCCTAAGAGGTGAAATTCAGGAAATATTAAATTTGTACTTTGACAACTTCCCTGAATGATCTATTGGTATTAATTTGTCAAACTACATGAGAATAAATGATTTCCACTTTTATTTGATAGAAATTTTGTAAAAAAGTGACATTTCAGCCTACATGCCCAAAATTGAACTTTTTCAGTTGTTTCAATATTTTTACAAAAGTAGCATGCTTACTTTCCCTCTCACAGGTTTTTCTGATTTTCTACTTGTGTTTGTGGTATCTAATGTAGATGTTTAACTCATTTTTGAACACTAAACATACAAAAAAAGTAGATAAAATCAGAACAAGAGTGCAAAATGTGCTGCTTTAATGGTCCTAGTCTAACGGTCAGTATGAAGCAAGTGAAAAATGAGGTTCTATGCACATACAAGTTGAATTCCTTTTAGCAGATTTCACTGAAACTGTATCAAAAGCACGTATTACTGGTTGTTTGACCTTGTCTGTTTCACAGACTACCTTTATTTTCTTTTGTTTGATAGCTAGTGGTTAAAATATTGGCCTTTTGAGGCTGAAATTTCATGCCGGTTTTAAAAAGTAAAGTAAATAACTTTGCATTAGATGATCATACTGTCTACATATATAGTTGAAAGTGACAGTCTTGTTACATCCAGGCTCCATGTTTTATCATATCTGAGCAAAGATTTGAGCAAAAAGAAGCATATCTTCATCTCCCATATCATTTATATGCTTTTTAATATGCAAATGTGGGGAACGACCTAAATTGACAACCTGTTTTTTTAAGCTTGACATTGCTGAAGACCATTTTATTCACATGTGTTATGCTATTTGAAACTTATATTTCCATTAAAAGTACATTTATAACATGTAAAAGGTTTTTTTATAACTTAACAACTTCAGAAAATTGTGGTAAGTGAAAAATATTACATTGCATATAAGGCCTCACTTCATTTGAAAACCTCTATTTTTTGGCACAGGCCCATATGAAATTTACTTCTGGCCATTTTTTATAAGTCTGAAACATGAAGTATGCTATCTGTTGCTTTTAATAGGTGATAACTTATACATAGAAACATTAAAAAGTGTAAGTTTTGGTATATTTTGGTTTTTAGAAGCCCAAATTTGATAGTTGAAATTATTCTAATTCAACGCCACAATTCAGCACCCAAAGTTCAGATATAAAAAATGCCACAATTTTTATAATTGGTATCATATGGCTTTGAAACTTTGTAAACTGTTTTATAATACACTAAGCTTAAATCATACCAAGTTTTATTAGAATTGGTCAAGGTTTAGACCCCTAAGAGGTGAAATTCAGGAAATATTAAATTTGTACTTTGACAACTTCCCTGAATGATCTATTGGTATTAATTTGTCAAACTACATGAGAATAAATGATTTCCACTTTTATTTGATAGAAATTTTGTAAAAAAGTGACATTTCAGCCTACATGCCCAAAATTGAACTTTTTCAGTTGTTTCAATATTTTTACAAAAGTAGCATGCTTACTTTCGCTCTCACAGGTTTTTCTGATTTTCTACTTGTGTTTGTGGTATCTAATGTAGATGTTTAACTCATTTTTGAACACTAAACATACAAAAAAAGTAGATAAAATCAGAACAAGAGTGCAAAATGTGCTGCTTTAATGGTCCTAGTCTAACGGTCAGTATGAAGCAAGTGAAAAATGAGGTTCTATGCACATACAAGTTGAATTCCTTTTAGCAGATTTCACTGAAACTGTATCAAAAGCACGTATTACTGGTTGTTTGACCTTGTCTGTTTCACAGACTACCTTTATTTTCTTTTGTTTGATAGCTAGTGGTTAAAATATTGGCCTTTTGAGGCTGAAATTTCATGCCGGTTTTAAAAAGTAAAGTAAATAACTTTGCATTAGATGATCATACTGTCTACATATATAGTTGAAAGTGACAGTCTTGTTACATCCAGGCTCCATGTTTTATCATATCTGAGCAAAGATTTGAGCAAAAAGAAGCATATCTTCATCTCCCATATCATTTATATGCTTTTTAATATGCAAATGTGGGGAACGACCTAAATTGACAACCTGTTTCTTTAAGCTTGACATTGCTGAAGACCATTTTATTCACATGTGTTATGCTATTTGAAACTTATATTTCCATTAAAAGTACATTTATAACATGTAAAAGGTTTTTTTATAACTTAACAACTTCAGAAAATTGTGGTAAGTGAAAAATATTACATTGCATATAAGGCCTCACTTCATTTGAAAACCTCTATTTTTTGGCACAGGCCCATATGAAATTTACTTCTGGCCATTTTTTATAAGTCTGAAACATGAAGTATGCTATCTGTTGCTTTTAATAGGTGATAACTTATACATAGAAACATTAAAAAGTGTAAGTTTTGGTATATTTTGGTTTTTAGAAGCCCAAATTTGATAGTTGAAATTATTCTAATTCAACGCCACAATTCAGCACCCAAAGTTCAGATATAAAAAATGCCACAATTTTTATAATTGGTATCATATGGCTTTGAAACTTTGTAAACTGTTTTATAATACACTAAGCTTAAATCATACCAAGTTTTATTAGAATTGGTCAAGGTTTAGACCCCTAATAGGCCAAAGACTACAATTAATGATCCTGCTTTTCGTTGTCCACGAATATAGTTCCTTTTAATTAGAGTGTATTTTTTCTTAATTTTTTTTCTTTCCCTTCCTCACTCATTTCTTAGATTTTTTTGGATGGAAATGAGTGAGGAGAGGTGAAATAAACTTTTGGATGTTGTATTTTAACTGATTTTGATATGGAAAGAGTAATTAGGCCAGGTGCAAAAAGGTGATATTTACAGTTTTCGGAATATCTCTTGACTTGTCCATAGGGGTATGGATGTGTATTGGCTAGATTTGTAAGATGCTGGGGAGCGATATTTCTGAATGTTTGATATATGTTTGGACTAGTACTGTACTTTACACACACAAAATATTTGACAAAAAGAACCGGAGCATTTTTTTTAATGAAACAAAACGTTATAAAGAACTAATAGAGAATTTAATTGTGGTCTGTGGCCTAAGAGGTGAAATTCAGGAAATATTAAATTTGTACTTTGACAACTTCCCTGAATGATCTATTGGTATTAATTTGTCAAACTACATGAGAATAAATGATTTCCACTTTTATTTGATAGAAATTTTGTAAAAAAGTGACATTTCAGCCTACATGCCCAAAATTGAACTTTTTCAGTTGTTTCAATATTTTTACAAAAGTAGCATGCTTACTTTCCCTCTCACAGGTTTTTCTGATTTTCTACTTGTGTTTGTGGTATCTAATGTAGATGTTTAACTCATTTTTGAACACTAAACATACAAAAAAAGTAGATAAAATCAGAACAAGAGTGCAAAATGTGCTGCTTTAATGGTCCTAGTCTAACGGTCAGTATGAAGCAAGTGAAAAATGAGGTTCTATGCACATACAAGTTGAATTCCTTTTAGCAGATTTCACTGAAACTGTATCAAAAGCACGTATTACTGGTTGTTTGACCTTGTCTGTTTCACAGACTACCTTTATTTTCTTTTGTTTGATAGCTAGTGGTTAAAATATTGGCCTTTTGAGGCTGAAATTTCATGCCGGTTTTAAAAAGTAAAGTAAATAACTTTGCATTAGATGATCATACTGTCTACATATATAGTTGAAAGTGACAGTCTTGTTACATCCAGGCTCCATGTTTTATCATATCTGAGCAAAGATTTGAGCAAAAAGAAGCATATCTTCATCTCCCATATCATTTATATGCTTTTTAATATGCAAATGTGGGGAACGACCTAAATTGACAACCTGTTTTTTTAAGCTTGACATTGCTGAAGACCATTTTATTCACATGTGTTATGCTATTTGAAACTTATATTTCCATTAAAAGTACATTTATAACATGTAAAAGGTTTTTTTATAACTTAACAACTTCAGAAAATTGTGGTAAGTGAAAAATATTACATTGCATATAAGGCCTCACTTCATTTGAAAACCTCTATTTTTTGGCACAGGCCCATATGAAATTTACTTCTGGCCATTTTTTATAAGTCTGAAACATGAAGTATGCTATCTGTTGCTTTTAATAGGTGATAACTTATACATAGAAACATTAAAAAGTGTAAGTTTTGGTATATTTTGGTTTTTAGAAGCCCAAATTTGATAGTTGAAATTATTCTAATTCAACGCCACAATTCAGCACCCAAAGTTCAGATATAAAAAATGCCACAATTTTTATAATTGGTATCATATGGCTTTGAAACTTTGTAAACTGTTTTATAATACACTAAGCTTAAATCATACCAAGTTTTATTAGAATTGGTCAAGGTTTAGACCCCTAAGAGGTGAAATTCAGGAAATATTAAATTTGTACTTTGACAACTTCCCTGAATGATCTATTGGTATTAATTTGTCAAACTACATGAGAATAAATGATTTCCACTTTTATTTGATAGAAATTTTGTAAAAAAGTGACATTTCAGCCTACATGCCCAAAATTGAACTTTTTCAGTTGTTTCAATATTTTTACAAAAGTAGCATGCTTACTTTCGCTCTCACAGGTTTTTCTGATTTTCTACTTGTGTTTGTGGTATCTAATGTAGATGTTTAACTCATTTTTGAACACTAAACATACAAAAAAAGTAGATAAAATCAGAACAAGAGTGCAAAATGTGCTGCTTTAATGGTCCTAGTCTAACGGTCAGTATGAAGCAAGTGAAAAATGAGGTTCTATGCACATACAAGTTGAATTCCTTTTAGCAGATTTCACTGAAACTGTATCAAAAGCACGTATTACTGGTTGTTTGACCTTGTCTGTTTCACAGACTACCTTTATTTTCTTTTGTTTGATAGCTAGTGGTTAAAATATTGGCCTTTTGAGGCTGAAATTTCATGCCGGTTTTAAAAAGTAAAGTAAATAACTTTGCATTAGATGATCATACTGTCTACATATATAGTTGAAAGTGACAGTCTTGTTACATCCAGGCTCCATGTTTTATCATATCTGAGCAAAGATTTGAGCAAAAAGAAGCATATCTTCATCTCCCATATCATTTATATGCTTTTTAATATGCAAATGTGGGGAACGACCTAAATTGACAACCTGTTTCTTTAAGCTTGACATTGCTGAAGACCATTTTATTCACATGTGTTATGCTATTTGAAACTTATATTTCCATTAAAAGTACATTTATAACATGTAAAAGGTTTTTTTATAACTTAACAACTTCAGAAAATTGTGGTAAGTGAAAAATATTACATTGCATATAAGGCCTCACTTCATTTGAAAACCTCTATTTTTTGGCACAGGCCCATATGAAATTTACTTCTGGCCATTTTTTATAAGTCTGAAACATGAAGTATGCTATCTGTTGCTTTTAATAGGTGATAACTTATACATAGAAACATTAAAAAGTGTAAGTTTTGGTATATTTTGGTTTTTAGAAGCCCAAATTTGATAGTTGAAATTATTCTAATTCAACGCCACAATTCAGCACCCAAAGTTCAGATATAAAAAATGCCACAATTTTTATAATTGGTATCATATGGCTTTGAAACTTTGTAAACTGTTTTATAATACACTAAGCTTAAATCATACCAAGTTTTATTAGAATTGGTCAAGGTTTAGACCCCTAATAGGCCAAAGACTACAATTAATGATCCTGCTTTTCGTTGTCCACGAATATAGTTCCTTTTAATTAGAGTGTATTTTTTCTTAATTTTTTTTCTTTCCCTTCCTCACTCATTTCTTAGATTTTTTTGGATGGAAATGAGTGAGGAGAGGTGAAATAAACTTTTGGATGTTGTATTTTAACTGATTTTGATATGGAAAGAGTAATTAGGCCAGGTGCAAAAAGGTGATATTTACAGTTTTCGGAATATCTCTTGACTTGTCCATAGGGGTATGGATGTGTATTGGCTAGATTTGTAAGATGCTGGGGAGCGATATTTCTGAATGTTTGATATATGTTTGGACTAGTACTGTACTTTACACACACAAAATATTTGACAAAAAGAACCGGAGCATTTTTTTTAATGAAACAAAACGTTATAAAGAACTAATAGAGAATTTAATTGTGGTCTGTGGCCTAAGAGGTGAAATTCAGGAAATATTAAATTTGTACTTTGACAACTTCCCTGAATGATCTATTGGTATTAATTTGTCAAACTACATGAGAATAAATGATTTCCACTTTTATTTGATAGAAATTTTGTAAAAAAGTGACATTTCAGCCTACATGCCCAAAATTGAACTTTTTCAGTTGTTTCAATATTTTTACAAAAGTAGCATGCTTACTTTCCCTCTCACAGGTTTTTCTGATTTTCTACTTGTGTTTGTGGTATCTAATGTAGATGTTTAACTCATTTTTGAACACTAAACATACAAAAAAAGTAGATAAAATCAGAACAAGAGTGCAAAATGTGCTGCTTTAATGGTCCTAGTCTAACGGTCAGTATGAAGCAAGTGAAAAATGAGGTTCTATGCACATACAAGTTGAATTCCTTTTAGCAGATTTCACTGAAACTGTATCAAAAGCACGTATTACTGGTTGTTTGACCTTGTCTGTTTCACAGACTACCTTTATTTTCTTTTGTTTGATAGCTAGTGGTTAAAATATTGGCCTTTTGAGGCTGAAATTTCATGCCGGTTTTAAAAAGTAAAGTAAATAACTTTGCATTAGATGATCATACTGTCTACATATATAGTTGAAAGTGACAGTCTTGATACATCCAGGCTCCATGTTTTATCATATCTGAGCAAAGATTTGAGCAAAAAGAAGCATATCTTCATCTCCCATATCATTTATATGCTTTTTAATATGCAAATGTGGGGAACGACCTAAATTGACAACCTGTTTTTTTAAGCTTGACATTGCTGAAGACCATTTTATTCACATGTGTTATGCTATTTGAAACTTATATTTCCATTAAAAGTACATTTATAACATGTAAAAGGTTTTTTTTATAACTTAGCAACTTCAGAAAATTGTGGTAAGGGGAAAATATTACATTGCATATAAGGCCTCACTTCATTTGAAAACCTCTATTTTTTGGCACAGGCCCATATGAAATTTACTTCTGGCCATTTTTTATAAGTCTGAAACATGAAGTATGCTATCTGTTGCTTTTAATAGGTGATAACTTATACATAGAGACATTAAAAAGTGTAAGTTTTGGTATATTTTGGTTTTTAGAAGCCCAAATTTGATAGTTGAAATTATTCTAATTCAACGCCACAATTCAGCACCCAAAGTTCAGATATAAAAAATGCCACAATTTTTATAATTGGTATCATATGGCTTTGAAACTTTGTAAACTGTTTTAGAATACACTAAGCTTAAATCATACCAAGTTTTATTAGAATTGGTCAAGGTTTAGACCCCTAATAGGCCAAAGACTACAATTAATGATCCTGCTTTTCGTTGTCCACGATAAAGGTCCTTTTAATTAGAGTGTATTTTTTCTTAATTTTTTTTCTTTCCCTTCCTCACTCATTTCTTAGATTTTTTTGGATGGAAATGAAAGAAGAGAGGTGAAATAAACTTTTGGATGTTGTATTTTAACTGATTTTGATATGGAAAGAGTAATTAGGCCAGGTGCAAAAAGGTGATATTTACAGTTTTCGGAACATCTCTTGACTTGTCCATAGGGGTATGGATGTGTATTGGCTAAATTTGTAAGATGCTGGGGAGCGATATTTCTGAATGTTTGATATATGTTTGGACTAGTACTGTACTTTACACACACAAAATATTTGACAAAAAGAACCGGAGCATTTTTTTTAATGAAACAAAACGTTATAAAGAACTAATAGAGAATTTAATTGTGGTCTGTGGCCTAAGAGGTGAAATTCAGGAAATATTAAATTTGTACTTTGACAACTTCCCTGAATGATCTATTGGTATTAATTTGTCAAACTACATGAGAATAAATGATTTCCACTTTTATTTGATAGAAATTTTGTAAAAAAGTGACATTTCAGCCTACATGCCCAAAATTGAACTTTTTCAGTTGTTTCAATATTTTTACAAAAGTAGCATGCTTACTTTCCCTCTCACAGGTTTTTCTGATTTTCTACTTGTGTTTGTGGTATCTAATGTAGATGTTTAACTCATTTTTGAACACTAAACATACAAAAAAAGTAGATAAAATCAGAACAAGAGTGCAAAATGTGCTGCTTTAATGGTCCTAGTCTAACGGTCAGTATGAAGCAAGTGAAAAATGAGGTTCTATGCACATACAAGTTGAATTCCTTTTAGCAGATTTCACTGAAACTGTATCAAAAGCATTATTACTGGTTGTTTGACCTTGTCTGTTTCACAGACTACCTTTATTTTCTTTTGTTTGATAGCTAGTGGTTAAAATATTGGCCTTTTGAGGCTGAAATTTCATGCCGGTTTTAAAAAGTAAAGTAAATAACTTTGCATTAGATGATCATACTGTCTACATATATAGTTGAAAGTGACAGTCTTGATACATCCAGGCTCCATGTTTTATCATATCTGAGCAAAGATTTGAGCAAAAAGAAGCATATCTTCATCTCCCATATCATTTATATGCTTTTTAATATGCAAATGTGGGGAACGACCTAAATTGACAACCTGTTTTTTTAAGCTTGACATTGCTGAAGACCATTTTATTCACATGTGTTATGCTATTTGAAACTTATATTTCCATTAAAAGTACATTTATAACATGTAAAAGGTTTTTTTTATAACTTAGCAACTTCAGAAAATTGTGGTAAGTGAAAAATATTACATTGCATATAAGGCCTCACTTCATTTGAAAACCTCTATTTTTTGGCACAGGCCCATATGAAATTTACTTCTGGCCATTTTTTATAAGTCTGAAACATGAAGTATGCTATCTGTTGCTTTTAATAGGTGATAACTTATACATAGAGACATTAAAAAGTGTAAGTTTTGGTATATTTTGGTTTTTAGAAGCCCAAATTTGATAGTTGAAATTATTCTAATTCAACGCCACAATTCAGCACCCAAAGTTCAGATATAAAAAATGCCACAATTTTTATAATTGGTATCATATGGCTTTGAAACTTTGTAAACTGTTTTAGAATACACTAAGCTTAAATCATACCAAGTTTTATTAGAATTGGTCAAGGTTTAGACCCCTAATAGGCCAAAGACTACAATTAATGATCCTGCTTTTCGTTGTCCACGATAAAGGTCCTTTTAATTAGAGTGTATTTTTTCTTAATTTTTTTTCTTTCCCTTCCTCACTCATTTCTTAGATTTTTTTGGATGGAAATGAAAGAAGAGAGGTGAAATAAACTTTTGGATGTTGTATTTTAACTGATTTTGATATGGAAAGAGTAATTAGGCCAGGTGCAAAAAGGTGATATTTACAGTTTTCGGAACATCTCTTGACTTGTCCATAGGGGTATGGATGTGTATTGGCTAAATTTGTAAGATGCTGGGGAGCGATATTTCTGAATGTTTGATATATGTTTGGACTAGTACTGTACTTTACACACACAAAATATTTGACAAAAAGAACCGGAGCATTTTTTTTAATGAAACAAAACGTTATAAAGAACTAATAGAGAATTTAATTGTGGTCTGTGGCCTAAGAGGTGAAATTCAGGAAATATTAAATTTGTACTTTGACAACTTCCCTGAATGATCTATTGGTATTAATTTGTCAAACTACATGAGAATAAATGATTTCCACTTTTATTTGATAGAAATTTTGTAAAAAAGTGACATTTCAGCCTACATGCCCAAAATTGAACTTTTTCAGTTGTTTCAATATTTTTACAAAAGTAGCATGCTTACTTTCCCTCTCACAGGTTTTTCTGATTTTCTACTTGTGTTTGTGGTATCTAATGTAGATGTTTAACTCATTTTTGAACACTAAACATACAAAAAAAGTAGATAAAATCAGAACAAGAGTGCAAAATGTGCTGCTTTAATGGTCTTAGTCTAACGGTCAGTATGAAGCAAGTGAAAAATGAGGTTCTATGCACATACAAGTTGAATTCCTTTTAGCAGATTTCACTGAAACTGTATCAAAAGCACGTATTACTGGTTGTTTGACCTTGTCTGTTTCACAGACTACCTTTATTTTCTTTTGTTTGATAGCTAGTGGTTAAAATATTGGCCTTTTGAGGCTGAAATTTCATGCCGGTTTTAAAAAGTAAAGTAAATAACTTTGCATTAGATGATCATACTGTCTACATATATAGTTGAAAGTGACAGTCTTGATACATCCAGGCTCCATGTTTTATCATATCTGAGCAAAGATTTGAGCAAAAAGAAGCATATCTTCATCTCCCATATCATTTATATGCTTTTTAATATGCAAATGTGGGGAACGACCTAAATTGACAACCTGTTTTTTTAAGCTTGACATTGCTGAAGACCATTTTATTCACATGTGTTATGCTATTTGAAACTTATATTTCCATTAAAAGTACATTTATAACATGTAAAAGGTTTTTTTTATAACTTAGCAACTTCAGAAAATTGTGGTAAGTGAAAAATATTACATTGCATATAAGGCCTCACTTCATTTGAAAACCTCTATTTTTTGGCACAGGCCCATATGAAATTTACTTCTGGCCATTTTTTATAAGTCTGAAACATGAAGTATGCTATCTGTTGCTTTTAATAGGTGATAACTTATACATAGAGACATTAAAAAGTGTAAGTTTTGGTATATTTTGGTTTTTAGAAGCCCAAATTTGATAGTTGAAATTATTCTAATTCAACGCCACAATTCAGCACCCAAAGTTCAGATATAAAAAATGCCACAATTTTTATAATTGGTATCATATGGCTTTGAAACTTTGTAAACTGTTTTAGAATACACTAAGCTTAAATCATACCAAGTTTTATTAGAATTGGTCAAGGTTTAGACCCCTAATAGGCCAAAGACTACAATTAATGATCCTGCTTTTCGTTGTCCACGAATATAGTTCCTTTTAATTAGAGTGTATTTTTTCTTAATTTTTTTTCTTTCCCTTCCTCACTCATTTCTTAGATTTTTTTGGATGGAAATGAAAGAAGAGAGGTGAAATAAACTTTTGGATGTTGTATTTTAACTGATTTTGATATGGAAAGAGTAATTAGGCCAGGTGCAAAAAGGTGATATTTACAGTTTTCGGAACATCTCTTGACTTGTCCATAGGGGTATGGATGTGTATTGGCTAAATTTGTAAGATGCTGGGGAGCGATATTTCTGAATGTTTGATATATGTTTGGACTAGTACTGTACTTTACACACACAAAATATTTGACAAAAAGAACCGGAGCATTTTTTTTAATGAAACAAAACGTTATAAAGAACTAATAGAGAATTTAATTGTGGTCTGTGGCCTAAGAGGTGAAATTCAGGAAATATTAAATTTGTACTTTGACAACTTCCCTGAATGATCTATTGGTATTAATTTGTCAAACTACATGAGAATAAATGATTTCCACTTTTATTTGATAGAAATTTTGTAAAAAAGTGACATTTCAGCCTACATGCCCAAAATTGAACTTTTTCAGTTGTTTCAATATTTTTACAAAAGTAGCATGCTTACTTTCCCTCTCACAGGTTTTTCTGATTTTCTACTTGTGTTTGTGGTATCTAATGTAGATGTTTAACTCATTTTTGAACACTAAACATACAAAAAAAGTAGATAAAATCAGAACAAGAGTGCAAAATGTGCTGCTTTAATGGTCCTAGTCTAACGGTCAGTATGAAGCAAGTGAAAAATGAGGTTCTATGCACATACAAGTTGAATTCCTTTTAGCAGATTTCACTGAAACTGTATCAAAAGCACGTATTACTGGTTGTTTGACCTTGTCTGTTTCACAGACTACCTTTATTTTCTTTTGTTTGATAGCTAGTGGTTAAAATATTGGCCTTTTGAGGCTGAAATTTCATGCCGGTTTTAAAAAGTAAAGTAAATAACTTTGCATTAGATGATCATACTGTCTACATATATAGTTGAAAGTGACAGTCTTGATACATCCAGGCTCCATGTTTTATCATATCTGAGCAAAGATTTGAGCAAAAAGAAGCATATCTTCATCTCCCATATCATTTATATGCTTTTTAATATGCAAATGTGGGGAACGACCTAAATTGACAACCTGTTTTTTTAAGCTTGACATTGCTGAAGACCATTTTATTCACATGTGTTATGCTATTTGAAACTTATATTTCCATTAAAAGTACATTTATAACATGTAAAAGGTTTTTTTTATAACTTAGCAACTTCAGAAAATTGTGGTAAGTGAAAAATATTACATTGCATATAAGGCCTCACTTCATTTGAAAACCTCTATTTTTTGGCACAGGCCCATATGAAATTTACTTCTGGCCATTTTTTATAAGTCTGAAACATGAAGTATGCTATCTGTTGCTTTTAATAGGTGATAACTTATACATAGAGACATTAAAAAGTGTAAGTTTTGGTATATTTTGGTTTTTAGAAGCCCAAATTTGATAGTTGAAATTATTCTAATTCAACGCCACAATTCAGCACCCAAAGTTCAGATATAAAAAATGCCACAATTTTTATAATTGGTATCATATGGCTTTGAAACTTTGTAAACTGTTTTAGAATACACTAAGCTTAAATCATACCAAGTTTTATTAGAATTGGTCAAGGTTTAGACCCCTAATAGGCCAAAGACTACAATTAATGATCCTGCTTTTCGTTGTCCACGAATATAGTTCCTTTTAATTAGAGTGTATTTTTTCTTAATTTTTTTTCTTTCCCTTCCTCACTCATTTCTTAGATTTTTTTGGATGGAAATGAAAGAAGAGAGGTGAAATAAACTTTTGGATGTTGTATTTTAACTGATTTTGATATGGAAAGAGTAATTAGGCCAGGTGCAAAAAGGTGATATTTACAGTTTTCGGAACATCTCTTGACTTGTCCATAGGGGTATGGATGTGTATTGGCTAAATTTGTAAGATGCTGGGGAGCGATATTTCTGAATGTTTGATATATGTTTGGACTAGTACTGTACTTTACACACACAAAATATTTGACAAAAAGAACCGGAGCATTTTTTTTAATGAAACAAAACGTTATAAAGAACTAATAGAGAATTTAATTGTGGTCTGTGGCCTAAGAGGTGAAATTCAGGAAATATTAAATTTGTACTTTGACAACTTCCCTGAATGATCTATTGGTATTAATTTGTCAAACTACATGAGAATAAATGATTTCCACTTTTATTTGATAGAAATTTTGTAAAAAAGTGACATTTCAGCCTACATGCCCAAAATTGAACTTTTTCAGTTGTTTCAATATTTTTACAAAAGTAGCATGCTTACTTTCCCTCTCACAGGTTTTTCTGATTTTCTACTTGTGTTTGTGGTATCTAATGTAGATGTTTAACTCATTTTTGAACACTAAACATACAAAAAAAGTAGATAAAATCAGAACAAGAGTGCAAAATGTGCTGCTTTAATGGTCCTAGTCTAACGGTCAGTATGAAGCAAGTGAAAAATGAGGTTCTATGCACATACAAGTTGAATTCCTTTTAGAAGATTTCACTGAAACTGTATCAAAAGCACGTATTACTGGTTGTTTGACCTTGTCTGTTTCACAGACTACCTTTATTTTCTTTTGTTTGATAGCTAGTGGTTAAAATATTGGCCTTTTGAGGCTGAAATTTCATGCCGGTTTTAAAAAGTAAAGTAAATAACTTTGCATTAGATGATCATACTGTCTACATATATAGTTGAAAGTGACAGTCTTGATACATCCAGGCTCCATGTTTTATCATATCTGAGCAAAGATTTGAGCAAAAAGAAGCATATCTTCATCTCCCATATCATTTATATGCTTTTTAATATGCAAATGTGGGGAACGACCTAAATTGACAACCTGTTTTTTTAAGCTTGACATTGCTGAAGACCATTTTATTCACATGTGTTATGCTATTTGAAACTTATATTTCCATTAAAAGTACATTTATAACATGTAAAAGGTTTTTTTTATAACTTAGCAACTTCAGAAAATTGTGGTAAGTGAAAAATATTACATTGCATATAAGGCCTCACTTCATTTGAAAACCTCTATTTTTTGGCACAGGCCCATATGAAATTTACTTCTGGCCATTTTTTATAAGTCTGAAACATGAAGTATGCTATCTGTTGCTTTTAATAGGTGATAACTTATACATAGAGACATTAAAAAGTGTAAGTTTTGGTATATTTTGGTTTTTAGAAGCCCAAATTTGATAGTTGAAATTATTCTAATTCAACGCCACAATTCAGCACCCAAAGTTCAGATATAAAAAATGCCACAATTTTTATAATTGGTATCATATGGCTTTGAAACTTTGTAAACTGTTTTAGAATACACTAAGCTTAAATCATACCAAGTTTTATTAGAATTGGTCAAGGTTTAGACCCCTAATAGGCCAAAGACTACAATTAATGATCCTGCTTTTCGTTGTCCACGAATATAGTTCCTTTTAATTAGAGTGTATTTTTTCTTAATTTTTTTTCTTTCCCTTCCTCACTCATTTCTTAGATTTTTTTGGATGGAAATGAAAGAAGAGAGGTGAAATAAACTTTTGGATGTTGTATTTTAACTGATTTTGATATGGAAAGAGTAATTAGGCCAGGTGCAAAAAGGTGATATTTACAGTTTTCGGAACATCTCTTGACTTGTCCATAGGGGTATGGATGTGTATTGGCTAAATTTGTAAGATGCTGGGGAGCGATATTTCTGAATGTTTGATATATGTTTGGACTAGTACTGTACTTTACACACACAAAATATTTGACAAAAAGAACCGGAGCATTTTTTTTAATGAAACAAAACGTTATAAAGAACTAATAGAGAATTTAATTGTGGTCTGTGGCCTAAGAGGTGAAATTCAGGAAATATTAAATTTGTACTTTGACAACTTCCCTGAATGATCTATTGGTATTAATTTGTCAAACTACATGAGAATAAATGATTTCCACTTTTATTTGATAGAAATTTTGTAAAAAAGTGACATTTCAGCCTACATGCCCAAAATTGAACTTTTTCAGTTGTTTCAATATTTTTACAAAAGTAGCATGCTTACTTTCCCTCTCACAGGTTTTTCTGATTTTCTACTTGTGTTTGTGGTATCTAATGTAGATGTTTAACTCATTTTTGAACACTAAACATACAAAAAAAGTAGATAAAATCAGAACAAGAGTGCAAAATGTGCTGCTTTAATGGTCCTAGTCTAACGGTCAGTATGAAGCAAGTGAAAAATGAGGTTCTATGCACATACAAGTTGAATTCCTTTTAGAAGATTTCACTGAAACTGTATCAAAAGCACGTATTACTGGTTGTTTGACCTTGTCTGTTTCACAGACTACCTTTATTTTCTTTTGTTTGATAGCTAGTGGTTAAAATATTGGCCTTTTGAGGCTGAAATTTCATGCCGGTTTTAAAAAGTAAAGTAAATAACTTTGCATTAGATGATCATACTGTCTACATATATAGTTGAAAGTGACAGTCTTGATACATCCAGGCTCCATGTTTTATCATATCTGAGCAAAGATTTGAGCAAAAAGAAGCATATCTTCATCTCCCATATCATTTATATGCTTTTTAATATGCAAATGTGGGGAACGACCTAAATTGACAACCTGTTTTTTTAAGCTTGACATTGCTGAAGACCATTTTATTCACATGTGTTATGCTATTTGAAACTTATATTTCCATTAAAAGTACATTTATAACATGTAAAAGGTTTTTTTTATAACTTAGCAACTTCAGAAAATTGTGGTAAGTGAAAAATATTACATTGCATATAAGGCCTCACTTCATTTGAAAACCTCTATTTTTTGGCACAGGCCCATATGAAATTTACTTCTGGCCATTTTTTATAAGTCTGAAACATGAAGTATGCTATCTGTTGCTTTTAATAGGTGATAACTTATACATAGAGACATTAAAAAGTGTAAGTTTTGGTATATTTTGGTTTTTAGAAGCCCAAATTTGATAGTTGAAATTATTCTAATTCAACGCCACAATTCAGCACCCAAAGTTCAGATATAAAAAATGCCACAATTTTTATAATTGGTATCATATGGCTTTGAAACTTTGTAAACTGTTTTAGAATACACTAAGCTTAAATCATACCAAGTTTTATTAGAATTGGTCAAGGTTTAGACCCCTAATAGGCCAAAGACTACAATTAATGATCCTGCTTTTCGTTGTCCACGAATATAGTTCCTTTTAATTAGAGTGTATTTTTTCTTAATTTTTTTTCTTTCCCTTCCTCACTCATTTCTTAGATTTTTTTGGATGGAAATGAAAGAAGAGAGGTGAAATAAACTTTTGGATGTTGTATTTTAACTGATTTTGATATGGAAAGAGTAATTAGGCCAGGTGCAAAAAGGTGATATTTACAGTTTTCGGAACATCTCTTGACTTGTCCATAGGGGTATGGATGTGTATTGGCTAAATTTGTAAGATGCTGGGGAGCGATATTTCTGAATGTTTGATATATGTTTGGACTAGTACTGTACTTGACACACACAAAATATTTGACAAAAAGAACCGGAGCATTTTTTTTAATGAAACAAAACGTTATAAAGAACTAATAGAGAATTTAATTGTGGTCTGTGGCCTAAGAGGTGAAATTCAGGAAATATTAAATTTGTACTTTGACAACTTCCCTGAATGATCTATTGGTATTAATTTGTCAAACTACATGAGAATAAATGATTTCCACTTTTATTTGATAGAAATTTTGTAAAAAAGTGACATTTCAGCCTACATGCCCAAAATTGAACTTTTTCAGTTGTTTCAATATTTTTACAAAAGTAGCATGCTTACTTTCCCTCTCACAGGTTTTTCTGATTTTCTACTTGTGTTTGTGGTATCTAATGTAGATGTTTAACTCATTTTTGAACACTAAACATACAAAAAAAGTAGATAAAATCAGAACAAGAGTGCAAAATGTGCTGCTTTAATGGTCCTAGTCTAACGGTCAGTATGAAGCAAGTGAAAAATGAGGTTCTATGCACATACAAGTTGAATTCCTTTTAGCAGATTTCACTGAAACTGTATCAAAAGCACGTATTACTGGTTGTTTGACCTTGTCTGTTTCACAGACTACCTTTATTTTCTTTTGTTTGATAGCTAGTGGTTAAAATATTGGCCTTTTGAGGCTGAAATTTCATGCCGGTTTTAAAAAGTAAAGTAAATAACTTTGCATTAGATGATCATACTGTCTACATATATAGTTGAAAGTGACAGTCTTGTAACATCCAGGCTCCATGTTTTATCATATCTGAGCAAAGATTTGAGCAAAAAGAAGCATATCTTCATCTCCCATATCATTTATATGCTTTTTAATATGCAAATGTGGGGAACGACCTAAATTGACAACCTGTTTTTTTAAGCTTGACATTGCTGAAGACCATTTTATTCACATGTGTTATGCTATTTGAAACTTATATTTCCATTAAAAGTACATTTATAACATGTAAAAGGTTTTTTATAACTTAGCAACTTCAGAAAATTGTGGTAAGTGAAAAATATTACATTGCATATAAGGCCTCACTTCATTTGAAAACCTCTATTTTTTGGCACAGGCCCATATGAAATTTACTTCTGGCCATTTTTTATAAGTCTGAAACATGAAGTATGCTATCTGTTGCTTTTAATAGGTGATAACTTATACATAGAAACATTAAAAAGTGTAAGTTTTGGTATATTTTGGTTTTTAGAAGCCCAAATTTGATAGTTGAAATTATTCTAATTCAACGCCACAATTCAGCACCCAAAGTTCAGATATAAAAAATGCCACAATTTTTATAATTGGTATCATATGGCTTTGAAACTTTGTAAACTGTTTTAGAATACACTAAGCTTAAATCATACCAAGTTTTATTAGAATTGGTCAAGGTTTAGACCCCTAATAGGCCAAAGACTACAATTAATGATCCTGCTTTTCGTTGTCCACGAATATAGTTCCTTTTAATTAGAGTGTATTTTTTCTTAATTTTTTTTCTTTCCCTTCCTCACTCATTTCTTAGATTTTTTTGGATGGAAATGAAAGAAGAGAGGTGAAATAAACTTTTGGATGTTGTATTTTAACTGATTTTGATATGGAAAGAGTAATTAGGCCAGGTGCAAAAAGGTGATATTTACAGTTTTCGGAACATCTCTTGACTTGTCCATAGGGGTATGGATGTGTATTGGCTAAATTTGTAAGATGCTGGGGAGCGATATTTCTGAATGTTTGATATATGTTTGGACTAGTACTGTACTTGACACACACAAAATATTTGACAAAAAGAACCGGAGCATTTTTTTTAATGAAACAAAACGTTATAAAGAACTAATAGAGAATTTAATTGTGGTCTGTGGCCTAAGAGGTGAAATTCAGGAAATATTAAATTTGTACTTTGACAACTTCCCTGAATGATCTATTGGTATTAATTTGTCAAACTACATGAGAATAAATGATTTCCACTTTTATTTGATAGAAATTTTGTAAAAAAGTGACATTTCAGCCTACATGCCCAAAATTGAACTTTTTCAGTTGTTTCAATATTTTTACAAAAGTAGCATGCTTACTTTCCCTCTCACAGGTTTTTCTGATTTTCTACTTGTGTTTGTGGTATCTAATGTAGATGTTTAACTCATTTTTGAACACTAAACATACAAAAAAAGTAGATAAAATCAGAACAAGAGTGCAAAATGTGCTGCTTTAATGGTCCTAGTCTAACGGTCAGTATGAAGCAAGTGAAAAATGAGGTTCTATGCACATACAAGTTGAATTCCTTTTAGCAGATTTCACTGAAACTGTATCAAAAGCACGTATTACTGGTTGTTTGACCTTGTCTGTTTCACAGACTACCTTTATTTTCTTTTGTTTGATAGCTAGTGGTTAAAATATTGGCCTTTTGAGGCTGAAATTTCATGCCGGTTTTAAAAAGTAAAGTAAATAACTTTGCATTAGATGATCATACTGTCTACATATATAGTTGAAAGTGACAGTCTTGTAACATCCAGGCTCCATGTTTTATCATATCTGAGCAAAGATTTGAGCAAAAAGAAGCATATCTTCATCTCCCATATCATTTATATGCTTTTTAATATGCAAATGTGGGGAACGACCTAAATTGACAACCTGTTTTTTTAAGCTTGACATTGCTGAAGACCATTTTATTCACATGTGTTATGCTATTTGAAACTTATATTTCCATTAAAAGTACATTTATAACATGTAAAAGGTTTTTTTATAACTTAGCAACTTCAGAAAATTGTGGTAAGTGAAAAATATTACATTGCATATAAGGCCTCACTTCATTTGAAAACCTCTATTTTTTGGCACAGGCCCATATGAAATTTACTTCTGGCCATTTTTTATAAGTCTGAAACATGAAGTATGCTATCTGTTGCTTTTAATAGGTGATAACTTATACATAGAAACATTAAAAAGTGTAAGTTTTGGTATATTTTGGTTTTTAGAAGCCCAAATTTGATAGTTGAAATTATTCTAATTCAACGCCACAATTCAGCACCCAAAGTTCAGATATAAAAAATGCCACAATTTTTATAATTGGTATCATATGGCTTTGAAACTTTGTAAACTGTTTTATAATACACTAAGCTTAAATCATACCAAGTTTTATTAGAATTGGTCAAGGTTTAGACCCCTAATAGGCCAAAGACTACAATTAATGATCCTGCTTTTCGTTGTCCACGAATATAGTTCCTTTTAATTAGAGTGTATTTTTTCTTAATTTTTTTTCTTTCCCTTCCTCACTCATTTCTTAGATTTTTTTGGATGGAAATGAAAGAAGAGAGGTGAAATAAACTTTTGGATGTTGTATTTTAACTGATTTTGATATGGAAAGAGTAATTAGGCCAGGTGCAAAAAGGTGATATTTACAGTTTTCGGAACATCTCTTGACTTGTCCATAGGGGTATGGATGTGTATTGGCTAAATTTGTAAGATGCTGGGGAGCGATATTTCTGAATGTTTGATATATGTTTGGACTAGTACTGTACTTGACACACACAAAATATTTGACAAAAAGAACCGGAGCATTTTTTTTAATGAAACAAAACGTTATAAAGAACTAATAGAGAATTTAATTGTGGTCTGTGGCCTAAGAGGTGAAATTCAGGAAATATTAAATTTGTACTTTGACAACTTCCCTGAATGATCTATTGGTATTAATTTGTCAAACTACATGAGAATAAATGATTTCCACTTTTATTTGATAGAAATTTTGTAAAAAAGTGACATTTCAGCCTACATGCCCAAAATTGAACTTTTTCAGTTGTTTCAATATTTTTACAAAAGTAGCATGCTTACTTTCCCTCTCACAGGTTTTTCTGATTTTCTACTTGTGTTTGTGGTATCTAATGTAGATGTTTAACTCATTTTTGAACACTAAACATACAAAAAAAGTAGATAAAATCAAAACAAGAGTGCAAAATGTGCTGCTTTAATGGTCCTAGTCTAACGGTCAGTATGAAGCAAGTGAAAAATGAGGTTCTATGCACATACAAGTTGAATTCCTTTTAGCAGATTTCACTGAAACTGTATCAAAAGCACGTATTACTGGTTGTTTGACCTTGTCTGTTTCACAGACTACCTTTATTTTCTTTTGTTTGATAGCTAGTGGTTAAAATATTGGCCTTTTGAGGCTGAAATTTCATGCCGGTTTTAAAAAGTAAAGTAAATAACTTTGCATTAGATGATCATACTGTCTACATATATAGTTGAAAGTGACAGTCTTGTAACATCCAGGCTCCATGTTTTATCATATCTGAGCAAAGATTTGAGCAAAAAGAAGCATATCTTCATCTCCCATATCATTTATATGCTTTTTAATATGCAAATGTGGGGAACGACCTAAATTGACAACCTGTTTTTTTAAGCTTGACATTGCTGAAGACCATTTTATTCACATGTGTTATGCTATTTGAAACTTATATTTCCATTAAAAGTACATTTATAACATGTAAAAGGTTTTTTTATAACTTAGCAACTTCAGAAAATTGTGGTAAGTGAAAAATATTACATTGCATATAAGGCCTCACTTCATTTGAAAACCTCTATTTTTTGGCACAGGCCCATATGAAATTTACTTCTGGCCATTTTTTATAAGTCTGAAACATGAAGTATGCTATCTGTTGCTTTTAATAGGTGATAACTTATACATAGAAACATTAAAAAGTGTAAGTTTTGGTATATTTTGGTTTTTAGAAGCCCAAATTTGATAGTTGAAATTATTCTAATTCAACGCCACAATTCAGCACCCAAAGTTCAGATATAAAAAATGCCACAATTTTTATAATTGGTATCATATGGCTTTGAAACTTTGTAAACTGTTTTATAATACACTAAGCTTAAATCATACCAAGTTTTATTAGAATTGGTCAAGGTTTAGACCCCTAATAGGCCAAAGACTACAATTAATGATCCTGCTTTTCGTTGTCCACGAATATAGTTCCTTTTAATTAGAGTGTATTTTTTCTTAATTTTTTTTCTTTCCCTTCCTCACTCATTTCTTAGATTTTTTTGGATGGAAATGAAAGAAGAGAGGTGAAATAAACTTTTGGATGTTGTATTTTAACTGATTTTGATATGGAAAGAGTAATTAGGCCAGGTGCAAAAAGGTGATATTTACAGTTTTCGGAATATCTCTTGACTTGTCCATAGGGGTATGGATGTGTATTGGCTAAATTTGTAAGATGCTGGGGAGCGATATTTCTGAATGTTTGATATATGTTTGGACTAGTACTGTACTTTACACACACAAAATATTTGACAAAAAGAACCGGAGCATTTTTTTTAATGAAACAAAACGTTATAAAGAACTAATAGAGAATTTAATTGTGGTCTGTGGCCTAAGAGGTGAAATTCAGGAAATATTAAATTTGTACTTTGACAACTTCCCTGAATGATCTATTGGTATTAATTTGTCAAACTACATGAGAATAAATGATTTCCACTTTTATTTGATAGAAATTTTGTAAAAAAGTGACATTTCAGCCTACATGCCCAAAATTGAACTTTTTCAGTTGTTTCAATATTTTTACAAAAGTAGCATGCTTACTTTCCCTCTCACAGGTTTTTCTGATTTTCTACTTGTGTTTGTGGTATCTAATGTAGATGTTTAACTCATTTTTGAACACTAAACATACAAAAAAAGTAGATAAAATCAGAACAAGAGTGCAAAATGTGCTGCTTTAATGGTCCTAGTCTAACGGTCAGTATGAAGCAAGTGAAAAATGAGGTTCTATGCACATACAAGTTGAATTCCTTTTAGCAGATTTCACTGAAACTGTATCAAAAGCACGTATTACTGGTTGTTTGACCTTGTCTGTTTCACAGACTACCTTTATTTTCTTTTGTTTGATAGCTAGTGGTTAAAATATTGGCCTTTTGAGGCTGAAATTTCATGCCGGTTTTAAAAAGTAAAGTAAATAACTTTGCATTAGATGATCATACTGTCTACATATATAGTTGAAAGTGACAGTCTTGTAACATCCAGGCTCCATGTTTTATCATATCTGAGCAAAGATTTGAGCAAAAAGAAGCATATCTTCATCTCCCATATCATTTATATGCTTTTTAATATGCAAATGTGGGGAACGACCTAAATTGACAACCTGTTTTTTTAAGCTTGACATTGCTGAAGACCATTTTATTCACATGTGTTATGCTATTTGAAACTTATATTTCCATTAAAAGTACATTTATAACATGTAAAAGGTTTTTTTATAACTTAGCAACTTCAGAAAATTGTGGTAAGTGAAAAATATTACATTGCATATAAGGCCTCACTTCATTTGAAAACCTCTATTTTTTGGCACAGGCCCATATGAAATTTACTTCTGGCCATTTTTTATAAGTCTGAAACATGAAGTATGCTATCTGTTGCTTTTAATAGGTGATAACTTATACATAGAAACATTAAAAAGTGTAAGTTTTGGTATATTTTGGTTTTTAGAAGCCCAAATTTGATAGTTGAAATTATTCTAATTCAACGCCACAATTCAGCACCCAAAGTTCAGATATAAAAAATGCCACAATTTTTATAATTGGTATCATATGGCTTTGAAACTTTGTAAACTGTTTTATAATACACTAAGCTTAAATCATACCAAGTTTTATTAGAATTGGTCAAGGTTTAGACCCCTAATAGGCCAAAGACTACAATTAATGATCCTGCTTTTCGTTGTCCACGAATATAGTTCCTTTTAATTAGAGTGTATTTTTTCTTAATTTTTTTTCTTTCCCTTCCTCACTCATTTCTTAGATTTTTTTGGATGGAAATGAAAGAAGAGAGGTGAAATAAACTTTTGGATGTTGTATTTTAACTGATTTTGATATGGAAAGAGTAATTAGGCCAGGTGCAAAAAGGTGATATTTACAGTTTTCGGAACATCTCTTGACTTGTCCATAGGGGTATGGATGTGTATTGGCTAAATTTGTAAGATGCTGGGGAGCGATATTTCTGAATGTTTGATATATGTTTGGACTAGTACTGTACTTGACACACACAAAATATTTGACAAAAAGAACCGGAGCATTTTTTTTAATGAAACAAAACGTTATAAAGAACTAATAGAGAATTTAATTGTGGTCTGTGGCCTAAGAGGTGAAATTCAGGAAATATTAAATTTGTACTTTGACAACTTCCCTGAATGATCTATTGGTATTAATTTGTCAAACTACATGAGAATAAATGATTTCCACTT
Organism: Mytilus californianus; assembly: GCF_021869535.1. Classification (NCBI taxonomy): domain Eukaryota; kingdom Metazoa; phylum Mollusca; class Bivalvia; order Mytilida; family Mytilidae; genus Mytilus; species Mytilus californianus. The sequence continues at coordinate 47,800,956 of NW_026262593.1, forward strand.
TTATTTGATAGAAATTTTGTAAAAAAGTGACATTTCAGCCTACATGCCCAAAATTGAACTTTTTCAGTTGTTTCAATATTTTTACAAAAGTAGCATGCTTACTTTCCCTCTCACAGGTTTTTCTGATTTTCTACTTGTGTTTGTGGTATCTAATGTAGATGTTTAACTCATTTTTGAACACTAAACATACAAAAAAAGTAGATAAAATCAGAACAAGAGTGCAAAATGTGCTGCTTTAATGGTCCTAGTCTAACGGTCAGTATGAAGCAAGTGAAAAATGAGGTTCTATGCACATACAAGTTGAATTCCTTTTAGCAGATTTCACTGAAACTGTATCAAAAGCACGTATTACTGGTTGTTTGACCTTGTCTGTTTCACAGACTACCTTTATTTTCTTTTGTTTGATAGCTAGTGGTTAAAATATTGGCCTTTTGAGGCTGAAATTTCATGCCGGTTTTAAAAAGTAAAGTAAATAACTTTGCATTAGATGATCATACTGTCTACATATATAGTTGAAAGTGACAGTCTTGTAACATCCAGGCTCCATGTTTTATCATATCTGAGCAAAGATTTGAGCAAAAAGAAGCATATCTTCATCTCCCATATCATTTATATGCTTTTTAATATGCAAATGTGGGGAACGACCTAAATTGACAACCTGTTTTTTTAAGCTTGACATTGCTGAAGACCATTTTATTCACATGTGTTATGCTATTTGAAACTTATATTTCCATTAAAAGTACATTTATAACATGTAAAAGGTTTTTTTATAACTTAGCAACTTCAGAAAATTGTGGTAAGTGAAAAATATTACATTGCATATAAGGCCTCACTTCATTTGAAAACCTCTATTTTTTGGCACAGGCCCATATGAAATTTACTTCTGGCCATTTTTTATAAGTCTGAAACATGAAGTATGCTATCTGTTGCTTTTAATAGGTGATAACTTATACATAGAAACATTAAAAAGTGTAAGTTTTGGTATATTTTGGTTTTTAGAAGCCCAAATTTGATAGTTGAAATTATTCTAATTCAACGCCACAATTCAGCACCCAAAGTTCAGATATAAAAAATGCCACAATTTTTATAATTGGTATCATATGGCTTTGAAACTTTGTAAACTGTTTTATAATACACTAAGCTTAAATCATACCAAGTTTTATTAGAATTGGTCAAGGTTTAGACCCCTAATAGGCCAAAGACTACAATTAATGATCCTGCTTTTCGTTGTCCACGAATATAGTTCCTTTTAATTAGAGTGTATTTTTTCTTAATTTTTTTTCTTTCCCTTCCTCACTCATTTCTTAGATTTTTTTGGATGGAAATGAAAGAAGAGAGGTGAAATAAACTTTTGGATGTTGTATTTTAACTGATTTTGATATGGAAAGAGTAATTAGGCCAGGTGCAAAAAGGTGATATTTACAGTTTTCGGAATATCTCTTGACTTGTCCATAGGGGTATGGATGTGTATTGGCTAAATTTGTAAGATGCTGGGGAGCGATATTTCTGAATGTTTGATATATGTTTGGACTAGTACTGTACTTTACACACACAAAATATTTGACAAAAAGAACCGGAGCATTTTTTTTAATGAAACAAAACGTTATAAAGAACTAATAGAGAATTTAATTGTGGTCTGTGGCCTAAGAGGTGAAATTCAGGAAATATTAAATTTGTACTTTGACAACTTCCCTGAATGATCTATTGGTATTAATTTGTCAAACTACATGAGAATAAATGATTTCCACTTTTATTTGATAGAAATTTTGTAAAAAAGTGACATTTCAGCCTACATGCCCAAAATTGAACTTTTTCAGTTGTTTCAATATTTTTACAAAAGTAGCATGCTTACTTTCCCTCTCACAGGTTTTTCTGATTTTCTACTTGTGTTTGTGGTATCTAATGTAGATGTTTAACTCATTTTTGAACACTAAACATACAAAAAAAGTAGATAAAATCAGAACAAGAGTGCAAAATGTGCTGCTTTAATGGTCCTAGTCTAACGGTCAGTATGAAGCAAGTGAAAAATGAGGTTCTATGCACATACAAGTTGAATTCCTTTTAGCAGATTTCACTGAAACTGTATCAAAAGCACGTATTACTGGTTGTTTGACCTTGTCTGTTTCACAGACTACCTTTATTTTCTTTTGTTTGATAGCTAGTGGTTAAAATATTGGCCTTTTGAGGCTGAAATTTCATGCCGGTTTTAAAAAGTAAAGTAAATAACTTTGCATTAGATGATCATACTGTCTACATATATAGTTGAAAGTGACAGTCTTGTTACATCCAGGCTCCATGTTTTATCATATCTGAGCAAAGATTTGAGCAAAAAGAAGCATATCTTCATCTCCCATATCATTTATATGCTTTTTAATATGCAAATGTGGGGAACGACCTAAATTGACAACCTGTTTTTTTAAGCTTGACATTGCTGAAGACCATTTTATTCACATGTGTTATGCTATTTGAAACTTATATTTCCATTAAAAGTACATTTATAACATGTAAAAGGTTTTTTTATAACTTAGCAACTTCAGAAAATTGTGGTAAGTGAAAAATATTACATTGCATATAAGGCCTCACTTCATTTGAAAACCTCTATTTTTTGGCACAGGCCCATATGAAATTTACTTCTGGCCATTTTTTATAAGTCTGAAACATGAAGTATGCTATCTGTTGCTTTTAATAGGTGATAACTTATACATAGAAACATTAAAAAGTGTAAGTTTTGGTATATTTTGGTTTTTAGAAGCCCAAATTTGATAGTTGAAATTATTCTAATTCAACGCCACAATTCAGCACCCAAAGTTCAGATATAAAAAATGCCACAATTTTTATAATTGGTATCATATGGCTTTGAAACTTTGTAAACTGTTTTATAATACACTAAGCTTAAATCATACCAAGTTTTATTAGAATTGGTCAAGGTTTAGACCCCTAATAGGCCAAAGACTACAATTAATGATCCTGCTTTTCGTTGTCCACGAATATAGTTCCTTTTAATTAGAGTGTATTTTTTCTTAATTTTTTTTCTTTCCCTTCCTCACTCATTTCTTAGATTTTTTTGGATGGAAATGAAAGAAGAGAGGTGAAATAAACTTTTGGATGTTGTATTTTAACTGATTTTGATATGGAAAGAGTAATTAGGCCAGGTGCAAAAAGGTGATATTTACAGTTTTCGGAATATCTCTTGACTTGTCCATAGGGGTATGGATGTGTATTGGCTAAATTTGTAAGATGCTGGGGAGCGATATTTCTGAATGTTTGATATATGTTTGGACTAGTACTGTACTTTACACACACAAAATATTTGACAAAAAGAACCGGAGCATTTTTTTTAATGAAACAAAACGTTATAAAGAACTAATAGAGAATTTAATTGTGGTCTGTGGCCTAAGAGGTGAAATTCAGGAAATATTAAATTTGTACTTTGACAACTTCCCTGAATGATCTATTGGTATTAATTTGTCAAACTACATGAGAATAAATGATTTCCACTTTTATTTGATAGAAATTTTGTAAAAAAGTGACATTTCAGCCTACATGCCCAAAATTGAACTTTTTCAGTTGTTTCAATATTTTTACAAAAGTAGCATGCTTACTTTCCCTCTCACAGGTTTTTCTGATTTTCTACTTGTGTTTGTGGTATCTAATGTAGATGTTTAACTCATTTTTGAACACTAAACATACAAAAAAAGTAGATAAAATCAGAACAAGAGTGCAAAATGTGCTGCTTTAATGGTCCTAGTCTAACGGTCAGTATGAAGCAAGTGAAAAATGAGGTTCTATGCACATACAAGTTGAATTCCTTTTAGCAGATTTCACTGAAACTGTATCAAAAGCACGTATTACTGGTTGTTTGACCTTGTCTGTTTCACAGACTACCTTTATTTTCTTTTGTTTGATAGCTAGTGGTTAAAATATTGGCCTTTTGAGGCTGAAATTTCATGCCGGTTTTAAAAAGTAAAGTAAATAACTTTGCATTAGATGATCATACTGTCTACATATATAGTTGAAAGTGACAGTCTTGTTACATCCAGGCTCCATGTTTTATCATATCTGAGCAAAGATTTGAGCAAAAAGAAGCATATCTTCATCTCCCATATCATTTATATGCTTTTTAATATGCAAATGTGGGGAACGACCTAAATTGACAACCTGTTTTTTTAAGCTTGACATTGCTGAAGACCATTTTATTCACATGTGTTATGCTATTTGAAACTTATATTTCCATTAAAAGTACATTTATAACATGTAAAAGGTTTTTTTATAACTTAGCAACTTCAGAAAATTGTGGTAAGTGAAAAATATTACATTGCATATAAGGCCTCACTTCATTTGAAAACCTCTATTTTTTGGCACAGGCCCATATGAAATTTACTTCTGGCCATTTTTTATAAGTCTGAAACATGAAGTATGCTATCTGTTGCTTTTAATAGGTGATAACTTATACATAGAGACATTGAAAAGTGTAAGTTTTGGTATATTTTGGTTTTTAGAAGCCCAAATTTGATAGTTGAAATTATTCTAATTCAACGCCACAATTCAGCACCCAAAGTTCAGATATAAAAAATGCCACAATTTTTATAATTGGTATCATATGGCTTTGAAACTTTGTAAACTGTTTTATAATACACTAAGCTTAAATCATACTAAGTTTTATTAGAATTGGTCAAGGTTTAGACCCCTAATAGGCCAAAGACTACAATTAATGATCCTGCTTTTCGTTGTCCACGAATATAGTTCCTTTTAATTAGAGTGTATTTTTTCTTAATTTTTTTTCTTTCCCTTCCTCACTCATTTCTTAGATTTTTTTGGATGGAAATGAAAGAAGAGAGGTGAAATAAACTTTTGGATGTTGTATTTTAACTGATTTTGATATGGAAAGAGTAATTAGGCCAGGTGCAAAAAGGTGATATTCACAGTTTTCGGAACATCTCTTGACTTGTCCATAGGGGTATGGATGTGTATTGGCTAAATTTGTAAGATGCTGGGGAGCGATATTTCTGAATGTTTGATATATGTTTGGACTAGTACTGTACTTTACACACACAAAATATTTGACAAAAAGAACCGGAGCATTTTTTTTAATGAAACAAAATGTTATAAAGAACTAATAGAGAATTTAATTGTGGTCTGTGGCCACCACCTTAACAACTAGTTATTTATTATAATTGAGAAGGCTCCTGCATTGAGCGCTCTATTATCTGTCGGTGTAGTAGTCAACTCTTAGTTGTAGACAGACTTAATCAAAAGATCTTTTTGGAACCAATGTAAGGTTCTTTCAGATTAAAGAGCATGTATAATTGTAAATCCCATTTCCTAGATGTGAAAATGAATTTGATATTTCTGATATATCAATAATTTTTAATGATGTCAATCTGAAGATTATAAGACTATAATATTTTTTAATTAAGCGAAAGTAAAGTCGAATTACGAACAATGAAATCATTTCCCAATTGAACACCTATTATTACGACTGTCATACAAGTGAGAGGTTTAGATAGCTATAAAACAGGTTTAAACCACCAGTTTCTACATAAGGAAATGCCTGTATCAAGTCAAGAATATGAAAGTTATTTTCAATTTGTTTGTGATTTTGTCATTTGATAAGGAAAAAGTAAAATCACAAAAATACCGAACTCCGAGGAAAATTCGAAACGGAAAGTCCCTAATCAAATGGCAAAATCAAAAGTTCAAACACATTTAACGAATGGATAACAACTGTCGAATTTCCGTTTTTAATTGTCCTTGGAGTTCGGTATCTTTTTTATTTTACATTTTTATATAAAAGTTCGAATAAACTGAATTAAGTATGTACCATTGTAGTTGATTAACTGGTTTTCTTTCATTGGGATGTAGCTTATATGGTGTTTTAATACCACCTAAATCCTGATGGCGCAAATGTTCTCCGCGTACATACACAGTAGTATCCTTGGATGGTCCCTTGCCAACAATGAATTTTTCAGTCTGCAGTCCTAGCTCCCGTATGGTATCATGGAGTAATTTATGCGCTGAAAAATGGAAAACCACTTTAAGAATTTCGTGTGTCCGAAGCACTTTTCTAGATTTACTTTCATCTGGAAAGCTAAGACCGAACTATTTGAAAGCTATGATGTATAAGACCTACATACGTAAAGCGCTAAATCATCAATGTTTGGCTTAACTTTCGGACCTTTTTTGGTTTTATCAGCTTTTTAGAGAGTCTATTTCATATATTTACAATAAATTTCATAATTTTACATATTTCCATAAAATCAAAAAAATATTCGGCGTTACATACTGTTTTGAGAGTATTTTTACACAAAAAAGCAATTTTGCATTTGTAAAAGTTTGCATCGAAAGACATCGCTAATTACTTTGTCTTCAATAGACAACACATAGCGTTACTGAAATATAATTTTGGTTTGAGTTAATGATGTCCTCCTTGTCCTTTTTGTTTTATAAAACTTCTCAACTTTCTAAAGAATTTCCGGTTTTCTATATTCTTTGAGCGTTTATAATTTGCTTGCCTTTATATTAATACGTCGAATTTAAATGTACAAATACTTGGTTGTGATACTATGAATTGGAGTAATGCTGAAAGGCCTTTGAAAATGGCCAAGGTAAGAAAGAAATTCAAGGACAATTTGAATTTGACGAAATGGGTATAAAAACTATGAAAATGTGCTGTCTACCACAGACCAAATGACGTAGATATAAACAGGTATGGGATTGTGGTTGCGACAATTGGAACTTATCTGTGAACGTCGTCTATTAAACAAATAGGTTGTCAATCAAGAAATCAAGCATTTTGATAATGTCAGTTTCAGAGTATGTTTCTTTTTTAATCAGAGTTGTTATCAAAGTACGATTTATCCTTCCCAAAAACAAGACATTTGTATCTACGTTTGCCGTCCTTTATGAAACAAATCAGGACCAATTCTTTCAATTTGTCTTTTAGTTTGTAATAGGAATGCTTTTGCAAAGGGTAGAAAAGTCAAACGTTTTATACAGTTGCAAAAGGAAAGAGACTTAGCTTGTATACACCCAATCAGATTTTCGGACTTTTTAAGCATCCACATCAGATTCACATGACCCTAGAGTATGTAGTTTCACAAGAACTTTGAAGCCAGGTTTGATTGCTGATACAATTGATATTTATAATTTAGTGAGTGATTTCTTGTAGCACTTGAAATACCCAGAAATATAACGTTGTTTGTAAAGACACATGTGTAAATTATGTATCCTATACAGTGAATCAAAATTCAGAAAATCTTCATCTTTGGTTGATTTTCCAAAGGAAAAAAAACCTATGACACTTCAGAATATCTTCTTATGGTAACTGTCGCGGGTGTATATGTTGAGTTTCGAAGTGAATTGTCAATACCTAATACCGCTACCAAGCAGTTTGTGTAATGAGATTGACATCACAAAAACGATGTTGTTTCTGGCTTTATCTGCAGCTACAACAACATATTAGTCATGGTGTTTGGCAAAATTTTGGTCTTAAAAGATCGATTTAGCATGCATGTGTATTAGAACCATTCAGTTTTGTAATTCTAATATATATCAACGAACCCACAGCCTTAAACGCATTCGAAAGTGGTATCTACGTCTTTCGTTTCGCAATTAGCTCATTTCCTAGCATAATCCTCGACTGAATCCATCAGTATTTTCAAGTTGTGTTTTTAACCTTTGTTGAATCTTTAAGGGGCATTACCTGTTAAATTCAAGTTCACCGATTTGACTCAAATTCTCATATATGATTTATAACATACTAATACCTATAATATCTAAAAAATCTAAAATAAACAATTTACGATGCATGGAATCGATAATATGTATCAGCATTGATTGTGTATTTTAGTCTAGACGCCATCTAATTAATAATCGATGTGACTTCCGAAGACTGCCGATGGTCATATAACCTGATATAGACATAAAAATATATATATTAATACGCAATGTAGATAGCAAACACGTGCAATTGGATTTTTGTAGGTCTGTTTGATTTCATATTATAGGTTGAAAATATGTTAGTCATCAACTTTCATACATCATTCATTCATTCGTCACGTCTCAGTCATTACAACTGAACGGACGTGCTGGGTCAGCTCTCCTTTACCCGCTGTCTTCGGTGAGGGTTTACAGTTAGATGGATCAACGACTTACTACTTTCGATGACAGAAACCAATCCAACGCTGTACAGACTACGTTAGGCTATAATCCGCGTAGGGGCAAATTCCCGCGTCAACATACACTCCAAAACCCATTATGGATGGGGGAGTGGTATGCCGAGTGACGTCCGAGGGCTGTATCTTAGGTGTTAGATGATGGACCGCCATTTCACTGTCACACGACTTTGGTCCTGATAATGCTTCCTGTCATCGTTAATACTACGTCCGAGACTCATCTACCAGTACTCCATCATCGAGGTTAGCGGGCTGCCAAGCTGACCAATCTGGCCCTGAAAGCAGCCGTTGCAAAGACATAACATCAAAATAGTCAACAAAAGAAAAACCAAAACAACTCACAAAACCAAGATGGCGGCCTACCAAAATGGCGTCCTCCACCTGTTCCTGACCGATGGCACAAAATTATTTAAACGCTCACCAAACGCCTTCGGGCACCGAGCCGACCGTGCAAGGGCTGTATAGCCAGTCAAGGTCGTTAAAAACTTCCATTTGTTTGTTGTCATCAACTTTACCTGTATAAGAATGAGTTTGTGTGGATCGTATCAGTCAACCAAAAGGTTTACCATAGTTTCACTTTCAATGTTTACATTCTTTTCCTTTCAATAGGTGAACACGCCTAGCTTATGCGTAACCTATCTCTAGCGAACGACTCAAATTGAAGGTCACATTATTACGGATTCAATAAGGTCGAATTAATCACTTGCAATTGCAAGTGAATATTCATGAGCAATGTTTTTTAGCTTATTTTGACAAAATTAAACCAAACTTTGGTGGATAGTTGCGTCATTGGCAATCATACCACACCTCTTTACTTTTCTATTCGCTGCTGAAAGCGAATTGTTATTTCACTATTTCACTTTCATTAATGATTGAACAAACAAAAATTTATATTCTATTTTTTTTATTTTTCGTTGTTTTCCCTTTTTTTCAGATACAAATAATTTCAATAATTAGGATTGCTCCATTCGCATAGCAATTAAGGAAACGTAGGTATGTTGTAAATGACTTTTTTAAACGTTAGATTGAAGCACGTGATGTTTCTGACATATTTCATCTGTATTTCCTCGTATTATAATTTGTTTTAATTTACGTATAAGCGTATTTATTCAGAATAAGTAATAAAAAGCGTATGAAGCTAACAGCTTGCAAATAAAATAAGGAAAAAACGAATTCAAAACGTTTATTGTACTAATACTATTGTATTGCAATAATTATGCAATACGATTGAACACAAGTCATAAACAACAAGGAATTATTATAAGTACAAAACAAGTGAAAACCTCACAGATAAATGCAACCAAGAGAGTAAAAAAAATGTTGCATTGCTGTAAAAAAAAAGAACCCCACTTTTTTTGACGATCAATGCATTTGAATGGGGACATATAGTTGGAACCCCCCCTCCCCCCTTTTATAAATGGCTTGATCCGCACCTGCTTCTGATATCCCTCCAGTTTGTTCCCGCCGAGTGTCCCGGTGGTTCTCTCCGAGTACTTCGGCTTCCTCCACTATAATAACAGACTTCCCGGTGTCCTAGCAGTCCCTTTTTGTTGGGGTGGGGAATGTATTTGTAGATATTGTTGATAATACGTTAGTGACACATCTCCATTAATCCCGATAGGGAGTGTACACTGATTCCACTGTACCCTCGCAGCTCTCGAGGGGTTCTCCGAATAACAGAGGAATCTATCATACCTTGTTTTCATGAAAACGTGAAAACATAATCAAAAATACATACGATTGATAGAATTTAAATCATATCAAAAACAGTTGTTCATGAATACTTACAATGATTGTTCAAACAAGATAGCAGTAGAAAACAAGGAAAAGTTATCCGTTGAGATTTGAAGTAAAAAATAATTCACAATCACGTAGGACGCTAAGAAAAATTGGCGTGAAATTTTGGTCGTGTTCAAAATATCTTCACACCCTTTTATTGGAATATAGACCCACCAAAGAAAAAGTCCAATAAAGACTCGTACAAAATAATAAAATGCATATACATGTAGAACAGGTTCGTGTCTTTTATCGGGTTTGAAAACGAAGAAAAACAATCATAAGGTCTTATGGGCAATCTATTTCAAACTGTGTAGTAAATATTTTTGAATATGTTTTCCCATGCTATGTTTGATGCAAGGCATCACTTAACATAAAACTGTTGTAATATGCACCTCGTTTTTAACTTAATGTCGTATGTCATTATATAAATGATATCCTATTTTCAATGCTTGACATTAATAAACAAATGACAAAAAATCAAAAAGGAGTGGTCGTTTATCAACTTTAATAAAATCATTCTATGCACAATGTCAAGAAGAAGAAAAAAGACGAAGATTCAGAGGGTCAGGATGGGGTTTATAGAATAGTGAATAATGGACAAAATGAATAAAGAGCAAAAATAGAGAGAATAGAAAACATGAGCCATAAAAAAGAATAGAGAATAGTGGGGTGCAGAAATATAAATAGACTACTAGTATATGAGTAAAAATTAATAAAGAATAGAGAAAAATTATCTAAAAAGTTAAAGAACAAAGAAATGATAGAACCCCTCCCCCTCTTATCCAGACCCTCATATCAAGAGGGCAATCAGTAATGATATGGTGAAGAAGACAGGAATAAAATGGTTAACTTAAAAAAAGACGAAAGACAAACAAATCCATAAAACATTACAAAGACAACTATAGATTGAGCAACACTAACCCACCCGAAGGCGAGATAAGACGAGGCGCTCCGAGGCGCTCCGGAAGGGTAATCAGTTCCAGCCCCAGTGATGGCACCCTTGTTTGATGAATGACAAATACATGTATTATATTCTTTCTTTTACATTATTTTTCAGTTAAAACTTACTCTCAGGGACAAACCTTGCAGCAGCCAATTCTACATTGATGTCAGGGGTTTCAGGAAATCGCTGTGTGTAACACCTTCCGCCTACTCTGTCTGAGTATTCATATATAGTAATTTTCTGATTTAGTTTTTTCAATCTCCATCCGGAATATGTCCCAGCTATACCGGCACCTATAATTGCTATGTCATCACAACGCTTCGCTTTAATTACAAGAGAAGAGAAAAGATATTATCCAGCAATATTAGTTATTAAAATCTGGCAAACGAGATTATGTTTAAAGCAATCTGCAAGCGAGCCTTGTGTATACGCACCATGAAAGCCATATCATTTCATCATTTTACAATATATAAAAAAGACCAAAAGCTTTCACAATAAACACACATCTTGCATACTGAAAGCTTGCATACTGAAAGCTTGCATACTGAAAGCTTGCTTTCAAAATTTGACATAATTTATTATTTTAAGGATTCGCCTGAGATTCACGTGTTGTTTAAATTAAATAAACCTGAAATTCCAGGAATGCGTAATAAAAGGCACGTCAGCTGTTTTTTTTTTTTTGTTTTTTTTATTAAGATGAACACTTAATTCATTCAGCAAACCTCCAGTTTTGATCAGAAATAAATTATGACTCTTTACTTTAAATTGTGATTAGAGATTTTCTACAGTAGTTTATCATAAAATTATAATATGTGGTACGATTGCCAACTTTTTACCAGAGACCAAATAACGAAATAGTTAGCAACTATATGTCACCGTAAGGTCTTCATCGATGAGTAAATATAATACCGCATACACAGCTACTTTAGTACAAGTAATCTTGATGCACATTTCTAAAGATGCATATCAAAATGTACATCTGTAAAGCTGTATATAAACTGTACATCTGTAAAGCTTTATATAAACTGTACATCTGTAAAGCTGTATATCAACTGTACATCTGTTAAGCTGTATATAAAATGTACAATTGTAAAACTGTATATAAACTGTACATTTTCAAAGCTGCATACAAACTGCAACTCTGTAAAAATGTACATTAACTGCACATTTTTAAATCTGTATAAGCTAAACATATAGATTCAACCACTGCATCTTGTGTGATACGATATCTATCCACAGTTTTTATATACAGTTTTACAGATATACAGTTTATATACAGCTTTACATCTGTACAGTTTATATACAGCTTTACAGCTGTACAGTTTATATACAGCTCTACAGATGTACTTTTGATATGCATCTTTAGAACTGTGCATCAAGATTACTTGTACTAAAGTAGCTGTGTAGCAAACTATAAAAGGCCCCGATATGACCTATGTAAAACAATATAAACGAGAAAAACTAACGTTCGGATTAAATTGTTCATACATATTCAGTACTAGAACAATTTAATGATAAATATTCTAGATAGGTTCCACAAAGTTGATGTACCAGGATAAAGGTCGGAAATTCCAACTATCAATATAATATTGAGCAGATATATCATGTTAAGGAGGGGTATTTGCGAAAAAATACCAGTCGAGAGAATGTTAAATTTCGCGAGCCGTAAGGCGAGGGAAATTCATTCTCAAGACTGGTATTTTTCGCAAATACCCCTCAAGAACATGCTATATCTGTTTAATTACACCGGATGTTAACGTACATAACGCATTGATGATCGTGACATAAAACGCATTGATGATCGTGACATTACAAGAGTCCAGTCGGATAGAGTATTTTTTGGCAAATACCACGGCAGAGAGGGTAAAAAAGGCATATCCTTTTTGCATATACCCCGGCGCTGTTTAAAAAAGAACGATATCCATTTGATAAAAGTAAATTGGTGAAAAATACACTGGCTATCAACTAATCAAAACCCAGGATTCTTACATAAGGTGTAATTAGAAGGTAAATTGGATAGAGGCAGAAATTGTGTCATTTAACAGGCCAAATAAGAACTCTTCAAATAGCTGTTTTTGAGGATTTGTAAACTTACTGAAACTGCCTATTTGATACCCATAACTTATCACAAAGATGAAAAAAATCAGCCACTTCTTTTAAAGACCTCAGACTTAGAGAAATTGACCATGCATATGATAATAAAAAATTAATTCAATCTTTCAAATGACAGTATGGAAATGAAAATATTTTTTGTGAAATATGCCCCATTTTTGACGTAATCTCATGGAAAATGTCACTTTTGCTGAATTTGTTCTACATTCAAAATTAATTTTTTTAAATAAATATCTGCTTAGTAACAACCAAAGCGTTGACTTCGTCTGGGTGTTCACATTACATACGCACTAAGAAATATTAAAAAAAGATATTTTTAATTTGTGAAATCTGATAATTATTATTATTATAGTATCTAAAATATTGATTTAACTTACACAAACGACGTAAAGCCTTGATCCTGACCACAGACAATAAAGCCACAACACAACCAATTTTCCACACAAACATATTGGTGTACAGGTTAATGATAACTGCAACTTCAGGAAATAGTTATCATTGATTTCTAAATCCTATTATTATTTCTTTTCTGCATATTTTAGTTTCATCGAAATTTAATTACCAATATAAAGTAGGTGTATTGATTTATAAAGTTCAAGTTAAGATCCAGAGTTCAAGGTCATCGTTACTAAAACCAAACAGAAATTAATTTTTATAGATACATGATTAAACATAATATATTTACAATCATAGATCTACTTCCTGTTGATACAAAAATTATGACATTGAAAATTTTCATTTTATCATTGTTTTTCTTTTTAAAAAATATGTTGATTTGGTTGGCCTTTCCTGCAATGATGTGATGGAAAATTGTGACGTTCCATTGCACTGTTCGTTAGGTCGGTGATGCCTTTCAAAGGTAACAACGAACTACTCTTTCCCTCGTGGCAACGGAAATTTGTAAGTTCTCCAATAATATACAAGTGAGAGGTTTAGCTAGCTATAAAACCAGGTTTAATCCACCATTTTCTACATACGAAAATGCCTGTACCAAGTCAGGAATATGACAGCTGTTATCCATTCGTTTGATGTGTTTGAGCTTTTGATTTTGTCATTTGATTAGGGACTTTCCGTTTTGAATTTTCCTTGGAGTTCGGTATTTTTGTTATTTTACTTTATACATAACACTCACATACTTCACTTGAAAGAATTATTTTTGTTAAATCTGATTCCATTCTGAGGCGTAAAAAACCTTGAAAACGTGATACTATTATTTGACACAAGAGACGGACTCATGACAGCAAACTGTTTCCGATGCAAAAAAAGTATAATGTTTCACGGATTTTTTAAGTAAAAATAATGTTTACCATAAGTTAAAACATTGTTGTGACGTCATTCTATTGTTGTACCCGTTCTTTATTTCAGAGATTGGACTATCATTTACCTGTAAGAAACCATTATGTTACCTTTAACTGTCCAATATTTTAAAGAATAACCCTCCTCTTTCTTGAAAATATTGGACAGCTTAAGGTAGCATAATTGATTCTTACAGATAAATGATAGGTATTTCTTTTTGCAAAAGATTTATCTTCGTCCGTCTTTGGGTATAAAAATCGACCTCGGTGTTGCTCTCATTTTTCCTAACATCATTTTTAGCTACAATTAAAATGAAAAAAATAAGATAATGCTTCTATAACGCTTGATAGATCATGCCGCAATACAATGTTATCATAATCAAGAGAAAATAGTTCATTAGAAGCAGATGTTTTACCATGTGTTGGTGTGCAAGACACATATTGTTCCTTGGACTAAATAGCTAATCAAGAATTTGATTAACAACCTAAACTTTACCCTGTGTACAAAGTGCAAATCGAAAACTTGCTTATTATAATTTTCAGGTGTCGGCGTTAACAATTTTTTTTTAAATCTGATATTATTGCCTGTATGGGAATATAATGCAAAACTTCGCTTCTCAACGACGATGAATATAGGAAGCAGAATAGAGAAACACGTTACCGCAGGTTAAACTGTCAAACAAATCAATCATGTGTCCGATTCGCACTTTGTTCGTAGTGATTGTTTTTTTAAACCGATGTACTCTCTTGAAATTAAATAAACGTAGGTGCCAGATTTATATGTTTGTTAAATAAGTTTTTAAACAGTTTGTGATTGTGTAATATAAATTTGAACATAAAACCCTTTCCTGTATTGAATTGATTGAAAAAAGGGGGGATCAATAAAAATGTGTTTACTATATATAACATCAAAATACGAATTACAATTGTTTCTTTCCAATGCATTATCCAATCAGTTTCAGACACTTCACTTTAGTTTAGATCTCAGAGGTAACATTGATTGAAAGCAATAATTATACATTAAGCACAGAAACAAAGATATGTACATCTATAATGCTTTGTTTTGAAAGAAAAAAAGAAAGCGTTATTTGCAAAGGGAACTCGAGAGACAAAATTATATGTCACAAACATGAAAAAAAAAAAAAAACATAAGGGACATCAATACGACAATAAACGAAAACAAGAGCAAAACGAACCTTGCATAACAACAGAAAAAAGAGGGGATATTCAACAAAAGAATTTAAATTCATTGCACGCAACCTTTTTCTTCAACGTGAACCTGTTTTCAAGCCTCATACCTTTTTCTTTCATTCGCCTAATAGAAATAAAACACCAGAAGGAATAAGGAAGTAATAGGAGAGGACTACATTTTGAAATATATATATATAACTTGCCATTGTTAGCTGCTATAACGGTTTATTCTGGCTATTTCTACATTTTGAATTTTATAGGTAAAATAGTAAAATTTTATGTTGAAGTTCCCATGCAGAATTTTTAGGTAAACAATGGAATTATGTAGGATTATGTTGTAACAACACTAAACTAATGAACCAAGGTAAATCCAGGTAAAGATTGTGGAAAATTAAAAAAAAAAAGAATAGTTTCTTTTACAATATTTTATTTAATAATTTCATAGCACATTTTGTAAAAATAATATTTTTTAAAAGCACAAAATAAATTTATAGGCACAATGTTATTCACAAGCAATTGAAATTATTTAGGTGAAAACATTAATATATACAAGTAAATAATATCAATTGAAATATAGATATATTACAATTGAAGTAATTATTCTTTGAAACAAAGCACTAAATGTTGAATTACACTACATATTCATTGAAACAAAGCACCAAAAAGTACACTAAATTGACATTAAAACAGAGCACTAACACAGTAATACATTGCACTAAATTAAACAAACAAGAGAATACAAAGTTTAAATCAATGTGCAGGAGATGAGAAGTGGCATCTCCAAACAAGACTGGCATAAGTTAATCATTCTGTAACCTTGTTTTTAGTGTTTGAATATAAAAATAAGAAAGATGTGGTATGATTGCAAATGAGACAACGCTTCACAAGAGACCAAATGACACAGAAATTAACAAATTTAGGTCACCGCACAGCCTTCAACAATGAACATAGCCCAATCCACATAGTCAACCAGTGAATAACAGGCTCCTGACTTGGGACAGGCACATACAGAATGTAGCGGGGTTAAACTCGTTTGAAGGCGCCAACCCTCCACTAACATGGGACAGTGGTGTAATAGTTCAACATAAGAACAAACCATAAAAATCAGTTGAAAAAGGCTTAACTCATCAGATAGATACAAATAGCAATATATCTAACAAAAACACAGAGTGGACGTGGACGGTTACTTATACATCCCCACAATAAAATGACACTAAGTACAGTTCTGAGAGTACTCGCAGTTACTGACAGCTAGTTCAAAGCCAATAACAACTAATTAAAAAAAATCATGCATCTAAGACCAAAATATCAAGTCATCTATTTCCCTGTAGTTTCTCTTTCTTTTCCACTGGCTCTGTGTTGGATAAGTGTGAGAGAATGGAAGGCTTCTTCTTGTCTCAACACCTTGATCATGCTGAAGATGTTTGTGTGAGGTGCATTGACTAACGTCTTCAGTTTACTATGCCAACTTCTGGACCTTCTGTTTTTGTTTAAAAAACCATAATTTATTCAAATAATGAAATTGATTAAACCTTTAAGGCTAAAGTTGAAAGTGTTGGTTACTAATTTAAATGATTAACTACCAGTCCTTTTCTTTTAACTAGTTTTTTTCCAGACTTTTAAATCATTTTATTACTTTTTCTTTTAAATAATCTTATTTTCCAGACTACTGATTGCTTTTACTACCTTTTCTTTTAAATAATTTTATTTTCAAGAAATACCATATTAGATACACTTAATTATAATACTTGATACATGTTTTCAAACAACAACAAAAATACCCCATTTTTTTACATAAATTTCATATAAATTATTATTTTTATTAAATTTCCACAGGTAAAGTTACCTGTGACCTAATTAGACACTAATGACTAAAACAACATATTTTGCAGTAGCAACATCTATTGTTCTTCCCCTAATCTCCCGGTTCATTCCTCCTATTCCCACTTTTTATAAATCTGGTAAGAAAAGTTAAAATTTCAAGTGGGAATACGGGGAAAACTTGTGCAAACAAAGGATTTTATTGTATAAACATTGTTTAATCAACTATTAATTGACAAGTGTTTTTTGGATAGGTAATAGGTTATTTTTGTGTGTGTATGAATTCTGTGTTTTTGATTAAAATAAATATGAAAGAAATGGAAACAAATATAAGTAAATTATTTTTTCTTTTATAACACAAATTCAACAGTTGATTCAAGCAAGCATTATAATATGAAACAAACAATGCATGCAATACAAGTTAACAGCACTAAAACAAATAATACATTGTAGCACACACATAAGAAATTCACTGTATATAAGTCTATTAAAGTTTAATAATCTATTCAACGTGAAGAAGGTGGGAGGCTGCATCACCAAACTGTACTGCTATGACTTCCTGGTTGTGGTGTCTAACCTTAAGCTCTTCTAATCTGTTGTTGATTATGACATACTTTCGTTTTTGGGCCAGTCTCTTCCCACCGGCTGCATTCTGATCATTTGGATGTGGGTCCTGGACATGTTTTTCAGCTTGCTGTGCCATCCCTCTAGATGTGTAGTCCTCGATCTCTGTGTTGTGTAATGGTTCCAAAGGTGACTGTTCTGTTCGACCCAGTATGTTGTTACATAGTCTGTAAAGGACATGTAGTTGATGTTAGTATCAATCTGATCTATGTCGGTTAGGGCATTAAACCACACATCTCCGACCTCAGAAGAAGGTACATGTGAAAGGACAGCGACACGGCTTACTAGTTGATGAATGTTGTTGTCTTTCTTGTATGGAACCTGAATCCCTGTTTCTTGTGCTTTTCTCCAGATGCATTGTGTGTAGTGGAAAAAACTTTTGCGTTGAAGCCAGAAAATACAGAATATGCTGCATTTCGGATGGCGACTTCATAGTCCAGGAAGATAGTGGTAGGCTGAAGTTGTAGTTGGTGTTGGTGGCATACATCTTTGAGTAAAGTCAGGAACCTTGTGTATACTAGTTCGCTCTTGACTGGAAGTAAACTGTGTACCAGTGGATACATTGTGCCGTCAACCATTGCGTGAAATGTGTAAAGTTGGAAGAATAGGCTTGGACAGGAGTAAAATGTACCATCACCATATATATGATATTTACAGCTGCTAAGTGTGTTAGATTATTTTGAGTACTGAAGATTAAGACCCCGTTCACACTAGCATTTTTCTTTAATCGATGTTATTTGAATCGATCTAAATAAAACCAGACGACTTATATTTTTTTTTCTAGAGCATAGAATGACCCAAATAAGCTTTCATAGTTAAAAGAGAAATATGGGTTAAACAACGAACCATTGATATAGTTGTGCCGCTATACATGCGCATACATTATTTTCGATTCAATCGTACTAGTTTAAAACGATCTCTGCGTTCACATTTAAAGTAAGATCGGTTCACTTTAGATCGATTCAAACTAAACTACCTCTTTTGGTGTTTTAGTTTAGACCTATTGAAGATCGATTCAACGCGTTCACATTGGCCCTTAAATCGACCTAAAGTGAACCGATCTAGTTTAAATCGATCTAAATGTCCTAGTGTAAACGGGGTCTAACATACGCCAACTGTGTTGTCGTCTGTTAGCAGGAATGGGTCACCTTTGGTAGTACGTGCCCAAATACCATCTTTGTTGATTTCATCAACAGTTTTTGGTAAAACTATTAGGTTCTTCTTGCGTTTGTTGTACATGGAAATCTTGCAAGATGGGAAAGTTTGTTATAAAATTATCTATCATCAATTTATTTGTTCGGATGACAATTTTTTAAATTAATAAATTCAATGATTATTTAATCTTATTTCTATTTATCTGACTTATTCTTTATTTTTAAGTATTACAAATAAAAAGTGTATTAAATTAAATTTTTTTTTAAATAATATTATACTTAAACAGTGTAAGAAATATGTTTTCTTTTAAAAAAAATACAGGTAAATCTCAGGTGAATTTTTAATTAACCTTGATTGTTATAAAAACAAATTATTTATCAAAACATCTATTGTTATTTGCATGTGGGAATAGAAGGAATAGTGATTTTTAAAAAGTGGGAATAGGAGGAAGACACCAATCTCCCATGTAGGAATAGCTAGAATAGTAAAATACAAAATGTAGGAATAGCCAGAAGACACGCTATAACTTTATCCTCTTCGTTGTCCGCACAGAAATCGGATATATCTGAATACACATTTGATTTTAATCCATTGTTTGAAACAACACAATCACTAATAACGACATCACTTTCTTCTTTTTATGCATACTTTCATTGTCTTCGTCCATTTTAAGACACCAAACGCTAGTAAAGGTATTCACGGAAAATATATAAAGTAGTCCTAGCGCACGCAAAAAGCATGACACACTTACACTGTGTCTTCATGTACATGTAGCTATACATGTTGTTTACCTTCAACTGTACTATATTTTTGTCTGTTGTTTAAGTTGAGCTACAGTTTAAAGGGGCCAACATGTAGGCTAATGTAAATAAAGTTTATCCACAAAACAATTTACACAGTTTATGGAAATAAATATTAACAAAAATTTGTATTTTGTTTGCTTTTTTCACCTTTTTTGACATGTTAAACAATGTTTTAAGTAAGATACAAGCCTCTAACAGTCCATTCTGTAAAATATTGCACAGGTCTGAGGCCGCAGGCCGAAGGCCTGTCCAATATTTTACAGAATGGACTGTAAGAGGCTTATATCTTTTACAGAAATCGATTTAACAACACGTGATATCGAGCATTGCATATCTTTTGATATGAACTCTCTTTATTTAATTTCAATAACGATAATAATAAACTCGTCTTTCCGTTAAAAAAACATATAATTACATAATCGCTTAATATGATCTCCTGGTGAAATATTTTCTATTTCAGCAAGCTTCCATCGACTCGGAAGTCCTTAAGGTATAGTACTGAGCCCTTAAGTGCCATGTAAAAATAAACACGTTCGTTTTCCTGAGATATGACTTTGAAACCGGTGCGCACGACTTTAAAACTAGCTCGCACGACTTTCACGATTTCAAAAGTCGTGCGCATCCGGTTTTACGTCTTTTAATATGGCACGAAAGGGGTTCCGTGGTATTTAAACTATTGTATCGGGAGCCAAGACTACATAATGGTTACACAAACTTTTGTCAAGAAGATTACAATCTGCATATCCTTTATATGTACTACCAGACTGTAATTTCGTTCAAATTGTGTAATAGTATTATGTAACAGACTGGTATTTTACAGTATTATTTCAGTTCAACATAGTTACATGTCCAAAATGTAATAACATTAACATTCCAGCATAAATTTTATAAAAGAAGGGTTATGGAATCTAGTTATTAAATTTAAGAAGAAAAGCTTTCCATAGAAGTTCAAATAAATATACGACCCGGAAGTCAATTTTACATCAATGGATTTCTGTGATGCATATTTTCTACTTTTATGCACAACACATGTAGAGTTTTCTAAGATTACTTTAAAACCTATTAGTAAGAAAATATAAAAAGAAAGACTTAGTCTGGCAGATTAATTTATACTTTACTATTATATATTTCCCCTGTTAAAAATTGAAATTTTAATCTCGTAATGAATAATTGGAAATCTTTTTTTATCAAACTAGTCTTATTGGGCGCGTCTATTTTATTAGGAATAACTCAATTGTAAAGTTCAAAAGAACATTCGGATGTGTACTGGCTGATATTTGAGTCTGGCCATATCCAAAAATCAACGCCACTTTGCTTATTTGAATATACTAAAGAAATCTGATACGAGTCACGGAAATTATAAATGATAGGGAATTTTGAAAAAAAAATGTCTGTTTTAACTTTAATTTAAGGGATAGACAGGTTGCGGGGAAAATAATATACACAACAATATACACCATTTAAACGAAACATAACGCCTGTCGTTGCAAAAATCAAGGTTCCTGAGCTATTTTAAAAATCGAAGCGAGAGGCTTTTAACATTGCAGTATAAAATACAGGCTAAAATGGCTGAAACGTCAAATTTGCAAACTTCGTGTTGAAAATTGGCTAACAAGGTCATTACAAAAACAGGTTGCGGGGATGAAACTTGAATGTCCAAAGAATAAGCAAGTCAAAACCTTGTATGTGTAGTCGTTGAACTCTAGGTTCCCACGTAAAGTTAAAATGCCCCTATTTCAAGAAGAATAAACTCACGAAAACACGAAAAAATCACTAAATTCGCGTTCATTGTTTTGATTTTGACCGCCTGACAACTTTACGGAAATATCAGAGTGATTATAAACAAGGACTCTGGGACGGGCAACTTATAATATCCGTGTCTTAAAGATTTTAATGATATCAAGCCAGTCCAGTTCAAACTATCATCACGTGGTACAATTCTCTTTTACATATTATGAATATTAATTAGCAAAAGTACTACTTAATTCTTGCTATGGAGAACATGATTTATTGATTAGTTGTAATTGGCTTTGTATCGATCTGATGAGTTAAGCCCTTTTCAACTGTATTTCGTTCATTGTTTTTTTTACATAAATCAGGCCATAGTTTTCTTTGAATTGTTTTATATCTGTCATTTCGGGGCATTTTATAGCTGGCTATGCGGTATGAGTTTTGTATTATAGTTGTTAATTTCTATGTCATTAATTTGGTCTCTGTTGGAGAGTTTTCTCATTGTCAATTATACCACATCTTCTTATTTTTATATTTCAACTAGATTTCAGTAACTGCACATACTCTTAGATTGGTATTGTGTATCTGTTGTCTTTATGTTGGTTGTTTTTGTGGATCGTGTTAATTTGTTGAGTAAAACCATTTTCAACTGATTTTTACAGTTTGGTCGTATGCTGTGCTGTTACACCACTGTCCCACGTTATGTTGAAAGTTTAGCGTTTACAAACATGTTTAACCCTGTCACATTCCTCATGTGCCTGTCCAAAGATTGTAACTTAGTGGTTGTCGTTAGTTGCTGTCTGTCATATCATTTTTGGTCTTTTGTTAATGTGTCATGTCGGGGTCTTTTAAAGCCGACTAAAGGTATAAATTTTGACTCGTTTGGAAAGCCATACGGTGATCTAAAGTTGCTTACATTTATGTCATTTTGGACTCCGGTGGATAGTCTCATTTTTGCAATCATACCACATCTCCTCATTTTAATACATATACTGACGGACTTTATAAGAACGCAAAACTAGATTATTTTTTTGAATATTAATTTTCAATTACGCAATAATCATAAAATACATACGTAGACATTAATTTCATTCATTATGTCATATTCTAAATGAAGTTTGTAATTCTAAAGTTGAATTAAGTACGTCACGTTTAATGTTCAAATCATGTGGTAAGAACTGAAAATATGGTTTTACCCTATAAATGGATGTGTCACCATCGAAGACAATGACTGCTTATAACCAACGTCTAAATGATTGACAAAGAAGTCGACCAGTTCTGTTGGGGAAGTTCGAGTTCAGTTTTGTCCCTTTCTGTCTCAACAATCAGTCTATTTTGGCAATTAAGTTAGATTTCTGCAGTGGATTCTTTGGCATTTTAGTATACGGGAAACATTTGTGGCGTGGATTGGTCTGCCAAGACATCCGACGACTTGGTTAGCAGTTGACGTTGTAGTAATAAATCTGTCTCGCAAATGGCGTTGCGTAATGAACTTTTAATATGATTTGCTATAAAAAAAATCACCAAAATATGTGTTGCGTTTTTAACGAAATGCATTTGATTACCAACCAGTAATACAAAATGTCTACTGCTGCTAAAATTCAACACATTTGCAGGGGATGCAACTCACCTACCTACACAGTTAACTGAAGTACTTTCATTATAATAATCCAAATTTGACCGACCTGCGTCCATTTAACAGAAAGATATTTTGGCTCATCAATACATAACATAAAGATAAGAAGATTTGGTATGATTGCCAATATGTATAAATATACTAACAGCGTTTTAACAAAGTTTAAAACGTTTCAAAATCACATCAGCATATCCTATTGTCATATAAATATCCTATATTCACATATCGCGTCGTTAGTACATACGCAAGTTTCATTGTCGTATATCCTTCTGTCATCGTAACTATCCTATCATCATCCGATCTGCTTGTCGCCATATTCAATCGACATTATATCTTATCAACACAATACATATGAACGGTTATACTAAAAGAATTACAGAAAAAACAAGGAAATGTGGTATGATTGTCAATGTGACAACAGTTACTATCCAACAGAGTACCAATGAAGCGGATTTAAGCAAATATAGGACGCAGTACAATGAACAAAACCTATACCGTTTAGTCTTTGATAAAAGGCCCCGACATGACCTAATGTGAAATAATTCAAACGAAAAATCCACAAAATGACAAAACAATAAACAAAACATAATTATGATAGACAACAACCAACGCAAACTCCGTTTTTGACCTATTCCATCCATGGAGTATTCTCCCTTACTACATTAGTGTATAGGTGAGACGATAGTATTTCTTGGTGCATATTGATAATGATAGCTTTTTTTTATTAAATGTTCGCCACTTTCTAACACTGACCCAGAACCTACATACACAGTTAACTGAAGTACTTTCATTATAATATTCAGAAATAAATTGGAATATGTATGATCACTGTTTACCTTTTCTGCTATCTTTATAAACATGCGGCCACTAGTGCTTTCATGCCTTTTGTCGTGCAGTGTCCACCTAGAGAAGCATGCGGATCGGTGAGTTTTTGCTATACTAGACTATCGAAAATGCAGGTGAACGGATTAATCTGGCATTGATATGGGTTATGATAATGGCGGCGCTAAAACGTTCACTTGTAATTTTACTTATCATTTATAAAATATTCTGTGCCCTATGTCTGATTCGTAGTAGAGGTTGATTATCCGAGTGAGTATAATACGACACCACCATGCAGAATTATTTTTAAAATTAGACTATGAAACACAGAATTAGAAAAAAACATTATTTATCGATGACAATTTCTTAATTCCTACCACCAGGAGGACGATGACTGGTGGGAAAGGGGCGTCAAAAAAGGCTTATAGGTTTGTTCTTTCACTGTTATCTTTTACTAAATCTATGGAAAATATCTTACCAAAAACATGCTATTTGGTGGTAAAATTAATAACGATTATCGTTCTTTAGTCTACTTAAATTACTAAGTTTCCTTACAAGGAAAATGAGTGTTGGTTCAAATGTTCGAGTTTATGAATAAACTGTCAAATTATAGTTTAATAATTTTGTACGATAGGGTGAATATTTTTTTAATGGTAAAGAGGTGGACGAGTATATAGTTAACTAGTTTTTTTAACTGTCAGTCAGCAGGGTTTAAGACCATCAGTTGTTCGACCTGCTAGTCAAATGCGTTTTGTTAAAATATACTTTTTCACTCATTTGGTCTTTTGGAAAATGTTGTTTGTGCTGTATTTAGACCCCTCTATCAAGAAATTTGTTTTGCTTGCACACGTATAAAAATTGCGGTTTTTATCCAACGCAATCATAGGTTTGGACGTTGTTTTCAATTTAGACTTGTTAAGGATGTACACCTCTGAGGAGCCAAAAATTTCTAGAATTAAACTTTTTTTCTTAACACGATTTTTTTGGTTTATAAGACTGTAAAAAAATATTTGGTGAAGAAAAAATCATATGGTGGTGCACTTCTTTTTTTGATACGGCCCTTTGAAAGTACCAAATTTTGATGATTTTCCCATTTTTCATCAATTTATACCCATTTTTGGGCTATTATCGTGAAAAAAATCACAGTTCCACAATTAAACTTTTTTTCATACTTCAAATAAAGATGAATTGGACCAATCTGAATAAATTTAATTTAAAAAAAACTATAGGTAGCCTAAGGTGTTAATATAAGAAAGTTTTATCATATTTTGATGTTTTTTCGTGTCAAATTTACCATGCTGTCAATTTTGTAAATTTGTAATTTTTCTCTGTTTTAAGAACAAAATGCATATTATTTCAACTTCTTTGTTATAAATGATTGAAAAAATACATATCTAAGAAATTTGAAAAGAAAAAAGTTATATGGGATGTACATGTTTCTGGTAAAATAATTTCTTGTATCCCTCACCCTTTTTCTCAAATTTTGGCTAAAAAGACTGACTTCATTGGTAATAAAATTTGAAAAATTTATTACTTAAAAACTACTTATTGTAAAAACACAATTTTTTCACAGAGTTAAGTTTGATTATGATATTTATTAAATTCATTGCTATTTTCCACTTCTATCACATGTTTCGGAAGTAACTCTAGAACGAGATTTCAACGAGACTGAAACGTCAGAAGAATACATCATTAACTAGTTTTTTATATACCATATATCTGGTTATTTTTGCGTCAATTGTTTGCGGCGAAATAATTAGAATAAGACCGCTAGTTTTGTCGTATGAATTGTTTCACATTTTGCATGTCAGGCCCTTTTATAGCTGGCTATATGTTATGGGTTTTGTTCATTGTTGAAGGCCAATTGGGTTTAATTTGTTCGAGATTTCGTAATGTCAGGCGCCTATTCAGACACTAACACTAATATTAAATCCTTGAGCTGATGGAATATTTTTTAGAAACAGGCGTCTTGAGTACGGAAGTTGGTACACTTTTTTTTCATTATTTGGATATCGAGCCGAATGGAGTCAAAGATTAAGGTGTCATCAGATATAAAAGGTTGCGACTGTGTTATAATGTCAATTGTTCACTCTTTTCATGATTTTCTTAAAGATCATCCACTGCATGCATTATCATTCTGCTTAACCAGATATCCTTCTTATTTACCAATATACCTCTGGTGATTTAGGAATTATTGATAATTTTTAAATGATTTGTCGTGGCTCAACACGGTCATTATTCTGTCTAGATCTATACCGGACAAATGGTTGTAAACTTCAGCAAGCTGGTCATGTAGACGTTATTCTACGCGTATTTGCTTTCATTTTAGTGCTAAAAAGAACTGATATAAAGGTAGGTTTTTGGTTGGTTTTGATCCTCTGGTAAACAGTAGAAACAAAATAACGCATAACTGAGAGGGTGATAACGCAGATTGTTAAACATTAAGGAAAATGTTACCCGCTGAGTCATCTGTTATAGTAGAATTTTACTCCCATATTAACCCATGAAAACTGTCATCTTAACATGAAGTACGATAATAATAATTATCTAACATTTTTTATGATGCTTTTTGAGAGACCGTAGTTGTCAGCCCTTTGGGTTTATGCCTCTTTTAAACAGTGGGCAAACCTTATCAAAGAATTAATTCCTTTTTGATTATACCTCTTTCAAACAGTAGTTTTCTAACCTTTTGAACCATGCTTCTAACAAACAGTCACTTTCTGATCTATATAGGATTATGACTTTGACGAACAGTAAGTATAGTTTACTGACCTCTGAGAGGAGCATTTCAAAAACATTGTCATTTTGCCACTGACATACAGTATTTTATTATTTTTCCTTAATTTTATGATATATTATAACCATGTTTATTAGTTTTGATGCTCAACGTTTTCGATCACAAACCTGAACAGCATGCTTCTTGTGTGTATTCCTGTCTTCTTCTCCCTCGATTTGTTATGTTGTTTTATTCTATCTTTTTATTGTTTACTTCGTTATTGTTCTCACGATATACGATATAGAGTTTATATCAGTAACTTAACTTCACCAAACAAGTAAACATAATATCACTGTCCATGCACACCAGCATTTGCCTATTTATGTAGTATTATGAAAATGAGTGTAACACATGTTTTCATTTAATAGTGTACTTATTCATGAACCGAAATCAGAACACAAACCCTTTACAGAACTTTAAGTAAAGATGAGCACTGGTATTGCTGTTCTCCATCTTGAATTCATAGTTAGGCTTTTAAACATTGTCTGTTCTTCTGTTATGGGAGTTATGTTATTTGAGTTGACGAGACATTTAGTACACTTTTGCTTTTCTCATTGATGAGGAGAGCTAGGAGAGGACCTTGAAATGACTTTCTATTTTGGAAAGGTGTCTTTGGAAAAAGGAGGTATGGCAATTTTTTCTTGAATCTATTTCCTACCAGGACCATTTTCCTAAAGTATTTCAGTATTTAGTAAAGTAAAGTGTCGCATCTTCATGAATGTACTTTGCACATGTATATCAATTTTACGGTTTAGGCGATACTGCATTAATTAGTGCTTAAATATGCTTGTCTCTATAAATAAAATACTTTATACCTTATTTAAAGGTAAATAGATACTTTCCTCAACATGCAGAGACAATTGTTTGTGCCAAAATTGCAGTTTTGGTTACTTTTGGCGAAGAGACTTCTTTTGTTTTCTCGTTGAATTCGGAAATAAAGAAATTTAACATATTTATCAAATAACATCCTTTATATTTGTTCCAATGTTTCAATTTCAACATGTTATGACATCATAGTAACATCGAAACTGACATTTCTGTACTTCAATTATCAGATTATATCATCAATTCAATGATGGATTAACTTTGACAGGATTCAAGATTTTTGCTATTTTTGCTATTTCAGGGACCAAAGTATTATCTTTAATCATATATCCTCCTTTTAAATAGAAATGCAAAGTATCAATTTTTTTCCGTGTATTACTATTGACTTCAAAACTAATGCTTCCTGAATGGAAAAATCATATTTTCTACATACATTTTTGTAACATGCAATGCACATAGATCTTAAATCATTTCAATACAAAGTTATTAATAATCAAATCCCGGTGTATTTACTTGACTAACTGGTGAAATTAAAATAGGATGGAATATAAACATACATATGTACATGAAGACAACATTATTATTAAGAGTGCAAAAAACAAATAAAAACTACACATACAAATATTTTGAATCTTGCAAAAGCGAACTTCGGTCAAACATAATTGCGAAAAACTTTCAAATGAAGAATATTCACCAGATAAATGTTCAAGACAAAATTTATTATTTTCATAATGTCTAGATCCGACAACATTAATTAAATGCCTTTTTGTGTTGGACCAAATTTAACAGCAACAACATCCGATAATCTCTCTAACCTGTTAATTCTACATGAAGCACTAAAATGTAACATAAATGTACAAGTATATGCATTTTCATATTTCTATTTTATACGAAAAATCAATGAATGGGATCATAAAAAAATCATCTTGAATATAATCATTATCTATATTTACATATGCTTATTACTATTTATCAAAGCCACAACATCGTATGGCATCGTTTTCCACACAATCTCCATTTCTTATTTTATTTGCAGGACAAAAATCATATCCTTTATAACAATTACAAGATGTCTCCTTGAAAGCAACCGGAACATAGACTGGCGCCTGCGTAGTTGGAACATTAAAGAACCACCACATTCCTGTTGTTGTAGGAACAGGGATAGGCGTTGTTCGAACCGGAAGTGGTTGAGGAGGTCTTGTTGTTCTATAGCTTTCATACTCGATTTCTACTTCAGGTGGCTTTGCTGTTGTAGTTGTTGTAGTTTTTGGAGGTGGCGGCGGCCTTGTTGTTGGTTTAGTTGTAGTTGTTGCTGATATTGTAGGCTGAGATTGCTGAAACAATGAAGCCAAGAATGCAAAAGGAAAGAAATTTTGTACGGGTGGCTGCGTTGGCTGTTGAGGAGGAGGAACATATTGTGGTGCAGGTGGTGGTTGCACATATATAGGCTTTTGAGGTCTTGGTGGTTGTGTTGGTGGTACATATATGGGTTGTTGAGGTCTTGGTGGTGGTGGTTGTGGTACATATATGGGCTGTTGAGGTCTTGGTGGTGGTGGTGGTGGTTTTGGTACATATCTAGGCTGTTGTGGCGGTGGTACATGTACATATCTAGGTTGTTGTGGTGGTGGTACATATCTAGGTTGTTGGGGTGGTGGCCTATATTGAATTACTTGTTGCTGTCGAGGCGGTGGTGGTGCTCTCCTAGGCGGAGGTGGTGCTGGTACTCGTCTTCGAGGAGGAGGCAGTCCATGAGCTGGTGGAGGACGACGCGGAGGTGGTGGTGGTGGTTGTCCTCTACGTCTAGGTGGCGGGAGTCTTTGTTGTGGACGTGGTGGAGGAGGAGGAGGTCTGCCTCGTCTTGGAGGATGTGGATGAACTGAAAAAAGAAATATTCCTTATTTATTATGTGGAAAATAAATTAAATGGCAGCTCTTTTGTCATTTGTTAAATGCATTCGATAATTTCTAGAAACCGGTGTATTGACATCACTATTTGTATTAGATGTCTTTTGTTTTGTGTGTTGTTAGATCGTTGTTTCAACGACTTGAAACAACACATCTCATTTCATCTATATCTAAATGACCTCTTTACAGTCCATTATGCTTAATATTTATTCTCAAAGAAAAATTATATCAATTTTTGTTTTGTTTTAACATAATTCGTAACTTTTTCGTCAGTTCTTAAACTTTTTACTTTCCAAGTATTTTGGTTTGGCAGTCGTATTATTTCACATCTAATTAACGAGGTTAAAAAGGAAATTAAACACCATTTTTTTTTTTAACACAATGTAAAACAATTATGAAAGAAACCTTTCAGTTTGTATATATTTTTGTTCCAATAAACTAATCGTCATTACTGATTTGATTCTATTATTACACACTTTTAACACAGATTATTTCCCTTTGCAAAGTGTAGACTGGTTCTATGCTGGACAAAAATAGCTGCTTTTAATCCAAGCCATGATATGTTGAAAGTTATAAGATAGGGAAGGCATCGATAGATTTGCTTTTCTGCTAGCTCTTCATCGTCCCTCCTAAGGGTGACGACTAACAAATGGATCTTTAATTACAGGGTCCAGTACGGAATTGCTAAATAGATTACTAGTATTGCAAAATTATCGTATTCGTATATAGTGTTTTATAAACGACTTCCGTTGTTGATCGACTCTTTGATAGATAAATTTTGGTGTTGTATACATTTTAAAACTCTACTTAAAACTTTAATGCGGTTTAAAAATAACCATGACGTTTATTCTACATGTGGTACGCACGGAAAATGATTGATTGATAGATACTTGCTTATAACGCTCAGTAGCCAACATCACCTAAATATTTAGCACAAGAACAGTCAAAGTAACAATTAACACAAAACGGAATGGTTCTGTGATGTAGGTCGACCGGAATGAAGGGTGGGGAATTTTGATTTGACTGGAAAATGAGGGTATGTTGTTACGGTAATGGGACAACGCTTTTGTCTTGCAACTGACCACCACAGAGAGTTACTGCAAGGGTTTCTTAATGTGCAGCCAGCTCGGCACTCAGCCTATACAGGTCGTCGAATTCAACTTCCCCATTCTGACTTGACGTACAGAAATAGACGATTACATCAATTACAGGCATTTAAAATTGTATGTATGTTAAACGAATGGTCAATCACAGTCTGAGTTTATCAATAATCTCCCCTTTGCCATAGTCAGTTTACTGTAGAAAGAAATTTAGGTATAATCATTCCCGATCTATTTTATGTCTTCGCTATCGTAAGGGTAATGTCACTAAGACCTAGGAGGACAACAACCACCTCTTTAGACGTACAAGGGCGGTATATTTTTTATTTTATATGTAGTGTGTATTCATTAAAAGAAATTTGGTCTGGCAACATAAAAAGGGCATTCAAATAATTGCTGAAACATATGCCCTTTTCTATATAAATGAAATTATGAATTAATCTGACCAATAAATACACCAATACATTTATCACCGTTTTTTGCATAAAATATTGCATAAATTGGTTTCTTTTAGTTTTTGTAAAACTTTGCATTGAAGCAAGCAAACTAAAATGACTGAACTCTTCATAGGAAGACAACTCATAGCTTTTTATTCATTTTGTTTTGGTTTGATTTATTGATCATTGAACCAACTTTCGGATAATTTATCTGTAGTTGAATATAAATACAGTGGAAAGTGGCGATTCCTACTTTATCTGGAATACAATTAAAACAGTTGGCGGTGACAATAATGCTACCCTTTATATGCCAAGTGTGTTTCCTTCTGAAATGGTGGATTCTCTTTTAAACTTTTAAAAAAAGAAACGATTTAAGCCATGCATTTTCATTGACCAAAATAAAGAATCGATTTATATCACTAGAATATTAACGCAACAACACAAATTCACCATAGGTGTTATATATACAACCAGAGGTCATAATAAAAATGGACTTCTGATGCAACTTGATGGTCTGAAATTAACACCAATTTTCTAAACAGAAATACTAAATAATAGAAAGATATAGGGACAAACAATCAGACGACCGCTGGAACTTCCATCGTTCATGCTAGATTTGCACCAAAGCTTTAGTTTTTGTTTTTGTTTTTTATTTACATTAATATATAAAAATAAGTATATGTGTTACCATTGCCAATGAGGCACCAAAAGACGTACATCCAAACCACGGGCTTCAACCATGAACAACACTCATACCGTATAGTCAGCAATAAAGTCCCCAGCAGCACCAAATGTGAAACAATTCAAACGAGAAAAACCAACGGCCTAATTTATAACGTCCTTATATGTTGCATCTTGAACCTAAATTTATCTCATTAATATATGCCAAATGAGCACCACCGAATAAGAATTTTATGTTTTCAAAATTAATTTGTTTTTGAAAGCGTCCTTATTTATTACATGTAAAAATGTAATATTTCTTATTTAATGTTGAACATTATCTTAAAAACAAAGGCAATTATAAGTAAATTAAAAAATTAACTGCTAGTACATAATGTGTCATTTTAATGTTTTATTAGTGTACGGTATAGGTGTTAAGAAATATGGTCTCGCATAAACTTTGTTTAGTTCAAAACTTGCGATTAGTTCCACAGGGGTCAAAATCAACTCCTACAAATATTCACCCAAATGGACCACAATGGACCTAATGCATAAGAAATTGTTATTCTGTATTGCTTTTTTATAACCTTTACCAGAGGGCTTCAGTACAGTTGAAATGCGTTTTCCAAAAGTGTAAATCATTATTTTTTCGTTACAAAATGTTGAATTTGCTAACTTTAAAATCTGAATATTATATGTCTGAAAATTGATTTTTTCTTAATCAAGCAAATGAGCAAATCGCCACAACTAAGGAAGGCAGCCACATTATTGCTAATACAGTAGCACACTTTTAAGGACACGACGAGAAGAAAAATATAATGTAAGCATGCCTTTGAAAATGACCGGCCATATGCATACACCTGTCCAAATACAGGAACATTGTAGGTGGTGGTCTCTTATGTCATATTTTAATGTTTTTGATAATTGGAGAATTTTGAATTGATGTTTAATTATTTTTAATTTTGTTGAATTTTTTCACCACAGTTTTAGATTCTGGCGATTTAAAGCTTAACATAATACGCACATGTCTATCGTTCAAAACTGTATGTTGCACTTTATATGTTTTGGTTTTTTTTTTTTTTTTATTGTTTCGTTGAGTTGCTGTCACATTAACGTATACACTTTATCTCATTTTCTTTTATTCGTTTCTTTTAAAAAGCTTTTTTAAAGCACGTCTTGATGGTTCTCTAAAAGCACATTTCTGTAAACAAATGCCAATTTCATCTAAAAACAGCAATTTTAGGGAATATAATTTGAATATAGCTATATAATTTAATTAACAAAAATTAAGAGTCTAATTTTATTCAACCGTTGGTAGACAAAAAAACATAACAAAATATATATGAATATTTTTCCCCTGATTACTTCAAGACCTACAGATTCTTTTTTTTTCTTTTTTTTTTTTTTTTTTTGCATTTCGAACTTGACTTCAACCCCAAGGACAAAGATGGCATAACTAATAGTACTAGAAGAGGGCGGAAAATAATAAGTGTCCTTACAAACTAACAACCATTAAATATTCTTTTTGTTCAGATTTTGATGAAAAGCCACACAAAATATTTTGACATTAACAAGAAATACACAAAAAAAAAGAAAAATGGTATTTTCCTTAAATATCTAAGTAAGTGTCATAAAAATGTTTGTCCTAATGATAAATGGCACAACTGATGTTATCACTAATAATTTGTGTCGAAAGAAAAAAAAATAGATAGTTGCTGCTTGTACTAATTTACTAACATTCGTCAGAGCTTCAAATGATCGAAAGTTCAAGGGCTGACTGGTGTTAAGATATTGGTCATCCCTTGGTCTTCTGGCAGTAAAAGTCTTTCCAAAAATGGGTCGTCCGTTTGGCTTTGCGGGGTGTATAAATTCGTAGCAACGTCCGGTCAGAATGGGGGCGTTAAATCTAATCTCTGTGATAGAGTGCTATGCTCTCTACAGGAACTCTCAACAACTCTTTGAGGGGCCATGACCTGTTGCGAGGCAACATATTTGACCCTTTCAAACATATCATTGTTTTTAAGTTGCAGTCCAAATTCCCCGCGACTTATCCCAGTCGACATCCTATTGTAGGACCTACCTATTGTATTTATTGTTAATTTGTTCTCGTCATAAACTTACATGAACTGTTTGCCACTGGACGTGAAGAAACAACAATCAATTAATTAAACAAATGGTGGGTAAGAATAGGAATAAGGGTCAAAATTTGTAAACAAAATTAATCATCTACTCGAGATCGTCAAATTTACAATTTTAAATATGGATTTTGCCGAGTGGAAATATTTAAGAAAACGTTTTAACTTGTAAAGTGGTCAAATCTGGTACAACAGTTGGGGTAAATAACAAAATGACTGGCTTTCAATATATATATATTCGTTGTTTTCCATGTATCGACGGTGTCACGTGCATCGAAATGCATGATGACAGGTTTCCATACGATATGGTTTGAGAAAACCAAAGGCATGTTGGTCTATTGTAAATACAGATAAAATAAAAAAATACTTCATTGGTAGATGTATTGGTTGATCAATGTCTAGTACCAAATACTTCAGCCCTAGTCAGTCTCTAATAGATTGGATCTGAAAATTTGTCGACTGGGAATCTACCAGTGAAAAGGGTTTATTTTTGGAAAGGGAGCAAAACTTGCGCAAAGGTAAAATAAATGTTGAATATTATATAAGAAATCAAAATTCAAAAGAGGCAGGGCCAACTTCCCCTGCATTTTTTTCGTCCATAGGTTGAAAATCTTAAAGGTGTAAAAACCTACTGGTATTCGAATATCAAAGAACCTATATGCAATTTCCATACAAATTATGAAAAATGTTACATATTTCAACTAAATACAAATGATAATTTGAACGACACATTGTTGTTAAAGACAAATGGTTATGTCTCTAACCAAAAGGAATGAATTTGTATATAAAGAAAAATCTTCCTTTTCAAATTTGTTGCTTTGTTTTCACAAAATTTTGGTTATGGTTAACAATGTCCTCCTTTTTTTTTAATGATTACTAATCTTTGCCACATCTGTCTAAGTTGCAGTTCCTGACTAATTTTAGGCATTTATAATGCACCAAAATGTTAAAAAAACTTTATAGTATACATTTGAACCCCCAGTTTCTGATGGGGCTCGTGTTGCTCCATATAAAGTTTTATATGTAGTGTTTTGTGAACCTTTTTGTATCTTCGCCGATTTTCGTTATTTTTTTATTTATTTTTTTTGCCATGGCATTATCAGTTTGTCTTCGACTTATGAGACTTCAATGTCCCCCATGTATTTATTTTCTCTTTTTATAGTTTATGATGCCGTGAATTAAAGAAATGATGGAAAAACATCAAGAAAATCACCCTGGTGTGAAATAAATTCAAGGGAAATTAGCCCTACCTTTGATAAAGTTATTGCAGTTCATGGCAAAAAAAATATATGTAAATAAACTCGTTTTTTATATGGATTAGGCCGTTGGTTTTCCCGTTTGAATGGTTTTACACTAGTAATTTTTGGGGCCCTTTATAGCTTACTGTTCGGTGTGAGCCAAGGCTCCGTGTTGAAGACCGTACTGTGACCTATAATGGTTTACTTTTATAAATTTTGACTTGAATGGAGATTTGTCTCATTGGCACTCATACCACATCTTCTTATATCTACTAAAATGCTTTATAATGATACATGCAATAAGGGTTTAATTTATCATTGAACTTGCATAAGAAGGCTAGTACAAATATGCGTGTTGTATTCAGATTACAAAATGTCTTACGAGTGTATCATTTATTTAGCTACACGAACATTAGACCCCTTAGTTGTTAATTATTATATTTTACCATAGTTACTGCTTATAAAATATTACAGCAACTCTCTTTTCCCGAAGCAAATTGCGTGTATGCAAAATAACTGTTTTTGGAATATGTACGTAGTAAAAATGACATTTTTAAATGATGTCCACTTTTACTCGTTGTAAAAGTAACCTTTTTAAATTAAAGTCACCCTTTTAAATGTGGCGCGTTTTTGCATGTCGCCGAATCAACAAGTTATTTCTTTCAGCATAATAATACAATCATGTCCATATTAAAAAGTTAATATAAAAATATATAAATCTATTTTCGCTCGGTCTAACGGACCTCGGGGAACATAACCATTCCTCGGTTTCATATTTTTTTTATGATTTAACGATAGCACAACATCCGTTTTTTTTTTTTTTTTGCATTATTATGCATAAATCAATTATTTATTTGACAAATACGCAAGTTTGAATTTCATGGTTTGAATTATCTTAAACTTTATCAGTTCTTTTTGTACTGACAAAATATAATGTAAGGGTCAAGTGTATGCCCCTAAAAATAATTAATTAATAACCTAAACAACGACCATATATGTCACAAAAAACTAAAACATATTGACATGGAATTGATATGATAATAATTTCTTTATTTGTATGTACCTATGTACCTAATACATTGACTTCATTATACCATGAACTTATAATAATTATATTTTCCTACGGTTTCCGGGTCTCGAGGATTGACATTTTTTGTAGTAGTTATCGTTTTAACAAATCAAAACAAGATGCTTTTGTTAGCACTATTCTTCATGTAAGGCACCCGATCATTCATCTTTTAGGAGGGGTGTTTTTTTTTCTCGAGACAAACAATTGCGTTCGACTTTATCATATAAAAAAAGATAAAAAAAACTTGTAGTAACAAAGATTTGCTTACAAAATCTCTGTTGAATTGTTTCATGAAAACAAAATTTTTTTTCACTTCATTTCTGAAACATTTTTTAAAATTTCAAATGTTTTTTAAACTCAAAAAAGATTATTAGTTGGTACCTAAGCGTATTGGTTAAAGTGATCCAAAGGTCTGATTATAAACCATGTGTCTTATGATAATAAAACTATTTGATTGTATATGACATATTATATTATATTTAAAGAATTTGTATTGACAACGTATTCTAAAACATTTAAAAAAAACAACATAATAAACCAACCAAACCTCCATATCATTTGATGAAACTTTAAGCTGTTGACAGAGCTGATAACAATCAATTCTGGCAACAAACTCACGAAATGAATTCACAGGGACGATTTTACTTTGAAATGAAATTAACAAAAAATCTTTAAAAAAATATGTGAAAACATCTTCATTCCTTTCAAAGGTGTATTTATTTTTTTTTACAAAGACTTTACAGAGACTTTTGCTAGCTTTTTTCGAGAAATAAAGTTTAAATGAAATTAGTTCAATAACTGACAAATATCATCCCTCATTTCAATAGAATTCGATGTTTTGCGATAAAATGTAAAAATAATTATTGCAACAAGCTTGTATACAATAGGCCATCACACGATCTTAAGATAATGTAAAAGAACAAGTACAAAAGCGGAAAAAAAATGGATACAATATCAGTTTTATATCAATATGTGTACGCCAAACATTATTTATTTTTCTCAAGCAGCAATGTCGAAGAATAGCTACCAATTTTTCTTACGTTTGTTCTTAAAATCTACAAAACAGTGGCCGAAACTTTAAAAATTTTATAATTTTGCTCTTCTGAACTTTTTGTTGATATTCCATTAAAACTAAATGTATGAGTACCAGTTTTCAAATCTAGATTTAAATGACTTTTCAAGAAAGCAATTCGATGGTATAAAGACATCTATGCATGACTGGTAATTTATCGTTATTTGTTTATCATCATAAAATAATAAATAGTTATTTTAATTAAGTTTAAAAGCATTACATATCAAACAATTCCTTTTACTATACCGTCATGAAACTATAACGAATATTATTATCAATTGTATTCTTTTTTTGTATAACATACAATTCATTTCATATAGATGGGATGTATTTATAATTAATTAACTTATTATTAAAACACTTACATGCGTACACAGTGCAAGCCACAAAAAGTATTAATCCAAGGGACCAAATCTTGTCCATACTTAATCTTGGCTAAAAAGTGTTACTTTATGCTGTATATACCTTATACAACCTTTTATAGTCCAGCGACCCTGTCATAATATCCCTTAGTGTATCATCGATGTATTATTCTTATGATTAGTTCATCATGGTTCGTTAAACTTATGGACAAATAGTGAAATTATATACAATAATTCTAATAAAATAAGCAAAACTGTCGCATACAAATTTAACGTTTAAAATTTTAACAATGAGAATGTGATGTTGCATAAACTTTAATCTTCAGATGAAACAAATAGTAATCGCTAATGATTTCATCTGTAAACTATGCAAGTTATTTAACTTGAAAAAAATGAAGATGTAAAAAATATTGTAAAGCATGTTCCTTACATCTGTTTGACAAGGATACCCACTATCACCAATGATTTAACATGTATTTTTACATATTTTGTTTTAATGTTGTGTTGTTACACCACTGTCCCAGGTTTTAGGAAGGGATGAGCGCTCACGAACATGTCTAACCCTGTTAAATTTATCTCATATATAGTTGGAGACCGTTCAGTGACCTATAATAATTGCTTAAATCCGCGTCATTTTGGTCTATGTTGCATTATTGTCACTTTGGCAATCACGTTTGATCTCCTAATTTAATAATGTAGATCTAAAACGTAAATATGTTCGGTCCTGGTGATGTTTTTTCCAGTCATACGAAAAACGATTCAGCGACTGAATGCTTGTCTTTTCCCCGATATTGCTAAAAAAAATCTTTTCATAATTGAAACAAAACCAGTCTCAATATTGTTTGAGACACAAAGAGAGCTAATATGAGTAATTAAAACATGTAAAGAGTCAGACGACACCAAAGGGACAATCAAAAATCAAAAGTAGAAGAAAAACCGACTATTCCATGGTAAAAAAACGAAAAAAAAACGACAACAGTCTACAAACCCACAAAGAAAAATCAAAAGACAGAGCAACAAAAACCCTTACATAAATCGGGGGTGATCTCAGGTGCCCGGAAGGGTAAACAAATATTCAATATGTGACACCATGGCAAGTACAAAGACGATGAAAGTCTCATTCATTATATCACAATAAGTAAACTTCTATGTCATTTGGTCTCTGATGGAGAGTTGTGTCATTGACAATCATACAACATCTTCTTGTTTTTATGAAACTATTTTGAAAAACTCCAATCTAAGTTTTACACATGTATAATGTATAAGTAAATGGCAATCAACACTTGAATGTTTCATAACCAACAAATCTAAAAGCGACGTGCTAAAATTTTATGCGTTTGACTATCTGTTAAGTTTTGAATTGTTGAATTTACTATTTTCACTCATAAATCTGGTTGAGAATGAATTAACATATTCCAATTTTATGGAGGGATTTTGTTACCCTATTGTAGTTGAGATCGATAGTATTAGCACATGAACAATCACGTAAATACGCGATCACGTAAAATGCGCGAAATTTTCTGCCACGCGAATAGTTTGTAAAAATCAACAATGTTGATTTGAAGGGTTCTTTTATTGTTCCAATTGCAAATTAAATTCCTGCGCATTTTTTATTTCACGTTTGAAATTGCGTAAATAACAACCTCAAAAATGTCAAAGTTTACAGTGCATATAAAAAGGAAACGGGTCAAGAAGATATAGTAAACGATATAAATACAAGAAAAACACAGACAAAATACATAAAGAAACCAGTACTAAACGTTTTATGTGAGAGATTCCACCTGGTTGTCTACATCGCATTTTTTTGTCGTTGTCATTTTCATGTAAAATGGTGTTTCACTCCAATAAAACAACAGATGACTACTCTATTGAGAGCAATGTGACATTTGCGATAAATTTTATATTATAAAATCGTTTTCCAAACCCATCGTTTCAAAAATTCAAACTGTCTCGAGGTTATGTCTTTGCATCTGACTGCATGA
Source organism: Mytilus californianus (assembly GCF_021869535.1). Lineage (NCBI taxonomy): Eukaryota > Metazoa > Mollusca > Bivalvia > Mytilida > Mytilidae > Mytilus > Mytilus californianus. The sequence continues at coordinate 47,840,602 of NW_026262593.1, forward strand.
TGAATCTTTTCATTTTGCACAACTAGCGTTAATTAAATGAACCTTTGTGACGCATGTTTTAAGGAATATGACTAATGGATATGCTCATATTTATAAATTAAGGTAACACGATACCGAATGGAGTATTTCCCGATTTCTAAACTTTTTGGCACACTTATCCTTTCAATCGTGTTAAATCGGAATATATAAAAAAAAATGGAGGTTACCATTTTTGTTTTCTTGTAATTTTCATAAGAAAACGTCAATTTTTTGCGACAAATTTACATAGATATATAGGGAAAATGCATTTTTTTTTCGACTTATCTTTTTAGATTTTTCAATGGAAGGCTATGTTTTTATATACGGAGAAAGATTAAAAACTAACATAATATCCAGATTGTATACTGATTTAACATGTATTTTTACATATTTTGTTTTAATGTTGTGTTGTTACACCACTGTCCCAGGTTTGAGGAAGGGATGAGCGCTCACGAACATGTCTAACCCTGTCAAATTTATCTCATAGTTGGAGACCGTTCAGTGACCTATAATAATTGCTTAAATCCGCGTCATTTTGGACTATGTTGCATTATTGTCACTTTGGCAATCACGTTTGATCTCCTAATTTAATAATGTAGATCTAAAACGTAAATATGTTCGGTCCTGGTGATGGTTTTACCAGTCAAACGAAAAACGATTCAGCGACTGAATGCTTGTCTTTTCCCCGATATTGCTAAAATAAATCTTTTCATAATTGAAACAAAACCAGTCTCAATATTGGTATAGACACAAAGAGAGCTCATATGAGTAATTAAAACATGTAAAGAGTCAGACGACACCAAAGGGACAAACCAAAAATCAAAAGTAGAAGAAAAATCGACTATTCCATGGTAAAAAACGAAAAAAAAAAGACAACAGTCTACAAACCCACAAAGAAAAATCAAAAGACAGAGCAACAAAAACCCTTACAAAAATCGGGGGTGATCTCAGGTGCCCCGGAAGGGTAAGCAAATATTCAATATGTGACACCAGTCGACGTCATTTGGTCTCTAATGGAGAGTTGTGTCATTGACAATCATACAACATCTTCTTGTTTTTATGAAACTATTTTGAAAAACTCCAATCTAAGTTTTACACATGTATAATGTATAAGTAAATGGCAATCAACACTTGAATGTTTCATAACCAACAAATCTAAAAGCGACGTGCTAAAATTTTATGCGTTTGACTATCTGTTAAGTTTTGAATTGTTGAATTTACTATTTTCACTCATAAATCTGGTTGAGAATGAATTAACATATTCCAATTTTATGGAGGGATTTTGTTACCCTATTGTAGTTGAGATCGATAGTATTAGCACATGAACAATCACGTAAATACGCGATCACGTAAAATGCGCGAAATTTTCTGCCACGCGAATAGTTTGTAAAAATCAACAATGTTGATTTGAAGGGTTCTTTTATTGTTCCAATTGCAAATTAAATTCCTGCGCATTTTTTATTTCACGTTTGAAATTGCGTAAATAACAACCTCAAAAATGTCAAAGTTTACAGTGCATATAATAAGGAAACGGGTCAAGAAGATATAGTAAACGATATAAATACAAGAAAAACACAGACAAAATACATAAAGAAACCAGTACTAAACGTTTTATGTGAGAGATTCCACCTGGTTGTCTACATCGCATTTTTTTGTCGTTGTCATTTTCATGTAAAATGGTGTTTCACTCCAATAAAACAACAGATGACTACTCTATTGAGAGCAATGTGACATTTGCGATAAATTTTATATTATAAAAGCATTTTCCAAACCCATCGTTTCAAAAATTCAAACTGTCTCGAGGTTATGTCTTTGCATCTGACTGCATGATGAATCTTTTCATTTTGCACAAATAGCGTTAATTAAATGAACCTTTGTGACACAAGTTTTAAGGAATATGACTAATGGATATGCTCATATTTATAAATTAAGGTAACACGATACCGAATGGAGTATCTCCCGATTTCTAAACTTTTAGGCACACTTATCCTTTTAAGCGTGTTAAATCGGAATATGTAATAAAAAATGGGGGTCACCATTTTTGTTTTCTTGTAATTTTCATAAGAAAATGTCAATTTTTTGCGACAAATTTACATAGATATATAGGGAAATGCATTTTTTTCGACTTGTCTTTTTAGATTTTTCAATGGAAGGCTATGTTCTTATATGCGGAGAAAGATTAAAAACTAACATAGATCTAATATTCAGATTGTATACTGAGTCCATGCATGTATAGAAACTCATATGTCACCATCCTTGTTTTTTAGATAAATGGCTTCAAAGTTGATCGATACGCTTAGAATTTGAACCAAAACGTGTGACGTTATTGAATACAGAAGAACGTTATTCTTACTCAGAGGTCTTGAAAAAAATATGTGTCGGGATCTAAATGGTGTTTATTTAATTTAAATTTCCCCTATCGGGTTTTGTAAAATTTCCTAGTAATTCAATATAAATTTCTACTGATTTAATTTTATTTCGTCCCACACAGCATGAATTAAGATTCACGTGAATCTCGTGTGATTTTCACCTCAAACTAGCCTATACGGGAAAGTCACGTGAACTGATCGAGTTTCACGTGAATCTTATGATAATTTCATGCAGAAATCACATGCATTTTGTACATGTTAAATTCACGTGAATTTTCAAAATACAGTTATTCAAATAATATCTAAATTTTCAAATTTGATTAAAACTATGAAAATACAAATTTCACGTGATATTCATTCATCTTCAACTTCACCCTACCATACTAGACAATGGTGATGCCACCAATAAATCCATGCATGAATAAAATTCTTCAAACATTTGATTAAGTAAAGGGTGATGTTGAAGTACAATTTGCATTTTGTCGAGGGAGCAAAATATATATTAGCGTATATGATGGTGTTTTATTCTACAAGGAATTTGGTGACAGTATATCTTTTTGAATAAGCAGTTTATAGTGGAATGGTAATTGGGAGATCTCAAATATAGCAATGTAAGCAAGCTAACATCTACGTCATTTTGGTCTTTGATGGAAAGTTGTCTCATTGGCAATCTTACCACATCTCCTTACTTCATAATGGTTTGATTGTTCTCTTGTAATACAAGAAGTTTAAAGACTTTAACAAATATATACTAGTAGACTGAAACATGTTACTGTGATAATTAAAATCTGGCTATTGTTGTGAACATATGATGTTATAACTTGATAGATTTGATACTTGCTTTACTATATATACTTATTAACTTTCCATTTCAAGGGACCAACGAATCTTTACCGTAGTGGAGGGGGCATTAAGTTTTACCCTTGTCCGTCTGTAAGTACGTCCGTCAGTCCGTCCGTACGTCCTAAAATTGGTTTCCGTTTTCTAACTTTAGTATGCCTCAATCAAATGTTTTGAAACTTATACACAGTGCTTATTACCACAAAACACAGATCAAGTTTGAAGTTTGGTGGCGGCTCTCTTACAGTTCTAGAGTTATGCCCCTTTACAAATGGAAAAACAATTGCTGAATTTTTCGTTTCCGTTCTCTAACTTTAGTTTGGCTCAACCAAATGTTATGAAAATTATACATAATGCTTATTACTTGAAAACACAGATCAAGTTTGAATTTTGGTGGCGTCACTTTTACCGTTTTAGAGTTATGCCCCTTTACAAATGATCAAATTGCTGATTTTTTCGTTTCCGTTCTCTTACTTAAGTTTGCCTCAACCAAATGTTATGAAACTTATACATAATGCTTATTACCACAACACACAGATCAAGTTTGAATTTGGGTAGTGATACTTTTACCATTCTAGAGTTATGCCCCTTAACAAATATAAAAATGCCAATTTTTTTTGTTTTTGTTGACTTACTTAAGTCTGCCTCAACCAAATGTTATGAAACTTATACACAATACTTATACCCACAAAACTAAGATCAAGTTCACATTTAGGTAGTGCCATTTTTACCGTTCTAGAATTATGTCCCTTTACAACATCACATGCAAGCGGGGGCATCATCTGTGTCCCATGGACACATTCCCCATTTATTGTTTTTGTTTTTTTTTGTTCTTTCATATGAATCGCATCTATGTGCAGTTTTTGTTTTGTGATTGAATATGATAGTATAGAAAGCGACACTAAAATGAAGGTATTTTTAATATATAATCATATATATTTGCATACACGGGTTATGTTCTTCTCATATATGTTATGATGGTATGATACTAAACCCCTAACGGGAAGGATTGTGCCTGATATTCATATGATGAAGACATAATCTTTCAATCAGTTTAATTGAAGTCTGGAGCTGGCATGTCAGTTAACTGCTAGTAGTCTGTTGTTATTTATGTATTATTGTCATTTTGTTTATTTTATTTGGTTACATCTTCTGACATCAGACTCGGACTTCTCTTGAACTGAATTTTAATACGTATTGTTATGCGTTTACTTTTCTACATTGGCTAGAGGTATAGGGGGAGGGTTGAGATCTCATAAACATGTTTAACCCCGCCGCATTTTTGCGCCTGTCCCAAGTCAGGAGCCTCTAGCCTTTGTTAGTCTTGTATTATTTTTAATTTTAGTTTCTTGGGAAACAATTTGGAGTTTAGTATGGCGTTCATTATCACTGAACTAGTATATATATTTGTTTAGGGGCCAGCTGAAGGACGCCTCCGGGTGCGGGAATTTCTCGCTACATTGAAGACCTGTTGGTGACCTTCTGCTGTTGTCTGTTTTATGGTCGGGTTGTTGTCTCTTTGACACATTCCCCATTTCCATTCTCAATTTTATTGAAATAAAGAAACATTTATCTTTCAATTATTTTATATCAGACTGCTGCAAATTGTTTGTTGAATTCTTTCTAAGTTATTATAAAACATCAGGTTTTACGTTTGCCGTCAATTTCATGGATGTCGACAACAGCAGGAACGATAACTCGTGGCGTAACGTCATTCGGTATCCTGTAACCTAAACTGGTAACAAAACTTCGAATTTTTCGTAATACTATGGATTTTCTACCCCAGGATTACGATAGGTGTATTTAGCAAAACGTTTCGGAATTTTGGGCCCTCGATACTCTAAAAACTTTGTTTTTGATTTTACTTTTAAACTGTTTTTATTCGAGCGTCACTGATTAGTCGTTTGTAGATGAAACGCGAGTCTGGCCTACAAAATTATAAACATGCAGGTATCTTTGATGATTTTTTTTATGTTTAAAAATTAAAAAAGTGTTTTTTTCTTCTAAAAACTATTATGTATAAATGCACGAAATCCTAATCGACTTATCAGCAACCTTCGTTCAGTGATTTAGAATGGTATGAAGGCTATTTTTCAAACATGTCTTCTAAGAGAAAAAAAAAATACGTCTAATAGATTGGGAATCTCTTCTGTCAGAAAGAAAGTATTATATGTGTCCGAACGATAAAACATAAAAAATGTTCGACTTATTTTTTCTAAAAACTATTATGTATAAATGCACGAAATCCGAGTCGAATTATCAGAAATCTTCGTTCAGTGATTTAGAATGGTATGAAGACTATTTTTCAAACATATCTACTAAGAGAAAAATAAATATATGTCTAATAGATTGAAAAATACTTCTGTCAAAAAAAAAGATTTATATTTGTCCGAACGATAAAACATAAAAAGTGGTGTTTTTATAATTAGGTACCTAGACTACTTTCTTCAGCAAGTAAGTGTAACAGGATAATTGATTGTTGTGTACTTAACGCCCACTGTCAAATAGTTCACGCATATCCAAGACGAGTACAAATTTAAAACAGTAACTGTAATTTATAGCTCTGAAAAATTAGTCAATGATATAAAGAATTTGATAAATTATAAATTTACTGCAACTTGAATAGGATGGTATGTTGGGTAGACACAGACATACTTCCTTTAATTAGTCATCTACGGAACACTCGGGAGAGTTATTGATTACAGACCTTTTACGTGCAAAGCGTGTCACATTTATATCTATATATTTATCGTCAATATACATCACCTACTTTGCATGATGTCTCTATTAATGACTTGCTGCCATTTATACAAAAGCCGTTAGGCATTCATCACATTCGCACGAAACTGTATTCATTACCCTTTTGAAAACTTCATTCTCTGTTTGATTTATGTTTTGAAACCACTGTTACAAAACCTCATTCAAACCAATACAAACTTACAGCTATCATTTCGGATATTGCAAGTCACAGACTTTTCAAACCAGTTTGCATTGGAAAAGATGAAAAAGAGAAAAGATCTTTTCTTAAACTTTCCTTTGCCAACAAAGGTCTCGATGGCGTCAACTTAGGCAATATCCTTCATTATAAATTAGTTCAGTCGAAAATACCACCTTATTTTAAAGATCAGCCTGTACCAATAATTTCTTATACCTATACCAAACCAATTGCAACTAAAATTTTCAATTACAAACACGTTTTGCAGGATCTCAACATTGACGACTTCATGTCTAAACCTCCTGATTGCACATGTGCTAGTTCCCAATTCACATATAATCCGGCTGGCCACGTTATTACCGGAGACCTCAACATTGCCAATCACACTTCCCTGCGAAATTTGTTATCCAAAGGTCCGAAATATCCATCAATTGGAAATACAACTTCAAAATACTGATGGATTCAGTCGAGGATTATGCCAGGCAATGGGCTAAACGCGAGAAAGAAGACGTAGATACTCTTTCCGAATGGATTAAGGCTGTGAGGTCGTTGATACAAATCCGAATTAGGAAACGAAATATGCATATCAATACCCACGCTACGTCAATTTTTAAAAACCCAAATGTTGCAAAACACTTGTCCTACCTCCATGACAAATATGTTGTTGTCCCCGCAGATAAAGCCCCAAACAACATCGTTTTTGTGTGTAAATATCATTACATAGACTGCTTGATAAATGAGTTAGGTATTGATAATTCACTTGGAAACTCAACATATACCCTCACGACACTTACCAAAGAGGAAATCCTGGATAATCATAGGTCTGTTCTATGTTCCGTAGGAATTTCAACCAAAGATGAAGAACTGGATCTTCCATCACTGTATTGGATACCTTAACTACATAAGTGTCCTTACAAACAACGGTATATTGATGGGTCTTCCAAGTGCTCCACGAAACCTCTTTCTAAATTATTAACATCTATTTTATCAGCAATCAAAGCTGGGCTCCAAAGTTATTGTGAAACTGCCTATTCTAGAGGTGGCGTGAATCAGATGTGGTTACTACTTTGTAAAGAATCACTCTGATTCAAACAAAAAGTTCTCTGAAACAGACATTATCAAGATGCTTGATTTCTTGATTGACAACATATTTGTTACGTTTGGAGGACGTGTTTTTCAACAGACTGTCGGAATTCCAATGGGAACCAATTGTGCCCCTCTCCTTGCCGACTTGTTTCTTTATTATTATGAGACTGACTTCATACAGGAACTTCTTAGGAAGAACGATAAGAAGTTAGCAATATCCTTTAACTCTACGTTCCGCTATATAGATGATGTTCTCTCACTAAATAATACAAAATTTGGTGACTATGTTGAACGAATCTATCCCATCGAACTAGAGATAAAGGATACTACAGATACAGTTAAGTCTGCCTCATATCTTGACTTACATCTAGAAATTGACAATGAGGGTCGGTTGAAAACAAAACTTTACGACAAAAGAGATGATTTCAGTTTCCCAATTGTGAACTTTCCATTTCTATGTAGCAACATTCAAGCAGCGCCTGTATACGGAGTATATATCTCCCAATTGATACGATATTCCCGGGCTTCTGTTTCCTATTATGATTTCCTTTATAGAGGATTGCTGCTCACAAGGAAGCTATTAAACCGAGAGTTCCAAATTGTGAAGTTGAAGTCATCCCTTCGTAAATTTTACGGACGCCATCACGAGTTGGTTGACCGTTATGGAATAACCGTTTCACAGATGATATCGGATATGTTCCTTATGTCGTAACTACAATACCCTCCCTTTTCACGAATGTGACTTACCGAATTAGACTATTTACCGGATTTGTAATAACATAAGCAACACGACGGGTGCCACATGTGGAGCAGGATCTGCTTACCCTTCCGGAGCACCTGGGATCACCCCCAGTTTTTGGTGGGGTTCGTGTTGCTTAGTCTTTGGTTTTCAAAGTTGTGTCATCTGTACTATTATTTGTCTGTTTGTCTTTTTATTTTTGGCCATGGCGTTGTCAGTTTGTTTTCGATCTATGAGTTTGACTGTCCCTCCGGTATCTTTCGTCCCTCTTTTACATAAACACAAGACCTTGGGTAAGACGCCTCCATATTCTGGACAGACGTGGCTACGTATTTATACATCCCGCAAAGACAAAGGAACGCTTAGTTACCAGGGGTCTATCTGCTTACGGGTGAAGTTTAGTGATCCTTTTCCAGACAAATATTACAATTAGATTTGATTGTAATTCCAATGAAATGTTCCAGACCGAAAGAGTATTTTCACTCGTAAAATGTTTTGTTTAATAGTAGAAGGAAACCAGCAGAGAAGTTCTTTTCATAAAAAAAAATCTTACGTTTAAAATTTATCGTAAGTTATACTAAAATGTCCATGACATACGAATATTTATCTTGTGAGATTTATTTGTTAAACTGGTGGCCTTGTCGAATGGTGAAATGTTACATATCTGACAGTCTAATTTATTTAGCTGTCACTTTCAGTATATCCAACTTCCATGAAAGAACATTTCTCTGAATTACAACAGTTGACTTCAACATGATTTAACTTGTAATTTTTTATAGGTTCAAAATGCCATGTTTATTCTTGTTCATTTCATACATTGTGTGTACTGTCCAATGGTAAAATATTACATTTACGGCGGAGTTGAGGACCTGCCACCAAAAAAATTGTTATTTTTAAAATGTACCACTTCCAGTAGAAAGCGTCTAAAACATTCAAGATTATGAGAGTTCGGTTGGGTGTGTTTTACGACCTTGAATGGCTATAAGCCCTCGAACGGTCGGTTCGGTGCCCTGGGGTGTTTGATGCGCTTTAAATATAGCGGTTGTCGATATCAAAGTGGGTATAGAAGGAGGTGGCCATTTTGGTTTTACTAATGTTGATTTAATTTCTTTACTGTTTTAATGTTAATTAACAGCTCTGCACTTCACAACGACTCTGTTCAGTGTCAGGTAGGTCAGCTGGGCAGCCCGCCAACCACGATGATATAGTACTGGTCGATGATTCGAAGACGTAATATTAATAATTACAGTAAGCGTTATCAGGACCACTATCGTCAGATGGTAAAATGACGGTTCATTATCCAACACCGTGGATACAGGGCCCTCGGACGTCAAACGGCATAACACTCCACCATTTTCAATGGGTTCTGGAGTGTATGCTTACGCGGACGTTTATACAGATTGTATAGCGTTAAATCGGTTTTTGTAATCAAAAGAAGTATGTCGCTGAGCCATCTATATGCTGTTACACACCATAGCTAGCAGGTAATGAGGAGCTGATCAAGCACTACTGTTCAGCTGTAATGACTGAGACGTCAGTGGATAATGATTTTTTCTTCAACATTCAACATTTGTTTTCAACATTCAACATTCGTATTCAACATTCAACATTCGTTTTTCAACATTCGATTTTCAACATTCAACATTTGTTTTCAACATTCAACATTCATTTTTCAACATTCGATTTTCAACATTCAACATCTGTTTTCAACATTCAACATTCGTTTTCAACATTCAACATTCGATTTCAACATTCAACATTCAAAAATTGTTTTTTTTTTATTTTATTATTTTTTGTTTTTTTCAACATTCGATTTCAACATTCAACATTCGTTTTCAACTTTTTACATTCGTTTTTCAACATTCAACATTCGTTTTTCAACATTCGATTTCAATATTCGTTTTCAACATTCAACATTCGTTTTCAACATTCAACATTCAAACATTTTTTTTCATTTTTTGTTGACAATATGACTGCAACAAAGATGGACAATGCACATTTCAATTGGTGATTTATTATTCAATAATTTCCATGCCATCCTTATATACTGCTGTACATCCATACCACAAAAACAGTGAGTGATGAATTAATGAACGGCCAGGAAACTCACACTAAATTCGATTTGGAACAACGCACTGAAGATGTTGAGTGGCGCAGAGTCATAAGAAACAAAGAAATACTTACTGTAGTGTGATTATAAGTAATCATTTTCGCTGCTGGAATAGCAGGTTCATCTTTACAGTCATGTTTTATGCATGCAGCATAATAGAAGGGCTTTTTCTGTTGAGATGGGATATTTCTAATCAATTTTCATGTAGCATAGATGTTAAGTATAAATTGCCCATGCTTCTTCAAATCCCGTATTAATCGAATTTGCTTTTCGGTGACGCAAATGACCGTGAACGCTTCGGCACTAACGTATTGTATATATCCTTTGATTTTTTTGCTTTCATCATCTACTCCGGCCAACACATTTTTTGTCAGCAGGACGTCTGCAATGTCTTTTTTTGCATACTTTTGTTTTTCTCTTACCTCATACAGGACCTGTCTTAAAACATGTTTCTTTAGACATTCTGTGTAGTTGCCATTTTCGAAAGCTCCCGATGGCATGTCTGCAATAGTACTGTAGTAATAGTTTGTTGTACCAATGCTTTCATCTTTTTTGGCTGACTTCTTCTCTTCTCTCGCTGACCAACTTTATTTTATACTTTTCATTTCTTTTATGAATGCAAGTCGATGACGATTTGACAAGGACTTTAATGGATTCTTTTCCTTCTTTCGGTTTCTTCTTCATGGTAAATGTATAAGTGCAATTGCTTCCCCGTGCTTACAAATAGCCTTTCCCGTAAAGAATTCTTTTTTCGGGAACCTTGTCTTTTTATCCTGTTATATGTATTGTTATGTGTTGGATTAAGTTGTTTTATGTAATGTATCCGTTTTTATTCTGTAGTTAGTCCCCACTTCGGTTTTATCATGTATATCTATTATATAGTCATTTTATAAAATTTACTGTTTGCAAAATTATAAATTATTCTAAATAATAAGGATGTTCTTGTCCCAGGCAGAAAACCCTGGCCGTGTTAGGCGCAACTTTTTGGAAGTTTTTGTCCTCGGTGCCTTTCGGCTTTGTACTTGTTTTGGCTTTCAAGCTTTTTTCATCTGAGCGTCACTGGTTGGTCTTGAAGGAAGGAGACGCACGTCTGGTGTATTGAATTTTAAGCCTAGTACCTTTTGTTAGCTATAATTCGTGTGTTTCTTTGTCCTATATGTTCTCCCATTTATTTGTATTGTGGTCCTGTCATGTGATGTTGTTGTTTTGGTGTTGTGTTTGACGTTGCCATAAAAGCGGGAGGTTTGGCATGCCATAAAACCAGGTTCAACCCGCCATTTTTTTCTTAAAATGTCCTGTACCAAGTCAGGAAAATGGCCATTGTTATATTATAGTTCGTTTCTGTGTGTGTTACATTTTAATGTTGTGTTTTTGTTGTGTCGTTGTTCTCCTCTTATATTTGATGCGTTTCCCTCAGTTTTAGTTTGTAACCCGGATTTGTTTTTATCTCTATCGATTTATGAGTTTCGAACAGCGGTATACTACTGTTGCCTTTATTTATATGTGAAGGATAACACACATGAAGGATTAGTCTTTGCAGATTCTTTTGAAAATAAATCTGTCCAATTTCTACGTAAAGTCAACCATTTTTTTCTTTTCTGATACCATGTTTGAAGGGTCAGGTGATATTTTTGGTCATTCTGCATTGCTGAGGTGGAATTTGAACCTTCTTGGACAATTCATTTCTGTTGAAGAATCTTCATTATCTGTCATGTATATGATTCCAATGCTATCGTCACTTTTCTCGGTTTCTTTGTGCTTTGTTTTCTCTATATCCTAATAAAGGTAATCCTTAACATTATTTGATCCTTGCCTTTGTCTCTCAATTGTTTCCATTTCATTTTGTTGTTCATTCAAATATACAATAACCTCATCTCCTATGTTTTGTTTCTTTACATCATTTTTCCTAGACTTTTTAATTATTTCTTCCGTCTTTTCAATCTTTTCCTCAATAGAAAATTTTTTCTGGTTAGACAGTAAGTTATTTTTTTTTTCATTTTCGTCATCTTTGCTTCTTGAACTTAATACAAAATGAATATTTTTCATGATTTTACTTCATCTCATAGTGTAATTTTTCGAATTGTTCATTCATTTTCATTCTTTTTGCATTTCTTGTGGTCTTTACATCAACACAATCATCACTACAAAGATTGCTTAGATCTAGGGTTGATGCGTTAATCTGTGTAAAACAATTCGTGGTGTCCGGCGTATAATTTGCATTGTCATCTTTTATATCATTGTCATCGTCACTTTCCACAGAATCGGTAGCAATAAAAGCGTTGTACCTGAGTGAATCATCCGCATTCGTTACCCGCACATCATCACACATGTTATGATCATCATCCAACTCAATACTTAGATTTTCTTTGTTGTCATCTGTATCATTCGCTTCATCAATTCTGTTGGTTTTTTTTTTTTTTTGCTTTTTGTAGAATCCGTGATTTAGATATAAGAAAGTTCTCGCTCCATCTGATATAAAAGAGGGACGAAAGATACCAGAGGGACATTCAAACTCATAGATCGAAAACAAACTGACAACGCCATGGCCAAAATAAAAAGACAAACAGACAAATAATAGTACAGATGACACAACATAGAAAACTAAAGTCTAAGCAACACGAACCCCACCAAAAACTGGGGGTGATCTCAGGTGCTCCGGAAGGGTAAGCAGATCCTGCTCCACATGTGGCACCCGTCGTGTTGCTTATGTTATTACAAATCCGGTAAATAGTCTAATTCGGTAGGTCACATTCGTGAAAAGGGAAGGGTATTGTAGTTATATAACCATCGCTTGAAATGTCATTGTTTGAATCTACCTTATTTACAAATGGTTTATCGTAGATTACAATTGTCTCTACCCTGTTCTTTATTATTTTTTTTCATCATTCTGATCTATCTCTCAATAACCCATGACAGTGTTTTTCTTTGTAACTTTCCTTATCACTTTCCAACGAAATATGTGAAATAAAATGTCTATCTAAATATACAAGATCATTACCAAACAAATTACGGACCGAAGCTTCAATCCCCTTATGCAGTACCAAATGAAAGTCATTTGAAGAGGTTTGTTTTTAATTATTTGAAGGTGGTAAGGTTTTTTATATTGTCTGGAATTTCATACGCCTGCGAATTAAGTTGCTTATTTTTTTCACTCTCTCTCTCTCTTTTGGTTCATTTTTGTTTTATGGTTTTGCAATATACGCTAAAATGGAAAGAATACAAAATTTAACTGACAGATGTTTAAAAGACGAGGAACATACAAAATGACCAAAAAAGAACCAAAAAATAATAACATTCCCAACTGTCATCTGACAAGATTTTAGTAGGCTTTTTTCTCGATATCATGCAGTTTTCATAATTCTGGTGCTACGGAATTTGGCGTTTATATTTGAATCTTATAAACTTGTCATAGGTAATATAAGTGTATCCTATATTGCCTATATGTTATCATTTCATGTCTATAAAATTTGAACTCGAGCATAAGTTTTGTCTGTTAATAGGGGATTCAAAGTCACGAGAGTCTCTCGAAAACTTATCAGTAGGCTATTTTTCTCGATTTAGTACGGTTTTTAGTATTTGGTGCTCAGTAAACATCAAAACCGGAAGTTTGCATTTTATTCACAGTAAATGTTTGTTTTGCCCTGTTTGTAAAATATCAAATGGTGCACAAGTAATGTTTGTTATCAGTATTTAAGGTCCTTACAGTCGATTGAAATGTATTTGGTGGACTATTATTTCGCAATTTGGTTTTTCAGAGATCTGTAAAAAAAAGTCATTTGAAGTCACTGTATTACATCTACACTCCGGCGAGTGCAAGTGCCGGGATAGATGCTTGAATAGTATGAATCTAATCTTTTTTAGATGTATTTCTATAATTAAGAACAATTCATTGTAACCACCAACCATTTCATATAGGAAAAATGACCCAAAAATGAAAACGAATGTTGAATGTTGAAATCGAATGGTGAAAAAAAAAATTCAAAAAAATTTTTGAATGTTGAATTTTGAAATCGAATGTTGAATTTTGAAAACGAATTTTGATTGTTGAAAAACAAATGTTAGATGTTGAAAACAAATGTTGAATGTTGAATGTTGAAAAGGAATGTTGAAAAACGAATGTTGAATCTTGAATACGAATGTTGAATGTTGAAAAATGAATGTTGAATGTTGAAAAATGAATGTTGAATGTTAAAAACGAATGTTGAATATTGAAATCGAATGTTGAAAAAAAACAAAAATAAAAACTAAAAAATGAAAAACAAAATGAAAAAAATAAAACATTTGAATGTTGAAATCGAATGTTGAATGTTGCAAACGAATGTTGAACGTTGAAAACGAATGTTGACTGTTGAAAACGAATGTTAAATGTTGAAATCGAATGTTCAAAACAAAAAAGAACATTTGAAAAAAAGTGTTGAATGTTGAATGTTGAAATCAAATTTTGAATGTTGAAAACGAACGTTGAGTATTGAAGCTGAATGTTGAAAAACGAATGTTGAATGTTGAAAACGAATATTGAATGTTGAAAACGAATGTTAAAAAAAAAAAGAAAAATAGAAAAAAAAAATAATTGAAAATAATTTTTGAATGTTGAATATTGAAAACGAATGTTGAATGTTGAAAACGAATGTTGAATGTTGAAAAAAAATTTTGAATGTTGAAAACGAATGTAAAATGTTTAAAATCGAATGTTGAATAAAAAAAATGAAAAAAAAAATTTTGAATATTGATTGTTGAAATCGAATTTTGAATGTTGAATGTTGATGAAAACGAATGCTGAATGTTGAAAACGAATAAAAACAAATTTAAAAAAAAAAAGTTCAACAAACAAAAATGTTGAATATTGAAGCAACTTGACATCCGTCTGACACGCTAGATCTATACGTTAACGTACCTTGATGTCGTAGAGTCCGTAGGTGACCTTTTCAAAGCAAATATTTAAACAGACCCATCCTATACATGTATATCATAATAGAAAAACAGAGGATAAGGGGTATCCATCAATGACACAAAATGCCATGTCCAGCAACCCGGTAAACCATTTCTAAATAGCTTCCCTTTTGGGTTTATTTTGAATGTATTTTGTGATTAAAGACAAAATATTTGCTTCTAGACATCCACGAAACAGCAATCATTCAACAAGACTATGTAGCTTGATTTTTTTCTTTCAGGTTAGAATTCCCCAAAACAAAAGAAATCTGTTCTTAAAGACATGATCGATCAAAAGATATACCTCTGCTTCTCCTATGGTGCATTGCCAAACTCGAAACTGACCAATACTTTATCATAGCATATTAAACATCCTATCTCGAAATAAAAATTATCTTCTCCAGAGACAGGTTGGATTTAATTATTGGCAGGATATTAACGCTTTCAAATGGGAATTTTGTTTTAATAGGAAGACAGATTGTTGACACCAGTATTATATGTTAGTGTTTTTTATGTCTTGAAACATTCATTCTACTTTTAGAAGCATTCTGAAGGTTATTAGGATGAGGGATTCTGAAATTTGTTTGGCAAAATGTCGGTAGATCGCAATGAATATTTATATGAAAATAAGGAGTTTCGGTATTATTGCCAATGGATTTTTTATTTGGCTTGCTTTGTTCTCTACCTGAATTTGCATGAAATATTTCCCACTGAACGTTAAGCAAACATCATACAATCAGCCATCCAACATAGAACAAAGAACGGCGATGTAAACAACTCCAGTTTCCAAATGGCCTTCAATGTTGAGCAAAACGTAAACCGTATGATAAGGTAAAAGAAGCGGTTCCTGAATAGCAAAAAGTTATAAGATTCAAAAGGGACAATTATATAAGTGACAGCCTGATTTATGTCAATAACATAAATCAAAAATATATATATGTGGTAGACAGCATTCAACGACAACTACTGTTATATTGGCTCCATTTTTGTATTTGTGACGATGTATTAATAGCAAAATATCACTTCTTTAGGTACAGATATTGACTTGATTTAAGAGCGCATAACACTTAAAAGAGAAAAAAAGAGAAATAATAAATGTTAATTCGCGCTGAAAATAATCCACAACATAAAAAAGGTGATATCCGCAGGACTTAACATGATTAAAGGTGTGAAGTGGTCAGGAGTTGACGTATTGCACGCTTCTCGAGCAATTTGTCTTCAGAGGTGAAACTAGCTTATGAGGGTCTGGACATGTATGAGGGGATGTTTCATTTCTGTAGTTCTGTATTTTTATGGTCTATTTTTCACTATTCTTTATTTTTTGTCGATTATTCTCTGTTCTCAAAAACCCACCCCGACCCTCTATATTTGGTCAAACGTAGGCTACTAATTATAAAGGATAAAATAAATCGTTTCATTACTTTCGTCCCTTTCGTAAGCTTTTAATGTCGATTTATTTGACAGTATCCTGGAATTTATTATGTTCTTCTACTGGACTAACCTTTTCCAATTTTCACAGTATCGTTTACTCTACCAGTGACCATAACAAAAAAGGTTAATTTTTCTAAAAAGGTGCGGAGTGCTTCGCAGCATCATAAATTATGTCAAAACGAAGTATTATGATTAATCGGGTCTTGAATTTTTAGTCCGTATCTTCCGTATTTAATATTTCTTCAATCCGGGAAATGTTCCCAATGATATATCTCATTGTAGCCAATAGAACCTTAGCCACATCATAAGGCAACCAATCAGAACCGATATTTGTTAAGTGTTATTTTCAGAATGGCGTGAATGTCGACTGAAACTAATAGCCTCACACCGTGATGCGAAGCATTAACTGAATACCGCCTAACTGTACCCGTTCCCGTAGCAAGAACTTTGTTCCTTTTTTTAGTTGTATTTTTTTTTCAGTCTATGGAAACTTGTTTTTTTTTAATTGAAAATCTAGAAGCGATCCTTACTTTCCTTAGCCGTCAAAAGATACAAATTGACATATACACTTGTCCATCGTTTTGTAGGCTAGAATAATAACGAAATAAAAGTATGAAAACGATTCCAGTACGCACGATTGGAGTTACTTTGTTTTGATTTGATGGGTTTTAGGGGTCTATTGTTTGTTGTTTGTTTATATTATTATCAATGATTTCCCCTCGTCTCTTAATGGATATAGTTTGATTGAAAATAATATCATATATAATAAGATAAATGTACATGGTGTCAGAAAGGAGGCGTTTATTTTGACGCCTCAGGTAAGGAGAGTTCCACGTTTTCTGCATTTAAAACAACTCTTGCCACAACTTTTCGAGAGGTCTGATTGTGGTACTTTACAATGCAATGCTTCTGCCATTTTCTTGCATACCCTCATTTTCCAATGACAGTCAAAATTACAACCTTTAATCCCGGTCGTACCACTGTGCAGAGCCTACCCATCAGATTATTGTAAATTTGTTCTAGTGCAAACTATCAATTGAATATTTGCCATTGGACGTTTAGTAGACAACATTCATAATGTATATTGTTATGTGTATACTCTCGCAAAAGTTTACAATTTCAAACCATAAGTAGCAAATATTGAGAACAGACATGCAAAGCACAAAATGTCCTGTAGTCCTACATCTGTTTGATAAGCCGGGTAAAATGTTTTGTCGCATGAACGTAAAATAAAATGGGTTTGTAAAAATGGTAAAAAAAAAAAAAAATTAAGAGCACATTTTAAAATAGCTTACAGTTTTTAATTCTTCGGGAATCAGTCTATTATTGACTACTTACTGACTAAGAAGACCACGTAAAAGTTCAGATTACAACATATGGCATCAGTCACTTTTGGATTTCTACAACAATCTTCGGAGACACTATTGTAATACTACATTACTGATTAATATCCTTACAATAAATACACTTGAAAATATATTAGTAATGTTCGCAAAAACAAAAATAATTTATAGAAATTTTCGATGTGGTAAAGATACTGTGATAAAAGTCAGAAATAGCTGTGCAATCAAACACAGCAATAAAAGCCCATGATTTCTTGATAGATGAGTATCTCATTAATATTTTTTTTGGGAAACTGCTTAATGTTAGTTGCATTTTCGTCGTTTTTATACTACTTCGTTTTGTAACGAAAAATCTCTGATTCTGTTATAGGTTGTAAAAAGGTTTTTTAATGACAACTAATATTTAATGATCACACAAGAACAAGGTATCCACTTATTATCATTATGTGTATTTTAAAGTCATATAATACTTCAAATTAAATAAAATTAATATGTTTTATATACTTAAATGGCTAATTTTGACTATAAACAAGTGTACAGTAGACTTTCTTGTAAGATAAAATCCTTTATCTTAACAAAATCATTAGAATGTACTGCTATTGAACTATTGTCTTCCCGTACTCCAATACGCCGATATGTTTCCGTATGTAGTGACCTTCACTACGAGACCTCTCGTTAGAACTTCGGCTACTGCACAGCTCATGCAAGTGCGAAGGAAAAAATTCGATGACAGAATGTAAACAAACTTTTACTGGATGGTAAATAGTAATATTTGATTCTTAGAATGTAAACAAATTTTTACTGGAAGGTAAATAGTAATATTTGATTCTTAGAATGTAAACAAGTTTTTACTGGAAGGTAAATAGTAATATTTGATTCTTAAAAAATCAAATTGAATGCACCAAATCAATAAACAACTGTTATAGAAAAGTATAATAAACAAACGGGAACGCATGTAAAATATAAAACAAAATAACATTGCTCTATTAATTCACGTATTTTTCACGTGCTTCATGATTCTGTGTTTATATTTTTATCAATATCCCGATTCGGTAAACTTCGGCAACAAAACCGAAAGTTAATTATCTTGCAATTGATAATCACTGAATGAAATATTATTTTGTCGATAATACGTTTTAGATTCATAATAAATGTACAATTGTGCATAGAAATATAAATGCATTGCTTCAATGAGTTCATTATCATTATGATTACAAGAAACTCGTTTCAAGTCGATAACTAATCGGCATATCATAAATTAAGCCACGAACTATTTTTTATGTTTGATAATTATGATAATTTTGTGATTATTCTTCCTGTCCTGGGCGCGGCCGGCATGATTGACACACAACGTATTTGTTTGTTCTTTGTCCAAAGTTCAATTTCCTTGCTTAATTAAATATAAACATATTTGTCATAAACTAACCAAAATACCTTTAATTCATGGTCAGTGTCACTATCATCACAAAAAATTGGATGATTACCTTTGTTTACCTAAGTTTTAATGACAGTTTATTAGTTTCCATTTCCGCTAAAATGATTGAACTTCTATAAATAAAATGTTGTTTGTTTACTTTGCCATATTTTTTTTTACTAATTTCATTTTAAATGAAAAATAGACGTAGATAGAAAATGCTTTTCTAAAGAAGACCAACTTAAATGTCTAAAGTAGACCAATTTAAATTTCCAAAGTAGACCATATCCTGTTGAACTTACTTTAAATAAAGCTAATACTAACAAGGACCACTGTCCTTTCCTCGATCTTGATATCTATATCATTAACGGGAAGCTTAATACAAAAATTTATGATAAAGGAGATGATTTTTCATTTCCTATCGTTAATTACCCATTTTTAGATGGTGACGTTCCCTTGTCACCATCTTATGGTGTTTATATATCTCAACTTGTACGATTCGCTCGTGTATGTAATAACGTATTAGATTTTAGCGAGAGAAATTTATATATTACTGAAAAATTATTACACCAGGGTTTTCGATATCATAAACTAGTCAAAACATTTACTAAATTTTATCATCGGTATAAGGACATCATTCGTAAATATAACTCAACATGCAGACATCTTATACGTTCGGGTATTTCACATCCAATCTTTTATGGTAATATTCTTTACAAAGCACAAAAATGTCAGTATTCACCTCAAAAGCTAACAAAACCTTTAAACAGACTTATTAAGAAGGGATATAGTTACGATACTGTTGTCAGGTCATTAAAGATTGCATATTTTGGCTTTAATATTGATTCACTTATAGGGTCTTTGCATCGGAATTAAACATATTTATTCTAAAACCAGTTGTTGGCATGACACGGGTTAAGTTCTTCTCATATATTTTATGACGGTATAATACTAAACCCCTAACAGGAGGGATTGTGCCTGATATTCATATGATGAAGACATAATCTTTCAATCAGTTTAATTGAGCTCTGGAGCTGGCATGTCAGTAACTGCTAGTAGTCTGTTGTTATTTATGTATTATTGTCATTTTGTTTATTTTCTTTTGTTTCCTATTCTGACATCGGACTCGGACTTCTCTTAAACTGAGTTTTACTGTGCGTATTGTTGTACGTTTGTTTTTTCTACATTGGCTAGAGGTATAGGGGGAGGGTTGAGATCTCAAAAAAAAATGTTTAACCCCGCCGCATTTTTGCGCCTGTCCCAAGTCAGGAGCCTCTGGCCTTTGTTAGTCTTGTATCATTTTTAATTTTAGTTTCTTGTGTATAATTTGGAGTTTAGTATGACGTCCTTTATCACTGTACTAGTATACATATTTGTTTAGGGGCCAGCTGAGGGACGCCTCCGGATGCGGGAGTTTCTCGCTGCATTGAAGACCCATCGGTGGCCTTCGGCTGTTGTCTGCTCTGTGGTCGGGTTGTTGTCTCTTTGACACATTCCCCATTTCCATTCTCAATTTCATCATTAAGACATTAAGGTTCCAACTTCCAAAACCCTCAGGCAAAGTTGACCTTAAAGAAATGAATTTAGCTATTCTTGTTCGGTCCCTTTTGGTCATATGGCGCCTAACGTTTCTACGTATTTATACATCCCTGGCTTTCGTTCCTACATGATGAAGGTAAATCTAGAAAAGTTCTTCGGACGCACGAAATTTATATAGGGTTATTTCTTTATAGGTACAATAAACTCCACACACAATGATTTGTCTCGTCTACATGTGGAACCTGTAAACTAGGCAAAAGTTGCAAAGCAAATTGAGCGACTAAGGGAGTCTGGTCAAATAATTTCTATGAAAAGTAGGTTTGCCAATGGTAATACAATTGCCTACCATAATACCAATGACTTACTATCAGTAGTTCCCATTAAACTGGCATAATCACAAATTTTAACAATAATTGTAGAATCATTACAAAATAAAAAAATTCGGTGACATATCGAGGTGAGAGAAAAAGTAATAATTTGTCATTATAACGGTCCAATCCTATGAGGAAAACAGTTTAATTTCAGCCTCTTTCATAAGTGATAAAATCAACTTCAGGTTATGTGTAAATAATTTAATTTTGGATGTAACGCGTCTTCCGATTGGCTGACGTTGTTTTGTTTATCAGCTCATAGACATAATTTTGTCATGTGACCTTGACGTCACCAACGTTTTTTCATGATTTACTCCGGTTTAAAATGGAATTAAGAATTAAATTATAAGAAATGACTGTAATATTTTTTCTGTCTATTCGAAATAACATAAAAAATGTGGTGCACACTTTAAAATAACCCGCTACGCGGGTTATTCAGTGTGCATCACTTTTTTGATGTTATTTCTTCATAGACAGAAAAAATATTACAGTCATTTCTTAAATAAAAAATAATACAAATTAGTTTTTGGAAGTAAGACCATATTGTCAATTTATCATTATTTTTTAAAATGAATTTGTTGATGAGCAAAATTTTTTTTTTAAGTTACACATAATCGTTATGTTATTTCATTAGTTGTACTTGGAAGAACAAGTTTGAAAACTAAACTACTGGCTTCACGAATTAATGATTTTTATCAAGTTTTAATTGTATACGATTATTCAATAAAGTACATACAACGGCAAATATATTTATCCTCTTTCAGACCACCGAGTTCAACGTGTTCTTTACTCTGTTGGTCTTGAAATCCATTAACTAACAACTTGATGAATGAGACATTACGTAAATCATCCCAAATTGTCTTTGTGATACCTACCACTTTAGTTCGTATGCGGTCTATAATTAAACAAATATATACATATATATATGTAATAATTAATATGCTATTTTTATATAATTAATTTTGCAATGAATATGGAATGCAATGTAAGTTTCTTCGATCGAATAATTAATGAAAAGTAATGAATAAAATAGAAATTATTTAACCAGCAAAGTAAAATTACTAGCAATCAGATTGTGACAAAAGTAGATGCAGCAAAAAGTTATGATTTTACAGTGTTCATTATTGCTTCTATTGGGAGTGTCGGCAAAAACTATAGTGTACATCCGGGAACTAAGTCGTTTTAAACGTTATAAACAGTTTTGAAATAATACTGCAAAGTTTACATGTTCTGCCTGAAATATATTTGAACCAAGTGCAATCGGGAACCAATATTACCTGATTTGTAAGTGCAATATAAAGTAGACTGGTTGTCTATCTTGCAACATACGGGTATCTGAGTCAGCCTAGCTAGTGGTATGATGAGAGCCAGAAAACAAGCCTAAATATAAAGCTTAGTTAGATAAAATTAAAAACCAATTGTTCAGAGAACAATTTAAGGTCTTTCCACCAAAAACCATGAATTTTAATATGAAAGTAGTAAAATTAGGTTAAAAATGTCATTTCAATGGTCAAATGCTAATTGTACGCTGATTCCAAAAATATATGGTTTCTATGCAATATTTTTTAAATAAGGGAGATAATTTGTTACTTCCGGTTTGAAAAATGATACTTCCGATACTATCTGAATATTTACTTGACTCTGATTCCAAAAATATCTGGTTCTATATACTTTTATATTAAGAAAATACAAAATATAGCTACTTCCGGTTTACACAAGGTCACTTCCGGTTGTTTTTTCAAGGTTAAATGGTTTGATACCTATTGCCAAATGTCTCATGGCTTTATCATGTATACATATGAGGTAAAAGCAAAGGTCAAAATCTAGAACGTCAAATTAAGCTATGACCTTGAGATAATTTCAAGGTCATAATTCAAGGACCTCAAATCAAAAGACCATAGGTCTTAATTATATTTAGTTAATGAGTTATATCACCATATGCGTATTTTTAAATACAAGAGGGGAGAAAACTCCGTTTTACGTTCAACATACCCTTGCAATCAAAATTTACGTGTTACGACATGTCGCAAATAACAATTTAGTAAAAATAATTTGTCGATATCTTATACGGTTTTTGGAAATAAGTGAAAAAAAGCCAAACTCAATTTAGAAAATGACCTTGACCTTTGACCTTGACCTAATTTTCATTTTTTTGGACAAAGGATCTCAAATCAAAAGATCCTAGGTTTCTATCACTTATGGTTTACAATATAGAAATGCATATCACTTATATCAAATGCATAAGGGGAAATAACTCTCATATGGAGCGTTCATATTGCTTCGGTCAAAATAGGACAAATCATGCGAAGGATATAACGAGCAATTTTATAAAATAAATTTGTCGCTTTCTTTTACGGTTACGGAGGAGATGTAGTCACAAGGAAAACAGTGTTCGGGGAGATAACTCTTACAAAGAAAATTGTTCGGCTTAGCATGGGTGAAAATAAAAAGTGCATAAACTATATGATACTATATAAGAAATATCTTAGCGACATATTGGGAAACAAAAATGTTACGCGGGAACAAAATTTGGCGGAAGAAAATAATAATAATCAGAACAAATACAATAGGTCTTTCCACAGAAAAGTGGAAAGACCTAATAATGGAATCATCTTATTCATTTATTGAATGAAAATTCAAAAAACTTGTTAAAATTGTCCATTTCGGTCGCATTACTTTTTTTTTTTTTTCAATAGTTTATTTGTTCTCTGTCTTAATATGCATGTAATATTTGCCACTAGATGTTAAGCAAGCAGCAATCAATATTTCAATTACAAATGAAATCTTACTTTGCCCCGGTTATTATTAAGAATTCTAATGTGCGAGAAAAAGAAAACCTGACAGAGAAAAATATTTGAAAAAAACCTTTCTGAACAGTTATTGTTTTGCATGAAATTTACAACTCGTAAAAAAATAAAGTAATATCTTAATATTATAAGAACTTAGGACTAATAATGTAAATTGAGACACTGAGAAATAACAATATTTGTTTTTCGTGATTGCGGAATTTTTGTTGGAAGTTAAAAGAGGTAAGTCTGAAAATTCCAAGTAGAACACGTGGTAAAAGGTGTTTTTAAACAGAAAAACCATCACGAAAGGCGTTTGTACAATAATAACAACATATTAACATTGAAATATGGTTTCTTTCCACACACTGTGTATGCCCCACCTACGATAGTAGTAGGGGCATTATGTTTTCTGGTCTTTGCGTCCGTTCGATTGTCCGTCCGTTCGTTCGTCCGTCCGTCCGTCTGTCCCGCTTCAGCTTTAAGTTTTTTGTCAAGGTAGTTTTTGATGAAGTTGAAGTTCAATCGACTTGAAACTCTATACACATGTTCCCTATGATATGATCTTTCTAATTTTAATGCCAAATTAGAGTTTTGACCTCAATTTCTCGGTCCACCGAACATAGAAATTGATAGTGCGAGTGGTGCATCTGTGTACTATGGACACAGTCTTTTTTATTCCTCTTTGGGGCCTTTGTCTTTCTTTTGGTGTAAAGTGATTTCAAGCAAATCGAAATTTAGAATCTCCTCATTTCAAGTAAGCTTTTATTTTACGTTTTTAAGGAGGTATTAAGGTGGTACCCAAAACCTTGACTAATATTAATTTGGCTCGTTTAATTTTCCTAAAATGTTGACAAAATGTTTACTTTGACCCTTTGACAAAAATATAAAAATTTCGAATAATTTGAACCAACCACTTTATCAGAAAAATTTCACTGGTTATATAGCAGTTTGACAAACACTAATTTTGATCATTGAAAAGCTTAATATTTCCTTAACAATACAACGTGATTAAAACGTTTAGTTGATTTTTACAGAGTTATTTCCCTGTAGTGTTAGGTACCACCTTAAACAATAAATATGGGACAAGCATTGAATTTATCCGGTGTTTATCCTTGTGTTTTAAAGATGCAGTGATTTTTTTTTTCTTAATTCAGTAGAAATTCATATAATTAAAAACATATATCTAATAGTTTGAATCAATTACAGGTGCTTCGAAGAATATATTATTGAACGAATTTGGCTTATATCGTTATGTACCTTGAATAACATTTTATGTCTTTTAATTTATAACTTTGAATCACGTTTCTTTTTTTTAAATAACGGACACAAACAATGGAATTGCTTATTTATTTTAACCAAACAAAGATTAATTCATATTCATATTCATGACATATTTAGTGTTACAAAAATTGTTTTCTCTTTTGTCTCCGAAATAATTGCTTTGTGACTAGATTCATTTTTCTTTCTTCATTTTTTTATATTCGTGTTGAAAGGTTTTGTCGTAGCGATTATAAAAACCTAATAAAACATTAATTTATTTCCCTGGTTTTGGACATAAAATCAAAATTGGGAACAATGTCCGTTCAAAATATTTTTATGTGATAGCAGTTGAAGTATAAGAGAACTTACTTTTTAAAACAAAATTATCTATGACCGATGTAAACTTATTCAAATTTTGTCCTGATATATCCGAAATCGAAAAGTAAACTATTGTTTTATCATGGTCGCCAAAGGGTTGTGTACCCCATGACCATTACTCCTGGTACATGCATTGAACCAAGCCATGATTCCGTTATCAGCAGATTTCTGCAACGACCATTTATCTTTTTTGTGCATGTGTGGAAAAGAGGCGGTCATGACATGGCATGGTTCTTTTAAAATGAATTGTTTGATTATAAAATCCTTGACAAAACAAATAATTTTATTCAGAAGGGAAGTGGAATTATTGTTTGTTTCCAATGAAAAAAAGGAGAAAAAAAAATAATAGTTTGTTTCCATTGAAAAAAGGAGGAAAAATATATACGATATTGAATATCAATACCATTTTTTGTTCCCGTATATATGTTTAAGAAAAAAATATGTTTTTGAAATAAGTAGATTTTTTTTTAATTCTTAGCACCCCCCCCCCCCCCCCCCTTCCCCCCCCCCCCTCCCCAAGCAACGGCAAAAAACTTGGCAACTTTCAGTTAATGCGAGTAATTTCTTTCTGGTAGCTTTGGAAACGTTTTTGGTATTAACAAGAGTCTCAGTTCGAATGCCCAAATGTGCAGTTCAATTTATGTTGATCTCTTACCCGAGCATAAACTTCCTTAGGCATTTTTAAACGTCGTGTATTTTTCCTAAACAGATCGTTGTCTGAGATCCTCTCAACTAACACTTATTGGGGAACATTTCAAGCTCTCAAAAGGAACGCTGATTGCAATAGAGATCTTACGACTTGGTTTATTTGAACTTGATTGAACTAACCCTCCCCTCTCATATCTGGCGTCCGTTTACATCAATTCAAAAATTCAAGAATTTGCTAGTAGAGAAATGTACCAGACTCAAACTGGCAGTCAATTTTTGCAGCCACTCAAACCAGCAGCTCTTTATCTAGACGCCACATATTATGACATGTCTCACAACCAAACAAAAGTACAAGACTCAAATGTTTCAAAAATCTAAGTCCTAGCCAACTATATCATAGCACCTCCATTGACAGCTGAGTTTAAAATTTACACGTATCGTCATGTCCCAATAAAGCAGCCATTCAGTTCTTAACATACCGTGAGATTCGTTCATGTTCACTCTACCTTTTGTGCCATCAATTTTCTTGTATAAAATAAATGATACGATTTGCGTGCACACAACATATGTTCCTGGAACAACCATCAGGTACGTTCAAGAGCAAGAATTTAGAAAAGCAAAACGACTTAACAGAACACAAAAACCGGTTTAAAATGAAGATTACCCAATGGAGTTACAGTCTTACATGTAGTTTGATTACAATTACAAATTATGTCCTTCAGTTTGGTGGCTAGATACATGTATATTCCTCTCAATATGTTTTTTAATAATTTTCTGATCCCAAAATATCAAATTTTAAAGTGTCGAGTATAAATGACCGTTTAGTGTTCATCTCACGATTAATTGACAAGTTTTGTGTATTGCCATGTCCAAAAGTTATTTAACAACAACGTTTTTATTTAGATGCGAATTTAATATGACACATTGATATCAATTTTCAACTTGTACTTATTATTTCTCTGATTTATGAGTTTTTAGTTCAATTTTTCTTTTATGTATATATCCTTAAGTAAGTATATCTTTTTTATATTACATATGGTCATTGATATCAATTGTAATGACACTTTTATACCTTACGATGACATTTATTTTTCATCGGGACATCTGATATTAACCATACAATCATTAAAAATTCATTTAGTCAAAAGTCCATCCAAAAATAATGATATAACAAGGTTTAAAATCGTTTGTGGTATAAAGCAGGAAATGTAAATCTGTTTCCTTCCTCCCTGCCGATTCTAAATGTCTATCCCAACTTTAATGGACATTTTTCGTTAATAGCCGTTTAAGTTCAGAACATCTCCTTACAGAATGTACCATTCATTAATTTTTTTTATTTTTCAAAAATGAAATTAATTACCAAGAAATCTGTCTACCTTTTTTTCGGCAGGAGGCAAAAGACAAGTATATAATTATATATAAAAAGAACGGGTATCTTTGACATCCCAATACTGGACCAAGAATCACCATTCATTTCGTTGTCTGCAAATATGGCCCCTTTATGGAAAGTGCTTGCATTATTTGGTAAATTTTCGATCCCAATCCATCTTCACATGTTCCATGTACAAAACAGAAGCAAAAAGAGCGGTTGGGGAAAATTTCAGTGTAAAAACTTTGTTTGGGTCATGAATTGAAATATAAAGGCGGGATTTATCAGTGGCGTACGTAGCTTGAACCTTATATCTACTGAGACAAACGATTTGAGGCTTAAAAGTCAAAGTCTCAGCGCAGTTCACGAACTTCTATATCCAACTCGGCGTCGCAAAATAGTTTCAGCAGATTTTATTGTTTCTTAGTAGTAAGCCAAATGCAAACAGTTGAGTTTTATTCAAGATTATTTGGACCACTGACATAATTGTTGCAAGGGTTCTGTATGGTGCAATGAGTAATGTAATCTGCCTACATCAGATTAAACATCCATATTCTAACTGAACGTGGCTGCGTATTTATACTTCCTGTCCAACAAAACATGCGCGTCTTTTAAGTTTGGGTGGTATTTCTGTGGGTTATGGTCAGGTAAAGAGTACCGGTACACTCTGGAACGCCTTCAAACGCTCGTCCCCTTTCCGCATTGGCTTTTCAGTTTCCTAAAGTGGTTTATCTATTCCTAGAAAAAGATGTTTATATCCACCTTGATAATTTTCATATAAAACAAATTTGGACTTAAGTCGTATGTTTGGAACAATCATTACTTTATACTCTGGAATGTACGATGTTATTATTGTTATTTCTTTATCCTCTTTATTCTTATATTGATAAAATATTTGGTGAGACAGTTGCATCCTTGACTCAATAAATGATACGCTGCTGAATTTGAATTATCCACATTTGCATCTTTAATTTAATAATTTTTCTTCATCATCTTCAAAACCACATAACCAAACTGTAGGGATATCGAAAATGCTTAACTTTTCAAAAAGTAAAATCAAAAAAATACTGAACTCCGAGGAAAATTCAAAAAGGAAAGTCCCTAATGAAATGGCAAAATCAAAAGCTCAGAAACACATCGAACGAATTGATAACAACTGTCATATTCCTGACTTGGTACAGGCATTTTCTTATGTAGAAAATGGTGGATTGAACCTGGTTTTATTGCTAGCTAAACCTCTCACTTGTATGACAATATTCTTTTTTCACCTGAAATTTTCCATTTCGAATTACATGTAACAGTAAATTATGGTGTATTAATTAATTTATTTGTTTATTTTTATTTGTTAACCTAAAACTGTTTTCTCTTTTGAAGTACTGTGCGCACGTTTTGGGATTTATTTAAAACCAACATAACAATTAAAGGTCTTTCCTAAGATTCAAATCTGTCAATACGAAAATGAGGTTGAAAAATAGTAATTTTTGGACCAAAAAGGTCATTCGTAGTGTCAAAAGATATCTCATCTTATCCTGGTTCTAAAAATACATACTATTTAATGAATTTAAAAGGAATATAATTAGCTACACCGGATTTAATCTAAACAACTTCGGGTGTAAAAAGTTTTCTGTACAGTAATTCCATAAATATATGCTTTCTTAACCCGAATAATTCATGATCAGTCGTTATATTCCACTAACTTACGATCATTAGATATAAGAAGATGTGGTATGAGTGCCAATGAGAACTCTCCATCCAAGTCACAATTTGTAAAAGTAAACAATTAACACATGAAGGCCAAGTTTGAAATAAAGGAAATAATTTGCTACTTCAAAATGTCACTTCTAGTTAGGTATGATAGGTTACTTTGCACTGAATAAAAAAAGTATGACCTATTTCAGGTCAATTGTCTGTTTACCTTATTCGAAAGACCCTATGGCTTTATTATGATTCATTATATATGAATGTTATATCAAAAGTCAAAATCTATAACCAAATTAACCTTTGACCTTCACCTCAATTTTAAGGTCATAAAGCAAGGGTAAAAAAATAGGTCTCTGCTATGTGTTGTTAATAAGTTTAATCAGCATATGGCTTGTTTTAAGTATGCCACAGGAAAAACTATTTTCAGTTGTGACATGTCGCAACTAAGATATTGGTATAAACCTTTTATTGTCATTTTTTACTGTTTCCCAGGAGTAGCAATAGCAAGCGAAAGTAAAAATAATCTAACCTGACCTCAATTTCTATTGGTGGATCAAGAATCAAAAATTACCATAGGTCTCTAACACTTACGGTTTACGATTTGCAATTTATTTTCACTTATATCAAATACATAAAGGGAGATAACTTTCATGTGGAGTAGAAGAAAAATATAAGCAGAGCAAAATAAAAAAGGGTCTTTCCACTGGAAAATTAAAAAGACTTAATAAGGCGCACAATTAATCTGAATAGGGACACCTCAATAGAATGTTAATTGTAACTATGAGATCATGTAAATTCAACGTCCTTAGGGGACTAATAAAGGACGAAATCGTTTCTAAAATCTTATTTTACTGCTCTCAATATATTTGTGTGTGACTACCTTAACATGCAGTGTGAGAGAGAGAGAGAGAGAGAGAGAGAGAGAGAGAGAGAGAGAGGGGGCATTCTAATGAAATATGATACAGATGTTTTAGATGGTTTACTATTTACAAACATCATCCCGGAGCACCCCTGTGATTCCGGTACGATATGTACTGAACTACGTTTCTAACAACCATATACAAATCAAGTATATAACATCCTCGCCCCGAAAGAAAAATAAATTCATAAAATTTTGAGATGGTTGTTGGTAAACGTAGGTCAGAGAATATGAAACTAAAATAAGACAACAAATATTATAGTCGACCATAATCAAAACGATAATTAAAAAAATAAAAGTTTCTCACTAAACTTCAAACTAACAAATCTCTGATGCCGACTACCACACAAGTCTCTTACAATGTAATATTTTTTAATCACTGTTCTGGTCATATGCATGAAACATTTCAATGAATCATTATTTCAGTTATGCAATTGAGGAATCATAGTCTATTTGATAAGTCTAGCAGAGACCTGAAACTCCTAATATTTCAGATAATACATTCATAAATAATATCAACTTTCGCACACAGATTCGATGAGCACTAGCACTCTCAGTTACATGAAAATACGAAATTATTATATGAAACATACACAGGATTTATATCTAGGACATGTCATTCAACCTCATTTGACACAAACTCTACTCATGAAACGACCAATAAAAATAGTAACACTAACACAATGATAAGAGAAGGGTGGCAGTCGGCATCAGAGATTTGTTAGTTTAAAGTTTAGTGAGAACGGTCCTCCACCATTCAACGTCCTTGGGGGAATAATAAAGGACGAAATCGTTTCTAAAATCTACTTTTACTGCTCTCAATATATGTGTGTGTGACTACCTTAACATGCGGTGGGAAAGAGAGAGAGAGAAAAGGCATGCTAATGAAATATGAGACAGATGATTTACCATATACAAACATCATCTCGGCGGAGCACCCCTGTTATTTTGGTATGATATGTACTGAACTACGTTTCCAACAACCATATACAAATCAAGTATATAACATAAATTCTGTTATATTCGGGTGTTGTTAGCAGTGTTCTGTACTCCTAAGTAAGCAGAGGTCAACATAATGTTTCTGGTATAGTACATTGTGTATTTAAGGTTGTAACACCGAACTGACATATATAATCAAGTTGATAGTTTTGTTTACTTGAAGTTGTTCATAAATGTCAGCAGATATTTCTTTTTATGTGTATTTCAAAGATAACTGCTTGTCAAACTACACTTTTACTATGTTTTTATATTTATTTCAAAGAAATAACTGCTTGTAAACTACACTTTTACTATGTTTTATATATATTTCCAGAATAACTGCTTGTAAACAATTATACTTTTACTGTGAAGCTTATTTATTAAATAAGGTTCTATATAGGTACATTTACGTGTTAATAGGTAAAAAAAAAATGAAAGTAATACGTATTATTTTGATTCTCTAAATATTTCAATTTTCAAAAAGAGTAATTTCCCTTTTGTGTTGGTATACTCGTACAGTTTGCATGGTCATTTGTGATGTTTTTATCTTTCTTTTGCCAAACATTTGGACACTGTATTTATAACGGAAACCTCTGTTTGCATTAAAGTTTTATTCTATCCTAGTGTCCTCTATCTTTTCCTTTCCCTATTCAATAATATAAAGTATTAATTCGAATTCATTTGATTAAATCAAATAAAAATAAGAATTTATTAATTTCGTGTGTCCGACGCGCTTTTTTTTTTATTTATCTTCACCGAGAACGCTTTAAAATACAGATACAGGGGAGGTAATGACGTTGCTAACGTAATATGTTATTTTTCGCGACGTTGTTGATGTAGATATGAATAACTCTAATGTTTATGACAATGATATGGACAATACACATGACTCTAACATTGTAATCACTTTGCATGGTGAATCAGAGTCTATTGTAAAACCAATATGGGCCTGAGACAGAGCACCAGGTTTCACAGAGAACCTAGACGATGCCAATATAGATGAACTTTTGAATAGATTAGAGGATATTGATCCTCAAAATACTGATAATGTAACTGTCAATAATGTTGTAGATGATTGTTTTAATATTATAAGGAATGCGGCAGAACAAGCCAATATGTATGTTAAAATCAATGATAAAAATGTAAAAAAAACTCTCAATCTGTACATCGTAAGAAGTATTTCAATAGTGAATGTTATGTAAAACGTAAAACTTATCGCAGGTCTAAGAAGTATTATAATAGAGAACGTTCAACAATTAATTATGATCATTTGGTATGTAAAAGTAGAGAGTATAAGAAAACTTTGAAAACTCAATTTAACGAGTTTCAGAAGGCATTTATAAGTAAATTGCGTGGTCTGCGTACCACTGATCCCAAGTCTTATTGGTCATTGTAAAATAAGGGTTGTGAGAAAGGTAAAAATGTATCTCAGAAGGTTGCTCTTGATTTATTTTATAACCATTTTAAGAGTTTGAATAATGTAGAAAATGATATTGATGTTGTATTACCAGAGAATATTAGTGAGTACAATACTGTAATTAATCAGTCTATTTGTGAACAGGAAGTTGTAAATGCGATTAAGTCTTTTAAAAATAACAAAGCATGTAGCGATGACATGATACTTAATGAATTTTTGAAACATGCGGCTTGTAAACTTATGCCTGTTTTTTTTTTTTTAAATATTTAATATTGTATTTGATAGTGGTATTATACCAGACTCATGGTCAAAGGGTTTTATCTGCCCTATTTTTAAAAAGAAAGGTGATCCTGCAAATGCTGACAACTATAGAGGTATTACAATATTGAGTTGTTATGGAAAATTGTTTACATGCATTTTAAATAATAGATTGTTCAATTATTTGGAAAGTTTAGGATTATTATGCAAAGAACAGGCAGGGTTTAGAAAGGAGTATGGCACTGTTGATCATATCTTTAATTTGAAATGTCTCATTGATTTGTATTTATTTAGAAGGAAAAAAATGTATTGCGCCTTTGTTGATTTTCGTAAAGCTTTTGACTCTGTAAACAGAATATGATCATGGCAAAAATTGTTACGCAATGGTATAGATGGTAAATTACTGATTGTATTACAAAACTTGTATAAAAATGCAAAATCTTGTGTAAGAGATGGATCTAATTGTTCAGATTTTTTTGCATCTAATATTGGTGTGAGACAGGGTGAAAACCTGTCGCCC
Organism: Mytilus californianus; assembly: GCF_021869535.1. Taxonomy (NCBI): domain Eukaryota; kingdom Metazoa; phylum Mollusca; class Bivalvia; order Mytilida; family Mytilidae; genus Mytilus; species Mytilus californianus. The sequence goes on from NW_026262593.1 coordinate 47,873,963, forward strand.
CTATTATTTTCTATTTTTCTTTATGATTTGACTGAGTTTATGTAACATGCTTATAGTGGTCTGAATGATTTTTGTAATATGTCTCATTTACTGTTTGACAATGATGATATTGAAGTGTATTTCAAATTGTATCTGTTGTTATATGCGGACGACACAGTCATTTTTGCAGAATCTGCAGCTGAGTTACAATCAGCATTGAATGCAATGTACTTATATTGTGAAACAGGGAATCTTAATTTTATATATAATAATGACCGTTTATCTGTTATTGATGAATTTCAATATTTAGGTATTGTATTTTCTAGAAAAGGTACTTTTCATGTTAATAAATCTAGACTGGTTCAACAAGCCAGAAAATCAATGTTTTATGTATTACGTAAGGCAAGAATATTGTATTTACCTATAGATGTATTGTTACAACTTTTTGATGCTATGGTTGGCCCTATATTGTTGTACGGTGCAGATGTTTGGGGGCTGTTATTGAGTCATAAAATGATTGCATTTAGAATTTTGTAAATATATAATGAAAGTTTAAAAATGTACACCTAATTGCATTGTATATGGTGAACTTGGTAGAGTACCAATGTCTGTTAATATTAAGGCAAGAGTGGTTGGTTTTTGGAAACGTATTGTTACGAAAATTTCTCGTACATCGTATGAAATGCTATATAAACTTGATACTGGTGATATATATCACTCTAAGTGGTTTAATTGTGTAAAAGATATATTATCTGAATGTGGTTTTATTAATGCCTGGAATAATCAATATATAGATACAAGCTGTCAGTTGTGAAACAGTATTACCACAATTTGTTTGTAAATGAATGGAAGGCTCAGATATTTAATACATCAAAATGTTTAAATTATAGAATGTACAAGTCTGAGTTTGGTTTTGAAGATTATTTAACTACATTGCCTTTTGATTTAAGAATTAATTTGTGTAAATATATGTGCAGTAGTCATAGGTTACCTATTGAATGTGGTAGATTTTATAGCATTGATAGATCAGAAAGAATATGTGATTTATGTAACAGAAATGTGCTAGGAGATGAATTTCATTACATATATGATTGTACTTTCTCTAATGCTGAACGGTTGAAATTTTTACCAGCAGGTATTTGTAAAGTGAAGAATACTATGAGTTTCTCTGATTTAATGAACAGCAAAGATAAATTTGTTCTTGTTGGCTTAGTTAAGTTCTGTAAAATTGTAATGTCCGTTTACAAATGATATTTACCTTCCCATTTATTTATGCATTTGTAAATATGTTTGTTCATGCATTATTTCTTATTTGTTATATTGTTTTACTATCATGCCTCATGTGAGGCCTTAAGTGAAATAAAATATTTCAATAAAATGTTTCAATGTTTCAAAACGGCGACATATCGGGAAAAGATGCATTTTTCGAGTGATTTTAATCATTAGCTTGAAAACGAGTACACGGACCTCTTTTTTAAAAGGACATTTGACTTCATACTGTATGAAGATTATTTGTACCAATCTTTATGAAAAAATCACGGATGAATTTTATTCAAATTAGATAAATGTGCAGCAAAAATTGCCGTTTTTTACCAAAATCATGAAATTTTAATAAAAATGAATTATTTTCAAAGAATTGTTACACAAATTAAAGTATTCCAAATCTTTTTACAAAAATCCGCATGTGTTTATCTTTTGGAACAAAAAAGTTAAGTATGTCTGTCCAAGTGATAGAAATGTCCAAGAAAACGAAATTTTAAGTAAATGTCTAAATTTTTGACCCCATTTATCTCTAAATTAACCACATGAAAGTATATTTTTTATTACATATTTAAATCAACTAAGTGAAACATAGCTTGTATGCAAATTTTCGTAACAAAACTACTGTGGGATCAAAACTGTATCGTATGCCCTTAAACCAAGCATCTGAATGCCAAGGATGTATTAGACCTAAATACGTGAACAGCTATATGACTAGAAGGTACTTAAAAATGCCTAATATTGAATTAGCAGGAAATCGTGGCCAAAAATAGTGACTTAAAGAAGACCAAGTGCATCGTGTATACGTTCAATAAAAGTATATTCATTAAAAAAAAAAGTCATGTTTAGGAGCCAGCTGAAGCCCGCCTCCGGGTGCGTGATTTTCTCGCTGTGTTGAAGACCCATTGGTGGCCGTGGGCTGTTTTCTGCTCTTTGGTCGGGTTTTTGTCTCTTTGAAACATTCCTCATTTCCATTCTCAATTTTATGTAGAAAATTAGTAGTTGCATATTCAGTTTATATATAATGAATTAGTTTTAGGTAACGATAGAAAAAAGTGCCGACTACTTCGGTTCATTTCAGCACGAATTTGATCCTATGCAGTTACCCATATGCGTTATATCTAGTTGATCATATTTTAAATTATGCATGTTTTAGTTAGATTTATTCTTTTGTCATCTCATTACTGTTTAATACGAGCTTGACAATTTTACTCCGGCCTAGAGCTGATCTAAAGAAACTGTTTGAAGCAGAACATTAGCCATACTTTACGAAATAGTTTCCCTACGTTTTTATTATGTTATGTCATATTAACAAATTTGCTTTAATTATTTTAGACTAGATAACTCTAAACTATAATTAGTTGTAAAAAAACAAAAGATTATTTGTTGTTGATAACGACAGTGTTAAAAGAACACGTCATCTGAATTTGCTTAGTAGGCTTTAGATAAATATTTGAAATCATTACTTTTTATACTACTTTTTATTTCTATTTACATTTATATGTGTTTATTCTGTAATGCCACTTGATGTTCCAAAATTCGATTTTATAAATTTTGTATATATATATTTGTACGTTATATGAACATATTACACAAATTTAAAGGTGTATTTCTGACGTTGTAAGAGCTATCAGTGATACAAGAAGTTTAACTTTTGCTTACTCTTTTTCACCGTTTCCATCAGCATGCCTTACAAGTATTCATATAGGATTTGATTTTTGTATACTGGTTTTTCAACATACTGCAACATTGTAAACCCCATGTCTCTTTTTGGTCTTCTTCCGACCGGCAGCCAAAGTGGGTCGTCCGTTTGAATGTGCGGGGTGTTTAAATACGCAACCACGTTCGTGCCACGCACTCTGCACGTTAAGAACCCTTACAACAACTCTTTGACGAGTCCGTAGTTGGGCTCTTGCAAGTTTGCAAGTTTAAATTTCTGCCCCTATGCAATATACCCTCTTTTCAAATGGCAGTTCACATTTCCCACCCTTCAACACGGTTGACCCGTATTACAGGACCTACCTATTGTATATAATTATAATGTTTTATAATTTGATCTCGTCCTGAACATGTATGAAATATTTGACACTGGACATTAAGCAAAACACAACCAATCAATCAAACTATGTAGAACTACGCTTTTTTATTGTTTAGTTGGTTTGCTGTCTCATAGAAATTTACCCTAGTCTGGTTTGTTCCCTACTGGCGAGGTAGCAAATAATTAATTTGATCGTCTTTGAATTAACCAACAAAATTATGCTAGTGGTTATTAGTTGCTTAATATAGAACTTGTTTTCTAATTTATCACTCTAACCCTAGCTTTTGCTGTGATAATATTATTAACAGCAACACAAAACGTTTTAAGTTTAGATTCATCAAATGGACTGTCACCTGACTGATATAGATCATAAGATCTCATAAATTATTACATTGACACTGTCCGTAATATAACACTTATATTTTGCCATTAGCGACACATGAAAAGGACGAAATGACCATAACAAAAACAAAGACTGACCTTCATGATGTCAACTACTGTATATATTAAACATGTACGCATATTTATATAATAAATCTTGATTATTAACATTATTTGTAAATTTTATGAAAAAATAACTGTTCTTGTGTTTCTAACCAATTCTTACCTTGCAACATGTTTATGTGCACATCTCTGGCCCGGAACCTCATGTTGGTTAACTTCACTTTTGAAAATGTGGGAATTTTGTGATAATGGCAAGTCTTTCATAGTCTTTATTAAGATAATGAGATGAGGTATGACTGCCTATGTGTCCAACCGGCTTCGGTGAAAGAAATCGTTACTATAGATAACCGTATGACTTTCAACAATGAGCAAAATCCATAACGTTTAGTAAGCTTTAAAAGCCCCGACATGACAAAATGTGAAAGAATTCAAAACAAGATAAAAAAAAAAAAGACCCACTACGAACAACGACCCGTAAAACATTGGGAACTCGATTGAGCGATATACAACTTATTAAAAGTTGAAGTGCATTGTTTGCTTTTCCTGCTCCACTGATGAGATCCATGGTCTTGTTCTGCTCGAGGCAATAAATAGTTTGTGTTAAGTCGCGTTCGATGACGTCCTCGGCAAGAAAAAAGGGGGTGACAACGACTCCGTGGTATTCTTTGACAGATATTCTACAGTGGCCAAACAATTCATGATAACGTCAGTAAAGCTTTCGAAGAGATGATTTCATTGCAATTGGTTAAAGTTTCAAAGAGACAACAACCCGACCAAAGAGCAGAAAACAGCCCAAGGCCACCAATGGGTCTACAACACGGTGAGAAAATCCCGCACCCGGAGGCGGGCTTCAGCTGGCCCCGTAACAAAAAATGTGTACTAGTTCATTGAAAATGGACGTCACACTAAACTCCAAAACATATAAATGAACTAAAATTTAAAAAAAATACAAGACTAACAAAGGCCAGAGACTCCTGACTTGGGACAGGCGCAAAAATGCGGCGGGGTTAAACATGTTTTGTGAGATTATAACCCTGTGCATTTAATTTATCGCTGGAGATTAAACAGCCATCCATCATCATCATCTTTAACCAAGAAAAAAATCTTTCCTATATTTTCCTTACCAATATTGCAGGAAAAGTTTGATATGCAGTTTTTGATTCCTAGGAGATACAATATTGGGATTTCTTTGATGATAATGAACTGTATAGAATTATTTGAAACGGAGTCCTGTTCTACGTACCAGGAGAAGATTGATAAATAGAAAAGTTTTAACATAATCCAAGAATTGTCAACCTTAATCTAGAAGTTAAAGTGGAGGGTGTAAAAATAAAGAGAGAAGGAATAATTAAAACCAAAAAACTACTTATTGTATTTTAGATATCATTGAAGAAGACGCTATGTTTTTATTATGCAATCAAATATCAATCTATTGCCAGAATTTTTTGTAGAAGAAGAAAATTTGCATAAATATTGATGATATGAATAAAGTTTATTTATAGGTTAATTGGATATCGCTTCGCATCAACTTGAATGGTATAATTTCAATATGATAATAAACGATCCCTTCGGCGAGTTAGTTATCATTGTGAATAACCAGCGATATCCAATTATCTCTAAAGTTCAACCTATTTCTGCCATGGTAAAACTTTTTTTGTGGAAAAAAGGAACAATTCGCTTAATATTGCTCTTGTCTTTGATACTTTAACTATTTGACGTCATAGGGCCACTTTCACCGAAACTATAATACTTTATCTATTTTATGTTTCTTTAAAATTGCAGTCAAAGATGAAGAACTTGATCTTTTTCACTTTTATGGATACACAAATTATTTCAGTGTTCTTATGAACAACGTTTTGTTGGTGAGGTTACAAACTGCTAACATACATTCTATATCAGCAACGAACACCAGGTTTCAGAATAATTCAGAAACGTATATCTTCTACGGGGCGCGGTTTGGATCGGATAAGAATATCAAAACAATCTTAAAGTCTATTTGAAATTGGTTTCATATGGGGTTTTATATATTTTATAAAGTAAACATGGTTACTATTCGGTATACAAACATTTGTTTTTTTCAATACTTTACACATGTGTACATACTCGATATGCTTCTTTTAATACAATCACCGCTATAAGTACTCGGACTGTAGCTTATATTTTTAAATTTGTTAAATAAAGCATAAGAAAGATAACTCTAAATTAACATCCTTCTACGTAAATTTTTACACACATTTACTTGTAGTCTTTGCACTGGTCGTCCTGGTAACTTTGCTTATCATTGTGCCAATAGACCGATAGCCAGTCAAAATTATCTGAAGTATGTAATCTACTTAAATTACATTTCATTTAATTCGAAGAGTGACATATTCTTGTTTTATTCTTTTCTTTTGTTTTAAGTTTTGGATTTTAGTGGGTGTTTATGTGTTGTGTTTTTTTTTTTTTTTGTATATTTGGGATTGTTTAACCTTTTTGTTAGCGCTTTTTTTTTATAATAATAATCAATTTTGGAGGTTTTTGAAAATAAGAGCGTTATGGCTAACAATAAAGTCACCTCCAAAATAATAAAAAGAATCGGGACTAAGAGAACTAACAGGACGCTCATATAACCTAAGTTGTAGACATTATAACATCTGGTTGCAACACGCTGACTAATGAGCAAAATGAAGATTTTTTTAAAAGTAAGTGGCTATTAAAAAAGCAAAGATTCCCTGTTTGATAATGTCTATAATCTTAAGTCAGTAATCCACACACATATATTATTATTTTCTTCTTTTTTCTTCCTTTCTTTCATTTCTCTGTCTTGTTTGTTTATATGTCTCTTGAACTAAAGGTGTGTATTGAATAATATAATAATGTATTTAAATATGTGCATGCTATCAAGTTCTATTGGTCAGTATTGTTTTTTAGGAGAAAACGATCTAGGTTTCACTTAACTTGTGTCTAATCCTTTTAGCGATATGTTAGGCAAATAATTTTGTTTAAACTAAAACCATTAACAGACTCCTTGTATCTGAATTTTATTTCAATAACATAATCAATTTCAAATAGAATTGTAGTTCAGACTTATGGCAGTCTTCTATAAAATTTTGAGCATACGTACTTCAGCCATTAGCAATTAAAATTCGTAGAAGCAAGAGGTTCCGAGAACATGTATACGTAAACTTGTATCTGTTAAAAAACAGGACTAAATATTTGTACTGGTGAATCTTAAGTAAGGCTTTAAAGTTTTAATGGTTCGTGTTTAGTTAAAATTTGTGTTTGCGACAGTTGAGACATTCTTTCAGTGTATGAATGAAAAAATCAACTGTGTTATAATTCAAAGAGTGTAATTTTTACTTTAAAAGCCAGCATGTAAGACATTTAAACTTGACTTTAAAAGCCAGCATGTAAGACATTTAAACTTGACTTTCAAAAACCAGCATGTAAGACATTTAAACTTGACTTTCAAAATCCAGCATATAAGACATTTAAACTTGACTTTCAAAACCAGCATGTCAGACATTTAAACTTGACTTTAAAAGCCAGCATGTAAGAATTTAAACTTGACTTTAAAAGCCAGCATGTAAGACATTTAATCTTTACTTTAAAATCATACTTTTGGCAAATGTTATGAGTACTGCTGCAAAAAGAAATTACAGAAAAAGGGAAATGAATACTCGACAGGGATTTTAGGCAGTGGCAGATCATAGGGGCGGGTTCCGGAGTTGGTACGGATCCTTACTTCTTTCTTTTGCTTTGCCTTTTCTTATTATCATTTAAGTCGTGCATTTGTTTTAGATTTTTCATGTTTTAAATGTTATCACTCAACTCGTGTTTTGTTTAGATAATCAATGTTATGATTGCAGATTTTATTAGCGCGAGAATACTGACTGTTTTTTCCTTTTTAAAAATGATTACTAAATATATGAAATGCTAACCCTTTAAAAAAAAAACATGCAACAATTCTTTGAGGGTTCCGCAGGTAATCTGCTGCAAGTCAAAATTTCTTCCCCTATTGATTATACCCACCTTTTGTAGTGGCAGTACAAATCTTCCGCACATCATTACAGTTGACCTACCTTGAAGAACCTACATGTACCTATTGTATTAATTGTTTATTTGTTCTCGTCCTAAATAATGGGATATTTGTCAATTGACGTTAAACAAGCAACACTTAATCTTTCCTGGATAGTAGCTTCGCTCAATTTGACAAAGTCATTATAAGTACATGTATAAGGAGATGTGGTATGGGCTATATTGCCATTATTTAAGCGTCCGTCGTATTCGTAATAATATTTATAACAAGATCTTATTCACTGAAACTGCTGAATTGGAACCAAACTACATATTGTGACTTGGATGGAGAGTTGTCTCATTGACACTCATACCACATCCTCGTATACCTATTGATCACGTTTATTGTGGTAGATTCTTATTAAATTGTGTCGACTATGTTCCTCTATCTGCAAATATTACCGCTGTTAATGTAAAAAAAAAGACTCAGTTTTGCTTTATATATCAAAAACTAAAGCAGTAAAAGCAAAATGGACAGCGTTTCAAAATAATCATCAAGTAAATTTTTATCAAACTTGATTTTTTTAATTAGACAATCCATTTTGTTTTTTTTGTTCCTGCAATTTTCATTTTAGGAAATTTCCAAGTTTTTATTATCTTGAAAACAGTTATTATACTATCAGATAGAGATACACTTTAAAACAAAAAAATGTAAACAGTTAAAATAATCAACAAGACAATATCTACAAATAATTGTATTGGCTGATGTTTCAGAAATCCGAATTCTACTACTTATAGAAGTTATGGCCCTTCAATGACGAATATTATCCATTGCATTGTTCTTCTTTTTTGCGAAGCTATAGTTGATAGAGGGAATATGCAAACAGTAAAATTATCAGATAAGATCTAAAAATAATAAATAGGTCAACAAAAATGATTAAATAGTCATTTAAGGGAAATTTATAAGAAAAAAGTCGTGTTTTTTTTCCCCGTGATCTTTAAACCCTTTTAAAACAGATAGAAAGAGCGTAAAAGCAGCAAAAATAATAAGAAGAATGAAAATCATAATTCGGTTCTTTTTTTTAGGTTAATCTCTAAATTTTTTACAGAATATTTTGCATCTTTATCTGAATGTGACTTTAGTGTATAAAAGATAATTGTCACTGTTTTCAATGATGTTAATACTCAAGAATACTTTTAATGGATTTTTGTTATAAGTGCTATTTTCATTGTCTATTATAATATCTGTCACGTTATATACTGTACAATGTCTCATGTTTGTTGCTTATATCATCATAATTGTTAATTGTAAATGCCCCCTGTGGAACAATGATTGGAATAATACAATATTTGATTTGATTTGATTTGATTGATTTGTTGCATATGTTTGCAAGGTGAGTTATGCAGGTTCCTGTGGGTGTCTAGTTCAAATTTCCCTTTTTTAAATTTCTTCAAATATCATTTCATGTACTGACAACACATAACACAGAAACCAAAATGAAAACCAATGATAGCATCACACGAATTATTATGTCTTACAAATTCCAATGCAACTGTAGATGATACAATTAATGTGGATCTAGATGGGAGTTACAGAATAATCATGAGCAAAAAAAAAGAGAATAGAGAAAATTAGGCCAAAGTGATAAAGAATAGAAAATAACGGGAAACAACAATAAATAGAGAAAATGGCATACAAAATTTAAGAAACCCTATCCAGTCCCTCAATTATTTCGCTGATACACCCACCTCGTGTATAACTACCAGTGAAAGTTTATTGCATTAATGAAGGTAAAATTAAATAGATCATGCTGCATATGGTTATCCGTTCTCATTAAAAGATAGAACGAGTTTTAATTAATTGTTAACTCGAACTAGAGCTGTCCGAATAGTGGGACTAATACCCCGTATATACATTTTAGTTGCTGATGGGAAAGTCAGTATTGATATGATAACATTTTGCGATTCTGGGTTTTTAGCTAATCATTTTCATTACCTTTGTGTTAGATTGGCAAATGGTAACTGATAGGTCAATCTAAAGGAAATATACTGACCTAGGAACAAAGTCTGAGGTTTGTAAACTGTAAATTCCGAAATTAAAGGTCAAGGTCAAGGTCAGTATGATGCTTCTGCGTACAATTTTGTCAATCTAAGTGCTACAGTACAAAATTTATGCCCCAAACCACAAATCAAACAATGTTTTTACTATCATAGGGGCCAAAGGTCAAATTCCAGGTCAGAGTGACCTAGTTGATATATGACACATCCCCATCACATGATGTATCAGCATACTAAGTTTGGTCAACCTAAGTTATATAGTAAGCAAGGTATGCGCAGGGCACATGTCAGACGAGGTTTTAGTATCATGGGGGTCAAAAGTCAGAGTAACCTGATTTTGGTATATGACACACCCAAGCCCATGATGCAACTGCATACCAAATTTGCTTAACCTAAGTTATACGCTACAAAAACATGAGCTGGCAACGAACCGCCATGGTTTTACTATTATAGGGGTCAAAGGTCAGAGTGACCTGCTTTTGGTATATGACACACACCAGATTATGATGCAACCACATACCAAGTTTGGTGAACATACGTTTTATGGTACAAACAGACCGAAATGGTGAGTCCTATTTACCCCAACAAACTTTGTTTGCGAGAGTAATAATAATTCAATCCCTCTCAATTTCCGATTTTCTCCAACTCGTTAATGCAGCGATCGTAAAACAGAGGAATATAACGTCTAAATTATTCGGGTTTATAATGAATTGTCAGTTATTGATTGAAAATTATAATTTGGTGTTTATAGAAATCTGTAAATCAATTACGAAAATGCGACTCGATCGATGAGGGGTTGACTAGCTTTTGGGATGTGGGATATAGGGAATTACAAATGTAGGAACGTGGGATTTTGGGCGTAAAAAACAAACTTGGGATGTGGGATATAAAGGGTAAAAAAGTAGAATCTGGGAAAAAGGAGGAGAAAAAATGGGGAAGTTGGAAAAAAATAACAAAAATTCGGAATTTGGGGAATAAGCACCCGGTGTCACCCTCTTTAATCTTATCGAAGCATCGAGTCTTGGAATGCGCAGTAACACGAGCTTATCTATATTTAGACAATAAACTCAAGTGGTATTTTTAAACGTCTTGAATTTTTTTTAAACGTCATGATTTTTTTTTATTAGTTGATATTGACTAGCTGTCAGTAACTGCGAGTACTCTCAGATCTGTACTTATTGTATTTTTTTTTGTCAGGGATGAGGGATGGATATATACCCTGCCACGTCTTGTCTGTGTTTTTGTTTGATGTTATTCTTTGTATCGATCTGATGAGTTAAGCCTTTTTCAACTGATGTTTATAGTTTGTTCTTGTGTTGTGCTTTTGCATCACTGTCCCAGGTTAGAGGAGGGTTGAGCACTCACAAACAAGTTTAACCCCGCCACATTCTTGATGTGCCTGTCCCAAGTCAGGCGCCTGTAGTTCAGTAGTTGTCGTTGGTTCCTGTCTGTCATATTTGTTTTTCGTAAATTGTTTTGTTATAAATAAGGCCGTTAGTTTTCTCAATTGAACTGTTTTTATATTTTTCATGTCGGAGCTTTTATAGCCAACTATACGTTTTATCATTGTTGAAGGCCGTATGGTTGTCTGTAATAATTATTGCTTAAATCCACTTCATTTGAACTTCGGTGGACAGTTGTCTCATTGGATATCATACCAAATCTCCTTATTTCTATTTACACATATCACCTGATATGACTGATATATTATTTTAACAAGAGTAACATGGTAGATATCACTTATTGGATGGAATCTTCTGACCCTTCCGGAACACCTGGGATTACTTTTGTTTTGTTTTTTTTTTTGTGCTTTGTAGAATGTAATTGGTCGTTTTCATTTTTGCGATTGTGCTGTCTGGTTTTCTTTGACTAGTTATTTGTTTGTCCCCTTGGTATCTTCTGTGTTTTTTAACATCGGAATACTCATATTTAATTAATTTACATAATGAAAATATAAATGGGTATATACACATAATTAATGTGGATGGTAGACTGTTATATAGTCCCTGTTGAAATTTATAGACATTGTTTTATAGACTTGGGCTAATTCAGAGCAAAACACAATGTATAGACACCTGCCTATTATTAAATTGACTGAAATGTTGTGGCTTGTGTCGTTGGGCACTGTCTCATTCACGTATAACCTACATCACTTTTATTTCATATGTAACTTACAGTGTACTTTTCTATATGTATTGAAGTAGTCATAACTGTTATTGTATGAGTGCTATGATAGATGTTTAATATTTTACTGTTTCTGGAAGGGTTTTATCCACATAACTCCAACTCGCACCTTACACCAAGATTGAGATTGTCGCTTACGTATTGTACTGTTTCTGGAAGGGTTTTAGCCACATAACTCCGACTCGCACCTTACAACAAGATTGAGACTGTCGCTTACGTTAAATACAAAAAAAGATAACAGGAGTCACCAAAATATAAGACAGTACAACATACCACACAAACGATCAACAACCAAGATTGAGACTGTCGCTTACGTTTAATACAAAAAAAAATTAACAAGAATCACAAAAATATAAGACAGTACAACAGACCACACCAACGATCAACAACCAACTTCTTTGATAAAATTGACATCAAAACAAAGAAAAATATAACGAACAACCCAAGATCCAGATGGCCTGACAAAATGTGCTATCATGGTTGAACTATTTTTATATGTAAACAAACCGTCCTTTTTATCAATCAAGACCATTTTTGTAGTAGTAAAGTACACATCTAAAAACCTGTACAGTCCTGCTACGTACAAGATGACAGTAACTATAACCTTGAATTGAACAAGGAACTAATCGAAAGCATATAACTTTAAAAAGGCAGTATCAAAACATGCTCTCTACAAGAGGCATTCAAATGTACCACAAATTGTTAAATACTGTAGCTTATGAAAATGTAAATATCGGAACAACACTCCTTTCATGAAAGATTAATAAAATTGAGAATGGAAATGGGGAAGTCTTCTTGTACAATATACTATATAGTGGGTACTATGATAATTAAAAAAAACGAAATAAATCCAGTTTGTTTCGCTTTGTGCTACATAATCGGATTTTGTTGTAAAATTTTATTAAAAACCGAATATTATACAAATAAATATTATCAAATAACAATAATACTATGAAATACAACAGCAGCATCACAAAACGTGCATCACACCAGTTCTGTAAAAAATTGAAAAAAATACAGTTATTTTGGTGTCAATTGTTATGCGTTTCTGGGAGGTTTTTACGAGACTGTACAAAGGGAAAAAAATATGTGTGTGTTAGTATAGCGTTCATTTTTAATCTCCCGAAATAAATGGACGTTCTTTACATTATATTTATAATTCTTTTCTATGTAAAATAATAAATGAAGGATGATTATGTTATAAAATTTATCCATCAATTATAGACAAATGTAAACCTTGCTTAATTGAAAATCACAAAAAAGCAATTTGTGTTAAAACACTTAATAGTAAATCTAGAAAAGCGCTTGGGGCACATAGTATTTATTTTGCTATTTTCATATCAAACATCAGATTATCTTACCTCAATAAGCTTCACAACATCTTGCACCCTCCGGATTATTACATTGACCTCCATATTTATAACCTGCTGGACAGCTATCCTGGTCAGGGAAACAATCACAATCATTCATACTTGGGAAGTATCTTGGTGCTGGATAGAATGGAGCAGCTGTTGTTGGTCCACTTCCGAAAACCATATCCCAGAAAGATGGTGTTGCTGGTGGTGGTGGTGGACGTCTTGGTGCTACTGGCCTCATTGGTGGGCGGTATGGAGCTAGAGGTGCAGGTCTTGCTGGTGGAGCTGCAGGTGGTGGTCCGCCGGCTGGTGGTGGAGGACCTGGGGGTGGTGGACCGCCGGCTGGTGGTGGAGGACCGCCGGCTGGTGGAGGAGGACCTCCAGGTGGTGGCGGTGGACCTGCAGGGACAGCGACAGGTGCCACTGGTCTTGGTGGTGGTGGTGGCGGCACTAAAAATAGTAAGCAAATTATAATTAGTCATTTTCATCAACATTTCAAAATTAGCTGATTGACAATTAATCGTTGTGAATGGTAAAAAGTTAATTATCAATTCCGACTAAGAAAATTATATCCAAACAAAAAATAAACAGGGACACCATTTAAAAAGAGGCTTCTGTATTGAAGGCATACAGTTTAAAAGATTGATAGCATGCTGTCAATAACTAGTAGATAACGTAGTTTTGACAACCATGGCTAGTCAACACTTATCGAATACCCATACAATCATGCTATATTTAAATTATTATTTCCTGGATTATCTTTTGTCATCAAACACTGACAATTAATGGCAGAAATTGTGCCTATAGTTCCAAACCTAAAATGGATCACAAAGTCTTCAAAAACAAAGAATTAGTGGCATTGGGTCGTGATATATCTTTAATTCAATTATTAACCAATCAAAACTCTTCCTTATAATAATATATGAGGCCAGACTGTTAAAATAATCAGTGATTATGTACTTAACTAATATATACTAAAAAAATGCAAAAGTTGTGCTTCCGATCAATTCATGCATCTATATGGTTATACAAAGTTGGAATCTATTCGATTAGAATAAAATAAGTGAATAAATGTTTTCATTACTCATTGCGATATGAGTTTTGTGATGGAGAATACAACAGTACTAAATGTTTGTAATATATTCATATTGTTTAAAAATATATTATTTTAATATACATCAGAGAAAATCAAAACAAGCTATTATTTTTTGGAATTTACACATTCTTGCTTTAGTTTGTGTCTTAGAATATTAAGATCTAAAGATGTTAAACGAGTCTATGCAAGACGAGTGTACACTTTTCAGATATTTATTTTTAAAGAAGGAAAAAAATGTATTCATTATTTAAAATAATTTACAGAAAAATGTGACAATAAAAAAAGTTACCTACCATAAAATGCAAGTATAACATTTTAGTTAACATTTTAAAAAGATTTAAATTGTTGACGAAAATCATAAAATAATTTACTTTAAATACTGATTTTAATACATGCAGTTTAAATGCACCACTGAAAGCCAATAACCTAATACAAAATTACAGTGTTTTAGAACATAATATCATTGTGCATGTTGTGCAAGTCATGGATTTCTATTTATTTCATTAGTCAAACGGTTGTATAAAGAAATGAGTATACAAGAAAAAATTATTAAATACGAAAAACATATAGGGCATCTTTTGTTTAACAATAAAAAACGCAAAATGTACAGTGATCATATTTTTTAAATAAATTTACAATGGTGCTTTTGTACCGCTTGTAACTAAACAATAAACAAAAATACTAACCAGCAGCCGAGGCGATGCAAGCCAAAGCAAGAACTAATCCTAAGGAAAATTTCTTCATGATTGTTGATCACCTGTATTACTAGCACTGGTATATGAAGTCTGCCACTAGAATATGATCACTGCCCTCGTGCACTCGTTTTTATACCAGAACACGTGTAATAAAAGTCATTGATAGTCCACAATGTTAAATGAACGCATGGATGCATTAATGTTTGTTCCCATCATAAATTTGACCAATAACGTGGCAAATACGAGAAAATAATTTATCTTGTTATATTTGAAGTTATTTTTTGTATATTTATAGTAACAGATTATTC
The DNA here is from genome assembly GCF_021869535.1 of Mytilus californianus. Taxonomy (NCBI): domain Eukaryota; kingdom Metazoa; phylum Mollusca; class Bivalvia; order Mytilida; family Mytilidae; genus Mytilus; species Mytilus californianus. The sequence goes on from NW_026262593.1 coordinate 47,889,376, forward strand.
AGCATTTCTCAAAATAGTTATTTTATTCATTTGAAATATAGAAAACTTACATTTACTTTCTTACTTTGAGTGTTATATTATTATTATTATTATTATTATTGTTATAGCGGTTGTATGAGTAATGTACGAGAAAACACAAAGAAATAAATGACCGAAGAGTCATGGCACTTGCAGTATAAAATACGTACAATGCATTTGCTAGCCAACAAAAAAATGTTTCATGACTAGGACAAAGGAAAATGTTATTGCTAACGAAAAAATACGTTTTAAGACGAAACAAGATAAAGAAGAACAGTTGTCCTGTATCGCTCAAATTATCACATATTCATGTCCAGTGAGCTTCGACATCTGGGTCCAAACTCTAATGTGGCATTTATTTTTAAAAAGCTAACATTATATTAAACATCTATTTCAAGTTGATCTGACGTAAACAACCTTAAACCAAAACTTTAACCTGCTCATTGAACCGGGAAATATAGGTCAAAACACTATTTTTGGCATATTTAGAAAAAAAGATCATATCATATAATGAACATGTGTACTAAGTTTCAAGTTGATGTGACCAAAATGTCACGGTAAACTACATTTAAAATAAACTTTTAACCTAATTGTGTAAATTTCTAAATGCGGCATGGAAGTTAGATTTATACATTATAATTGCAAAACAGTTGCATATCTGATCTTGTTATTACTTTATTATGTTGTTTTCTGTTTACTGTCATTATTGTCATTATATATATATATATATTATGTTATTTTGCTATATCATTATGTTTGCTTCTGCAATAAAATATTCATTAATTCATTCAACCTGATACGGGACGAACGGGCTGATGAACGGATTAACAGATGGATAAACATATACACTACACAATTTTATTTAGGGGCCGGCTGAGGACTACCTCCGGGTGCGGGAATTTCTCGCTGCATTGAAGACCCATTGGTGGCCTTCGGTTGTGTTCTGCTCTTTGGTCGGGTTGTTGTCTGCTCTTTGGTCGGGTTGTTGTCTCTTTGACATATCTCCATTTCCATTCTCAATTTTACACTATAAAACACAAATATGCGTTTTCATTAATATCTATATAAAAATGTATATTGTGTACTAGTATATAATCATTATAATATTGTATATACTTTATAAATATGTTATTAATATTTTTAGGACTCTCAGGAAGATTAGTTTTAACTAATGGGATTATCCCCTTTTAATAAAGATTATTTATTTATTTATTTCCGGATCTGATGAATTTTCTGACGAGTTTTATTTCACGATGCCTAGTAGAACACCAATCAATCAATTGGAGGCAAAAGAAACTCTTATGATAGTCAGAATTGGTAGATCTACATTTCTTTACTATTCAAGGCCCTTGTCTTTATTATTTTAGGCCTTTTTTCTTTATTCCCATTATTCTGTGTGTATAATGATTCTTTATATTCAACACCACATTATTCTGTTTTATTTATATTTGCCTGTAAGAGTATGTTGCTGAGTAGCAGTAATCATTGATATGTACCTGTAAAACCTGCATTGTCACGAGGTTTTGTTCTTGGGCCAAGTCTGTTTTCATTCTACATAAAAGTAGATAGTGCAATGACATATTTGGTTATTAAATCTTAAAGTTACTGAAAAACCCTCAAAATAATTTTGACGAATTAGGAATTTGGAAAACACACGGAAAATGGGTTTTTATCCAGACAAGTGTAATGTCTTGACCATCAACCGAAATATAAACCCAATTACAAACAAGTACACCTAACGAACATATTGACAAAGTTGTTCAGTGGGCATGTTAAGTTTGGGACCCGTACCTTACTGTGGAAACAACAAAAGAGATAAAAGTATGAAAATGCGTGCGCCCTCAACGCCCCCTTTTTTTGTTGGATCCGTTACTGAATCTTAAAATAAAATATAAAATAAAAAATATAATATTGTAAATTTTATATAAAATACACTTTTTCTTATAAATACATGTAATTACCACTAGCCATTTGTAGTAACAAGTGGTACCAATGTCAATGTGTTGAAGGTGGTAGGAGTAGAAGAATACACAATCCAGTTTTGTTACTTTTTCTTGAGATAACTTCCAGTGGTGTTTGTAACTCGCTGTAACATAATTCATTATACGAGCTCCTATAAAACATTAAGCAAATAAGTATATATAAATGTATGTGCACCGATTAACTTTCGCACTCTGAATATATCTAGGCATACCAAAGTTAATTATTTAAAGTAGATCAAAATAAAACAATTATCTAAAATATCAAAATAAAACAAAGAAATATTTCGCTGATGTATTCATATTAGTATCAAAAAGAACATTTTAATTGATTCGGCGTATGTATATTATTGAAGACTGCATTGTTTACCTTCTAATAAATTCAATTTTTTGGGGAGGAGGTGGCTTTTGTTGTTTGGTTTAATTTTAAAACTATTATCAAACACATTATTTTATTCATATTACAGAAACGAAATATCCTAAACATGAACTACAAAGAGCAGAAAATATAAAATATGTAAGGTACTTAAATTAATTAACCATCCTTTGTCAGTTTTCAAATACCTCCATGGAAACAGAATAATTTACACAAAAAGCAAGGTACTGTTTAAGGAGAAAATTAATATGACATTTATTTTAACCGGAATAAATGAAGAAGATATATTATTAATTAAGATGTCCTTTGCTTTTAGCAAAAAAGTAAAAATAGTTTTAGTACATTTGTTTATTTGTATACACAAGATAAAGAAAGAAAAAAATACAGTTATAATTTAATTTCAAATTTTGGACACTGCTATAATAAATGTGCATTTTGGCGAAAACAAACGATGTTATGACACCGAAGCTTTTTTGATATGACATGAAACATTTCTATCAGGGGGGAAAAGGGACATCCTTGGCGTATACCCATTACAATACAAATTAGCAAAGGAATACAAAATGATATTGATTCCCGCAATCATTATGTTATTATTATTATCATCATCAAATTGATAGCCTTATCATATTTTTCCTTGCCATGTATTTTTCAAATACATTGTCCGATAATTTATAATATATTGCCGCCAAAATTTTGCCTTTAGCGGACATCATGATTATTATAAACAAAAGGCTTGGTTAATGTAACAGTGAATTCTGTTTTGTTCTTTTACTGAACATGTTTATTTATTTATTTTTTTTAATATCTATTTTAAATTCATCAGTATTGCACAAGCCGATTTATCCGTATTACGGCTGATGATTTGATCATATCATTAATGAACGGTCTTTACAATAGGCAGTATTTCAAGCTCTTAGACTATATTGCCCCGTGTCTGAAATGTATTTTTACGCTTCTCCGATGTAATATTTATGACATTATAATCTACAACTATCATTAAACACTAATCTTTACTCATGGCTGACAGAAGGTACAACAATTTACAAGATCACAGCGTTCACTAGTAAACAATGGCGTGTAATTCGACAATTAGTTACTTTGCTGTTGTAATTCGTAGTCTATAAACCTTAGTTTTTATAATGTACCTCACAAAATGCTTATAATAGCATAATTTGTCCATCCACATAAATTATCGTTTGACTTATGATGTAAAATAGTTGTGATCTAATAGAACTTTCGGGTTAATAGTTTTACTTCATTTGGTCAATAATGCTAGTATTTATTCCTTATTTGCAAATCAAATATAATAAACTTCAACATTATAGAAAATTATTATTATTTATCGTGAGTGATTATTCATTGAGAGGTATAATTGTATTTTTGCTATACTTGTTCATTATATTGTTTACGTCCCTGAAATAACACTTTATAAATTTAGTGCGTTCTAACCGCTTTTCTGGATTTTCCTTCATCAGGGACGCTTTCTCTGAAATTAATTCTATCAAAACTTTTGATTTTTCAACCCTGTATACCACCATTCCCTATGTGAAATTGAAAAATCGTCTAAAAAACATAATCCACAATGCTTTTCAATATAAAAATGGTGGCATACGCTATATATTTATTACTTTGGGATACCATACGGCATATTTTGTTAATAGTGAACAAAAAGTAAAAACATGCTACACAGAGGAGCAAGTGATCAGCATGCTAGAGTTTCTTATTGACAACATATGTTTTGAATTTGGAGGTAGACTTTTTCAACAAATTGTCGGCATTCCTATGGGAACGTACTGTGTGCCACTCCTTGCCGACCTCTTCTTATTTTCATATGAGTCGGAGTTCTTTCAGACACTTGTCAAGAACAAGAAGATCAAAGAAGCCAGATCATTTATTTTCACATTCAGATATATTATTGATGATGACTGTTCTTTCCATTAACAATCCAAACTTTTCTGATTGGGTTCTATTAATATATCCTCCAAAACTAAACATTAAAGAAACAACAGACACGGCTTCCTCAGCCTCATATTTAGACTTATACCTCGAATTTGACATAAGCGGTCATCTCAGTACCAGAATCGATGACAAACGAGACGATTTTAATTTTGAAATTATCAATTTCCCCCACCTTAGTAGCAAACAAAGAGGGACGAAAGATACCAGATGGACAGTCAAACTCATAGATCGAAAACAAACTGACAACGCCATGGCAAAAAAAAAAGACCAACAGACAAATAATAGTACAGATGACACAACATAGAAAACTAAAGACTAAGCAACACGAACCCCACCAAAAACTGGGGGTGATCTCAGGTGCTCCGGAAGGGTAAGCAGATCCTGCTCCACATGTGGCACCCGTCGTGTTGCTTATGTTATTACAAATCCGGTAAGTGGTCTAATTCGGTGTGTCAAATTCGTGAAAAGGGAAGGGTATTGTAGTTACGACATAAGGAACATATATCAACTTCACCTGCATATGGGATATACATTTCCCAACTCAATCGGTATTCAAGAGCTTGCAGCTGCTACCCAGACTTTATAAAACGTCACCAGTGTCTGAACAGAAAGTTGATGAACCAGGGTTATGTCAAAGAACGTCTCGTCCTTTTTCAAAAAAAAAGTTCATAGGAAGATACCAAGACCTTGTTGATAAATATTCCGTATCAACTTCACAAATAATACATGATGGTCTTGAAGTATAGATTCAAGGTACTGACGTTGTTTATCATCTTAATTACGTGTTAAAGTGTTTTTTTATTTGTCTTTGTAAATTATTAAACGTTACTGTTTAGTCCATTTTTTGTAATATCCGTTTGGCGTGGCTCGGTACTTATGCATCTCGCCAATGTGTTGTTGTGCTGAGTGTGGTCATTTTTTGTATTCTTGTCTTTCATTTTTGCTTATGTGCTATGTCAATATGCCATTTTGTTTTTTCTTTGTTGACACAATTGTTAGTTTTTATAGTGATAAAGATTATAACACAATATTGACTGCTGTACCCCTATTTTTGACATTTTACTTATTATGTCTGTTTGTTTTGTTCACACATTTTTGTCAATATAATGGAATTTTATGCGACTGTCATACAAGTGAGAGGTTTAACTAGCTATCAAACCAGGTTTAATCCACCATTTTTTTTTACATAATGTAATGCCTGTACCAAGTCAGGAATATGACAGGTGTTTCCATTCGTTTGATGTGTTTAAGCTTTTGATATTGCCATTTTATAAGGGACTTTCCGATTTGAATCTTCCTTGGAGTTCGGTATTTTTGTTATTTTACTTTTTACACCAAAACATTTGAAAGCCAGGGACGAATAAATGCATATACACGTTATGAGCTTTATGACAAAAGAGACATAATAATATAAACGGTATTAATTTTATTTTCACCAGATTCGCATTTTGACAATTAATGTCTCTTCAGTGATGCTCGAGGCCAATATATTTGAAAACCAAAATAAATATACAAACTTTGAAGAGCAAATCAAATCAACATGGACCGAAAGTATAGCCAAATCAAAACAATAATAACCAAAACTTAATTCATCTGAGGTCAAATTTGTTTGAGGGAGTTGGAATCTAATTTTTTATAAATGTTACTAAATTTATGAACGGGGAATTCTAATTAATAAGTACTATGTTGTAAACCATGTCAGTACCTAAATATACTGACAACTGAGCTGACGATACCCTCTTGGACTTACAGTCAACCACCAGTAGTATCGACCCAGTGCTATACATGAAATAACACTTTATAAATTTCATGCGTCTGGATTAACCTTCATCAGGAACACTCCCGCTAATCATTTGAAAGCCAGGAATGCATAAATACGTAGAAAGGAGTAGGTCCAGTAAGACCCCTTTTTGGCCCCAAAATATAGCAGTTTTACAAAATTGTTAAAATGTAAACTTTAAGTTATTTATTGGTAAGAAGAATGCTTCTGCTACATAAATATGGGCTGTTTTTGACAATACAATGTACATAAATCGGGTACTAGCATCCTTTATTCAGGCTAAATTACTGAAATCTTTACAATTTTAGCATTTTAGTTAAATTTTGGACGGTTTCCGTCTAAAATGAAAGTGGCCGCATTTGTGTTCATTCTTAATAATGAAATGTAAGTTGTATTTGATGATAATACATAACATATATAAAGGTTGAGGATGAACACGGATGCGGCCACTTTCATTTTTGCCAAAAACCTCTGAAAAGTGACATTTTTGGCATATTTGATATATTTTTTATATTTAAGCTTGAATCGGAGCATTTTTAATGACTAAATCAGTTAAAATATTTCACATAAACTAATATAATCAACTGAAATAACACTTTAGTGTTCAAAAAGTGTCCAAAATCCTTCGTCATATGAACCTGAAATTTGAGGCCAAAATCGGCCCTTACCGGACCTACTCCTTTAAGGAGTTTAGTGACCAAATGAAACATAAACAGCATAGCCAACTCTGCCTAGCGGTGTAGGAACCTTATTTTTTTTTTAATAGTTTTTTTAAATCATGAAAAGGGGAGAAAATATGTTATAAATCATCTCAGTACCGAAGTACTGACTACTGAGCTGATGATATCCTCGAGTGGCATCGATCGCGATTCGCGACCTAGTGCTAGTGAATGTTTTGAATAAATCGCTAGCCGAAACCCGGAACGATATAACTCATCGTTTGTATCGAGTTACAATGAAGTTCTGAGCGAATGAATAATTTCATGTTGAAATCAAATTTAGCATTGTCGCAAACCTCAAACCTCTACCCCGCCTCAACACATACAAACATAAACAACGGAGAGACTATTTTCATTGTATATATATAGTGCCAATATTTGTCACAGAAAGATGGATTCTATGAAATTGCATTTTGTTAAGTTTCGATGCCAAGATCAGTCAACATAATTATATACTTATATCATACTGTCAGTTTTTATGATAATTGTTTATCATAATTAATATAAACTAAAAATCTATTTGTGTAATTGCTGTTATCTTATATACTTAAATATCAATAACATTGGTTATCCATTTTTAGATCACACATGCTCTTATCAATATCAAAAGGCTTGACTAATATTTTGTATTAATACGTACTGCATCATGTCAACTGGTGTGAATATACATTATCTTCTGTAAAATGATATAATTTCAGTTTCCCACGAAATTAATATATCATAGCGTTACGTAAAAAATAAACATCCGTTAGTTTAATGTTTCGTGTTTCATATTAGATATGATATTTTCTGTCAAAATTTTAGTTAATTCAATGTATGACACAATTGCAAATTGCATTTTTGATAATAATAATACTTTATTACCACGTGAAGATACAACTAATAGTCTCATTGGGACACAGAGTTGGGATGTTATAATCCTTCATGCTTTTAATAGCATTCAGCAAATTTCATATCGTACTTGCATGTTCTGTAATTTATAAAGTTTCCTAATGAAGAATGCAATTTAAATTGACGATTTGAAGCAAGGATTTATATGGTAAGGATTCATATAGTAAGTCATACTATATAAATCCTAGCTTGAAAGTACAACTAATTAACAAAGGTTTGAAATTGTTGTTACACAGTCATGTCGGAAAGTTCGTATCAAATACACATTTGAAATTTAATTTCTAATGACAAATTATATTTTCAAATTGAAGAGAAAACGGACAATAATGCTTTTTACTTCGTGAAGTTCGCAAAGAAAAACACTCTGTCAAAAAGATTTATGAGACATACTAAAAGATAATGTATTTTTAAGCCCCTATATAATCTATAAATATCTTCAAAGTGTGCCATAACTAGCTACTAAATTTTTATTCAGTATTATGACAGTTTTATATTCGTAAATGTACCGAGGTTAGAAAAAAACAGCAATAAATCGTTTATTTTGAAGAAGAAAAAATAGAAGGCGTATGAGATTTATTCCCGGTCATTGCCTCAATAATACAAATTTAATACATGATCTATACGACAATTTTGTATACATCTTGGCCTTCAACATATTGTCCTATATAATCCGACTATTATAAAATACATGTGCAGTGCAAGTTCATAATATCATAATGGCTAATCGAAGTTGCAGTTATCTGTATGCGTAATAAATGAACCATGTTTGGTCAATGGAATCAATGTAAGGCTATTCATCGGAGTATCCTTTTTCCTAACCTTATTAGTATGGATCACTTATCATTGCTCAGACTAACCATGGCTAAATTGGCTGTAAACTTAGTGACAGTCCGTTTAATTTACGAATACAACATCCTGAACTACAAAGCCTCACAAACCTAGTTCGAGATTTATCAGACGTCTAACGGTCTTTCTTGGACTGGGCGATGTCATGGGACGTCAGAGCGAAACCTATATAGAACACATGGAAATTGTTGACCCAAACATGGGGTGCATGGCAAATTTCTGTCTCGAAATCGCAAATGATTCATTGTACAATAATCGTACATCAATCGATTTTTTTATCATTTTACGCCACAAATATGCACTAATCCGCTGTAGCACAAACTATGGAAGTATTATATTGATATATTATCAATATAATACTTCCATGCACAAACTAAATCTTTATTTCCATCGACCGACCATTTTTAGCGACATACTTTCACTTTGAACATGCAATTGAGATATCGCGTTACTTCCTCATAGTACTTGTAATTATATGTGAGAAAATATATGCAAGTAGGTTGACATGCGCTACGTTTCTGTTCGATAGATAAGATGAAGATGCAAATCTTGTTACTACATGCAAGTCACCGGGATTCTTCGCGCACGGAACAAAATAACGTATTCTAGTGAAAATACGAAACGAAAAAGGGGATTGAATGTAATAAAGCTTTCGTGCGTACTACAGGAGGTAGTGCGTTAAAGTTACATATTCGTGGTGAAAAATAAATAAGGAATCGAATGATGTATAATGTATCTACAAGAAAATGGAGTAATTTGACTTCGTACTACAGGAGGTAGTGCGTTAAAGTTACATATTCATGGTGAAAAACAAATAAGGAATCGAATGATGTATAATGTATCTACAAGAAAATGGAATAATTTGACTTCGCGACAGAAAGTTGCCTCCCAAATTTGTGCCGGCAATTTCCATGTACATTTGATTCTATTTGAACTGTACTCGGACGTCTCAATTCCTCAGCCAGTTCTATGAAGGACATCAGAAGTCAGATCATAGGACCTGTGAAAGAGGACGAAGTCTACATTATATTCGTAATACTTTTAGAAATCAGATACTATTTTTTTCGGGAAATCGTATGCTATCCAACATATCAGCCTCCGTCAACAGATCGAATGCGCAAGTGCAACCGTTGTAAAATAAAAACTAACAATATTGGATTTAGTAATATATGGGTTTTATATTTTCATATTTTTTTTAAATGTTGTTTTGAGGACTCATCCTCTATTATTGCATGCTATCTTTTGGAAACGTGCTGTATGAAATATGATGCTGCTATAGTAATTCAATATCAAATAATGCTCTCATTTACTGAAAGCAAGCTCAATGTCATGAAATAATAGCGACCAACTCTGCAATATCGGTTGTTGTATAATGAAGCATATTACATACAGTAACTTCATAAACAGTACAGGAAGACAAGATCTTCTTGTGCAATGTCCAGTGTAATTCTGTACAGGACTACAGTGTAAAAATTAAAAGAAAACACATAATTTTGTGTAGCATGGACGGTCAATGCTAATAAAATGGAACAAAAAATTCATTATTACATATTGTCCATTTTTGTCGGTTGACATTGACAAATTATCTTTCCAACCTTTCAAACAAAAAATTAATTCAACAAAAAATTGTAACATAAAATACACTTGTTCTGTGACATCGAAAAAACATCCTGTTAGCGTGTTTCATTCATCAATTTAATACGCTCAGAAGGGTTCAAAATGACCACACAAATTCATCGGATTTCAAGCACGAATTACAAAAATGAACACGAATGAAGACATAGGATGTCAAAACCTATTTTAATGGCCGTTTTATTCTATAACTTCAAATTATCACTTATATTGATAAATCGTATGGGCAAACTGTACTATTTTTTGTCAACATAACTTTTCATTTTCTCTGACTTTGCTTCTTTTTATAATAAAAATCAAGACATGTAGATTCTAACATTGCATTGAGTGTGAAACGATGTTTTTTTTTTAATTCAGGACATTTTAAAAATATTTAAAATGTATGTCAGAATAAAGGCAAGATTCAGAGCAATGCTTACGTCATTTTGGTCTCTGGTAGAGAGTTGCCAAATTGGTAGTCAAAAGTACGAAAAAGAGATTTTTTAAAGATGGTATTTTAAACGGAAGTGTGTACGGGACACAGTATTAATTCTGTAAACATTGACATTAATCTTGATATTATCAAATATGGTAAGTTGATACATGAAATTCAAAAAAACAAATACTTCCAGAAAATTTACCAAAATTGGAATCGAATATTTTTGGAAATCCAAAGTTTTTTAATATTTGTCCTGTTTCCAAATTTGTAACTATATTTTCCAAAAGAAACTTAATTCCAAGATTTAAGTCTATGATTCCGAGATTTAAGTTGATAATATCAAGATTAAAATTTGAATTTCAAAGACTGAACTCGATCAATAATTCCGAGATTAAAGTTAATAATTTATTGATTTAAGTTGATAATATCAAAATTCCAGGATAAGGTCAACAGTGCAAACACACAAAATATTACTGAGGCCCTAAAACGGTTCAGTAAATTATCTTGTAGGCACAGTGGTATTATACAGTTTTTAGTATTATTTTTTTTTTAATTTGACTTCTCCACACTTGGAAAATTACGATTTCCGTTTTTTTTTTTTTTTTTTTGTTGTTGTAGATTCTTGATTAATTAATTGTCTTTGATATAAGAAATAAACCGCTTGCAAATTAAAATAAATATATTACTTTTTAGACGGCAGAAGGGATTGTCTGTTGAGTGAATTAATGCTAATTATTGCATAATTCATAAAGGTCCAAAATAGGGTAATAAAACGATGGGTGTGTGGTATCATATTAAATTTGATAACAAATGATAACGGTTGCTGTTTATTAACTGTAACGATATAAACATAAAATCTGTCTCATACAGAAGTTAAAAAAAATAGCTATTGTTGTTTTATGGGCTCTGTGTCGGTTTGTGAAGAATGATATCAATGTAATATTTCTTTTTTAACCATAAATATATTCATGATATAATATGTATGTAATATATGACGACAAAACTGTTATTATTTTTAAATTAGGTTGATAACTAACAAAAATATTTGTTTAATGAAGAAATAACTTAGTATATCTCTATATTAAACAAAAATTGTTTGTTGAGTGGTAATGTATATGACACCGGCTATACAAGATTCGGTTGCAGTTCGATATAGATTTATAAAAAAATCTTCTAAAAAAAAAAAAATTAAAATAAAAAGAACATGCAATCAAAGTAGCATTACCTCTCATTTGGTTAAGTATTATCTTACAATTATGCCTTTCATCCGAAGTTAATATCCAAAATTAAAATGATGCGGGCCTCGAGATCATATTGAGGAAATAAAGTTTGGGTTTGAGCGTTCCCAATTAAGGTAAATCGAGAAAAGCGCTTCGCAAGCATGAGATTAATAAAAGTGTTATATTCAATTTAGCACTTCATGTATCGATGATGAAAAATCGAACCACACCAGCATCTTTGGAAATGTTACCTGATATTTCAGAACAAATTCACTAAAGGATATTTTAATTTCCTTCAACATTTTGGACCAAACTGTTGGTGTAAACGAAACAATATAGCTTGACTAATTCTATATAATATTTAACTTAGAAATGGCGGTTGAAAGCTCATTAAAAAATGACTCCTTTATTTAATGAGAGTATTATTTCTTACTTATTTCTATGAGTAAATAAGTGAATTGTGACTCACATAAAAGAATAATTGATCGATTATTTGTTTTTAACGCAAATTTTCAGCACTCTTTGACTATTTCATTGCGGCTACATTTGTTGGTGGAGGAAGCCGTAGTATCCGTACAGAGACACTTACCTTCGACTGCACTCACAAATAGAGCAAACACAAACTACACTACTAATTGTACAAAATGTGGAGGCCAAAGTGGACAACCTTGTCTAATTGGAAAGAAAAACATATAGTAATTGATTATTCTGATTAACTGTGCGTATGATAATTTTCGCCTTGCAACACTTATTGTGCCAAAAAGAATGCAAAATTTTTTTAAAACAAATAAACAATGCAAATACTAATCTTCAGCCAGCTACATTTCGTCTAACGGACAGACAAATCCGTTTTTTTTTTAATTGTGTGTCTTGTAGTCACTGATTGTAATGAACATATTATATTTATACAAATTTTACCCTTAAAAAAATGCAACATTTCTTTTGTGTATTATTTCTAGTTGCATGAAAAACAAAATTAAACTTTATTATAAAAGTTCTTTATAATATAAAACAAAAATACTCTCTTAACATGTATAGACCTAAATAAATAATAAATAAATGTATGTATTCCATTGGTATTCTAATATGTTTACATGTGTATTACATATAAGAATGGGCAATTAATTGCTAAACTGTCAATTAGCCGGAAGATATAAATGAATTACTTGACACCAATACCCATTCCGTGACCATAGAGTGTCAGTGTTACATTGTTAAGTGAAAAGAAGTCGTGTACGATGTAAATATTCCAAAAGCACATGGGTCAGCCATATTATTGGCATATTGTCGTATATCGTGTAAACTTTCCAAAAAAAACATGAGACATGCTATACAATTGTCATAATTTTTCTTGATTGTTTAATTTTCAACCCAACCTCATTGTCAATTTTCAGATGTATGTCCAGACATAACTCTATCTGGTGTATCTTTCACTGTAAGTTTATATCAATAGATGCAGTCAACATAGTCACCAACCTTTGAATAATCCAGTGAAGGAACATCATTTATATAGCGGAATGTGAAGTTAGAGGATAATGCCAGCTTCGTTTCGTTTTTCTTGAGAAGCTTCTATTGGAAGTCTTCCTTATGATAATAATGGAACAAGTCGACAAGAAAAGGGGCACAGATTGGCTACTTGGGACTGTCAGGTGTCTTTTGAAAACACGTTCCCCAAATGTAAAAATATCTTGCCCCTAGAAACAATCCAGCAGTTTGATGATGTCAGTTTTTGTGAAACATTTGCTCGAATCAGGATGCTTTGATTTGTCCTTCCTTAAACTTTTGTATCTGCGTTGGCCATGTTGTGTATGAACCAACTCTTTTAATCTGCCTTTAAGATTAGAACGGGAAATTTTAGTGTGAAGAGTAGAAGTGTCAAATGCACGTATACTATTGCATGAGGAAAGATACTTTGAGTGTACGTACTCTTAAAGATCATATGATTATTTAAGTATTCACATCTTATTCACACCAACCATAGAATAGGTATTTTCACAGCAATCCTACAGCCCGGTTTTGATTGCTAAAACATATTTGTTAACAATTTTGAAGAAAAAAATGTGGGGAACTTGTCATACCTAGCAATATAACGTTGTTTGTAAGAATATCTATGTATTTGTTAGGAAATATATGTAATCTGGATATCCAGTCGACTGAATGAAGATCCAGTTTTTCATATTTGGTTTAATTTCAAAAAGAACATAAAATCAACCTATGATTTGTCCGGATACCCTATCCTTTTCTGTTAGTGTCGTGGAACTGTATGTTGTGTTTCCAAGTGAATTGTCAGTAGGTTATTCCTTTATAACGCAATCAATATAATGTGATTTACAAACAAAAAAAACATAATGCTTGTGGTTTTGTCTGCGGGGACAATAATATAGTTGTCATAGAGGTATAAGACAAGTGCTTAGCAATATTGGCGTCATTTATGATAGATGTAACACGAATATTAATAAACCCATCAAGTTTTATCCTGATTTATATCAACGATCTCACAGCCTTAACGCCACTCGGATGAAAGTGTTTTTGTTAGTGTCAATAAGATACAATTCGACTCATTCTGCAATGCACAATTTTACCAAAAACTATCTTCAACATCAGTGTTTGGTGATGAATAAATTTTTAATTTATGGATTTGTGTAAAATTATTGTAAAACATTCAATATACTAAGTACATATTTAGACTGTAGGTTTTTATAACTCTCGGATTTTGCCCCTGCGAGTGAACGAAATTTAGGAAAAGTTCGGCCCGAAAAATTCAAAATCTAATATTGGCTTTGACACCGTGCTTTATTACACCGAGCCTTCTGCTTTATTTGCTTTGTTTATAATCATTGACTTCGCTGTAAGGAATATCTGACAAGAAAGTCATAATTGTGCACGAAGTTTATTGATTGATTGATTGTTGTTTGCTGTGAAATTTATTGAAGAATTGTTCCAGTGACTCATATAAATTAAGGCGACGGTAGTATACCGATGTTCAAATCTCGTAAATCGATTAAGAAGAGAAAAAAAGGTAAAAAAAAAAAACAAAGGAAATCGCATGAACTCCAAAAGTAGCGAGACATGATGCGCCGAGAGGGTAAGCGTCTCTTGCTATGCATGCATCACCCGTTATACAAATCCACACTCAGTCAAAATTTTACAATCGGGAACGGGGAAAGACACAGTAGATAAAATTACAGATCAGACAACTATACTGGTATATCTAAAGATCTAAGACCGCGAAAACATGTCGCAAGTGAGTTGATACACAGACACATCGTACTGGTAAACCGATTCGTGATAGGGAGGGTAAAACTTATGTTAAGTCGACATCAGAAGTTCTTCCTCATAACTCAGTTAAAGCAGTTTTTGTGTAAGGAACACACCCCGTTAACGAAGTCCGTAAAGTGTGAACATGCACGAGCATAACGTATTGACTGACATGTTGCCATTTTCCTTCTGCGTTGATTTTTCTTTTACATTTTAACATTTTTTATTATACAATTCGAAACAAAATTAGAAAAATTTACATTCTTGTATATTAGAAATAGTAGTTGCATTTTTTTATGTATGTTTATTTCTTGGCCAAGTGTCCACAGACATACTTAATACAAAAAGTATGTCTTAAAATAGTCGAAAACAAATATTAGATCCTGACCTTGATGAAAAATGTGCTTTTGACAGCTTTATTATCTCTTTTATTTTGACGAAAATAATTTTATGAAATTAGGAAAGAAAAATTGTCAATGTTTTGTCTATGTAATTGACGGTTGGTCAATTAAAGCGGCATTTATTATTATAAAACATGAAAATGTCATAAAAAAGAAAAATGAGTTATTTTCATATCACATACGGAGTGTTTTAGTATTTTAAAGGTTAAAAAGGGGTATTTGTTTAATGCTCAACTACATTCGTATATAAAATGTGAATATTCAAAATGGAACAATGAACCTCTTATTGACAAATTAATGAAGTATGGTTTCGTTTTGAAATATTTTATGAGATAACAACAAAACGAAAATCATGGTATCAGTGTCATATGAAAACGATAAAACAAGCAAAAGCTGAAACAAAAACAGAAACAGAAAAAAACTTTAGTGTCCACCAAGCTTAAGTAGCCACTGAAAAATTGAACGTGAGGTTTCATGACTTTTAATTTTTAGAAATACTAAGGATTTTCTATCCCAGGAATGGATTACCCCCAAAAACCTTTCGGAATTTTGGGTTGTCAATGCTCTAAAAATTCGTATTTTGTTTGGCCTCTTTAACTGTTTTTATTCGAGCGTCACTGATGAGTCTTTTGTAGACGAAACGTGCGCCTGGCGTACAAAATTTTAATCCTGGTATATATGATGGGTTTATTCATATCTTTATTCTCATAAAGCCAATGCATGACATCGGTTCAGAGATAACAACAACAATAACTATTTACATTAAATACAAAACAAGCGAGAGAGGTTACAAAAGTCATCATGAAAACCTATCTTAAGTAAATTTACGAACGCTTTACGAAAACGTTACTATAAGAGTGTTTCTCCAATCCCCTCGTGAGTTACTCTTACCTTAACAATTATACGGCTATCTTAGTATACACTAACGACTGCGAGTTAAGATAGCACTCTTATCGACTTTTCCGAAGTAACCGCCTTTGATTTTTAAGAGCATATTAGAACCCGCGGTAAAATCGGTAGTAACAGTCAGTTGTGCGTTTAGTAAAACGCTCGAAAAACATACTTACAGAAATATTTTCAAACATTGAATAAAAAAACAAAAATGGAAGAAGGAGGTGCTCCAAACGGTCAAAAGAAAACAAGAAAAGCCAACTTTAACAAAGATAAATCGGAAACAATGCTGACAGCTTTTGAGCAGAACAAAATGCTGTTCCTCGGAAAATTTTCCGATTCTGTGATAAATGAAAGGAATAAAACTGTTTATTCATCAAAAATGTTGGTAGTTAACACCAATTCTGGACGGTGGACAATGTTCGAAAGAAATGGCAGGACTTTTCGTCCAGTGTAAAAGGTAAAAAATGTAAGATAGATCGAGAAAGGAAGAAAACCGGTGGCGGGCTTCCGGAGATGGAAATTTTACTTACTCATCTAGAGCAAAAGGCATTGTCTATCATTGGTTCAACTACTGTTGATGGTGTTGATGGTGCGACAGGAGCTATTGACAGGTAAGTATGTCATGAGACATTAGATGAATCAGATATCCAGTCTGAAGGTATTGAAAATGAAACAGAAAATCAATCGGAGATAACAAAAAAATTAAAAAATGGGATGACACAATTGATAAAGTTATTAATAGTAACAAAACAGAACCGGCACTAAAAAAGTCTTTCAAAATACCCAACCAAGAGAAAAATTCCAAAATCTTACAAAAGTCCTGTGGAAAATACAACTAATGACATTGTTAAAATAGAAAATGAAAAGCTAGCATTAGAACGGGGAAAATTTAAGGTTGAAAGGGACCGTTTGGCAATTGACAAAGAGAGGTTGAAAGTCGAAAAGGGCAGACTTAACACTGAAAACAAGATGGCTGAACTGCTCGAAAGCCTCATTTATCAACAGGAGAGAGATAGTGGTGCCTCTGACCACTCGTAGAATTTTCAGTTAAGTTTTCAGTAAAACAAAAGAATGCTGATACACTTAAAATTTGCTAACAGTAATCAAAGACGACCATAAGTTGATTATCGGCGTTCGATACACCTAGGGCTGGTAACAAAAAATTCTATTAAGAGAGATCGTAAGTGTTGAATTAAGGGGAAGTTAAGATAATCCTAAGATCATTCAAAGAGTTTAAATCAAAGCTCCCTAAGGTTGTTCGTAGATCGGTCTTATTTCCCCCTTAAGTTGCATCGTAATAGTTTTCAAGTTACGAGTTCTTAATAATTTTCCGGCGTCTCCGTGTTAGGTTCCTCGCAAAGAAATTAGAATCGTCTGAAATGAATCATACAAACGTTATAATGAACGATGAAATGCGCACAATAATCAACTACCCATTTAACCTAAGGAAAACAAAGTGTCAAAGGCACTTTTAAAATCAACGAATGAACAAAATGAGTTTCTACCCGATGACCAATAAAGTGAAACAAGAGCATGCATGATAAACATACTGTCTTGAACAGAGTAGCCTTGTTGAAATCCTCACTGTACGTCTATTATAATCCCTTTTTCGTCAGATAATTCATTAAGTCTTGCATTCAGAATTGCTGTAATTTTTTTTCCTTTGAAGTGGGACAAATTGTTCGATAATTATCAAGATTATTAATATCTCCCTTATATTCAAACAAGAGTTTTTTTACACCAATTAGCCATGCATCAGGTATTATACCTGAATTAAAAACTAAGTTAAACAATTTCATTTATTATACTTCACGTAAAAATTGCATGATTTTGATTGGCTAATACGAGGGAGATAACTTACTCTATCCCATGGCTCAGCGGAAGACAATTTTTTGAATGTCACCCTCTCGTGCAGACCAATCAAAAACCAATAATTTAAAGGACAATGAATGAAATTTACATCGATGAATTAGAGACAATGCTCAAGTTCTACGTTTTTGTCTCAGAACTTTTTCATAGACTGCGAAAATAATATAAAAAACATTTTGCTTTACTTCTAGTTGTTGTTTTTCTAATGACTGTAACGTTGTTATGTACGTGACGTTATAGTCAAGTACTTTCAATTTAGAATCTAAAAGTAAAAGACAATAATAATAGAACATTCAGTAAATAACACATAGTAGAGAGGGTGACAGATTGGTACCCTCGAAAGAACATTGTCAATCGCAGTTGACAATGTTTCCTCGGGGTAAAAATCTGCTCTATCACCCTCTCCTCTATGTGTTATTTATATAGAATGTAGGTAGAAACTGGTTAACCGTGCATTCATGTATTGACTTTATCAACATTGCCCGGAGCTTTACCATTACTACGCTTTTTAACTGCTGATAAAATTTCCTCTTTCGAAATACCTCGATCAAGAATATTCATATAATATTTTGATTATCAATATTTTCTATTAGCTCGTCAAATCATGATTATCTGATTATCTGATTTTTATTAAAAGATTTGAAATAATCGTATAACTGATCTATACTATTTAATCTCCTGCGCCGAATTATTTTTGTCTAAAAGTTTCAAAATTTCCCATAACTTTTTCGAATCTTTTCTCGAGATTTTACGAAGACCACATTCGAAATCATGCTGGGAAATCTATTCATCTCAAATTTATAATTTTGTCCAGCTTTCTTCATAGCTTCTCGGTTTTCTTTATTTTTTTATAAACTTTAAAGATAAGATTTTATTATTTGTTGGTCTGTCATAAAATCCAATGGATTTGTTCGATCCCTGAACAATCTTCTTGTGAACTGTAGCTGTTGTACAAGTTGTCTCAGTTGTACATACAGTAACAACGGCGTTTTATTCGATTATTAACAAGTGAATGTGCAGCTAAGAGTAGTCGGGACCACTCTTACAAAAAATATCAAGAGAAGCTATTGCGAATTGTTCTGAGTACACCCATAAGTCGCTAAGTTTGTTTTAAGAAAACTTAATAACTGACCAAAATTTAAGAATGATTTTGTGTTACCGGAATTAGTAAGATCGCTTTAAGGTAGACTTAAGAATCGTTCTTAAATTATGCACTTTTTCAAAACATTAAGGGCTGTCACTCATTCTAAGATAGGACTGAGGTTGGGTCTTGTTACACTTTTAAATCTTAAGACGCTCTTTGGACGTTCTTAAGACATAAGAATGCTTCTTGTTACCAGGTCGATAAGATTAAAACTAAGAGAGTGTTCCAAGAAGGATAATGAGTACTCTTAGGGTTGCGAGTGCAACATGAATTTTACGGGCTGTCAATCATTCTAAGATAACTTCAAGATACACTCTTAGCAGATAAGATATCTTAAGACATCACAAGCATTTACTTTTTTTAATAAATGAACAAACAAAGCTTCTCTCAGCACTGGTTTCGTTTACTCGATGTAAGTTCAGAAAATTTAACTGTATTATGACGTTTTATAAAATATGAGGTTAAATACTCTTAATGTTTTTGATAGAAAAATTACTTTCGAATATATAATGATATTCGTCTCCAATTTTTCGACTGTTACATTGGTAGCAAAAACGTTTTTTTTTTTCTTATTACGTTTTGCCACCTCCATGTTTGAATCGGCTATTTGTTATTAGTCGTTAGAAATGTTAGAAATCTACAGAGAACAATAGCGTCTTAAAAGTCCAAAATATTAAAATATCAAAATATCAAAATATCGAGATTGGTTGACAGATAATGTTTGCATATGGTGATAATTGTGAAGGGTGTTATTTTTTTTTCTTTATAATGATCGGATCATTGCATGTTTCCTTTGAAAAAACAAAAATTCAGTATGGAAGAAATGTTTTGCAATTTTATGCTCGCTTTTCGGTTAGACATATGCACTTTTAGATATACAAGTACAATCAAGGTATCTAAAATTTTAGAATTCCAAAAACATTGTCAATTGTTGATTACTATATTATGTAGTCCTCTAAATGTATTTGGTTATTTGTGTTGTTTGGTTTCTCTCCAAGTCTAGGCTGGTCCTCTCCCTTACAACATACGGGTATCTCAGATACCTTTGTTGTCTTATATCTGTCAGAGCCAAACAGATAAAGGACAGGGAACCAGTCTATCTACAAGTCTATTTCTGTTCATATAAACATAATTGTAAGTGCAAATGTAAAAAAATATTTGTTTTGCTGTGGGAAATATAAAATATTATAGGTACAAATGAGAGACTGCTATGTGATTACGCTTTGAAAATTTTGTGAAAATTTAATTGAAATCCAATATGTGGTTTCGGAGGATAAAAATGTGTATTCCTTTTTAAAATAATGTAATTAAAATCCATGTTTACTATGAACAAACCACAAACATTGCTGAATCAGGAATAAATTAAGAGGCAGACCTAAAAGATAATCCGAAATTTTCATTAAAAAAGCAGTTAATGATTAAAAAGGGTACAAACTGCGACCAAACGAAAACTACTGGAAGTGTTTAACGACCTTGACTAGCTGTTCAGCCCTCGCACGGTCGGCCAAACGAACGAAGACACAATGAACACTATACATACCGACCGACTTGGGTATAATATCTGCTAACAATGCCGGAGAACCTGAGATCGCTCCCGGATTTTTAATGGGGATCGGATTGCTCATTTATTAATTTTTGCCTCGCATCACGGTGCGAACTTATTAGTATTTTAATACGATATTCATGCCATCTTGAAATTATTATTATAACATATAGTATATTGATTTTTATGGAAAGCCTTAGCTGTCATATATTAGAGATTTACAAAACGTTATGCTGTAGCTTAAAATGTAAAGTTAAGGCAGCGTGATGTTGAATTGAGTCATCAAAATGCTAACTCTAAATTACAATATGCTAAGTTGAATTTGCTCAATGTTGACTTACAATGACAAGTGCTTTAGTCGTGATATTATAATGATAAGTCACGATGTTGTGATGATATGCCAAACACACGTAACGTTGGTTTTAAAGTACATGATGTGAAGTTGACGTTGCATGATGTTAGCTTACAGATGTATACTGCTCAGTCATCCACTTCGATAGCTATGATAACAAATAAAATAAATAGCTAAAATGTATGGTGCTGACTTGTTATTAATAAATGTTGAGCTGAGATAGTACGATGTTATATCATTGTGATATTACGATTGGTCTATCATGCAATCTGTTGATTTAAAACACCTTGATGTACAGTTGAAAGTACATGATGTTAAGTTAAGATAACACGATGCTACACCACTATATTGAAACGAAAGGCTTAATTTACCATACAATTTGTTGACTTAAAACAACACGATGCAACGTGTAAAGCTAAGATGCTCCCTTGAAACTACCCGACGTACAGTTGAAATTTTGTAATGTTTAGCTACGATAGCACGATGTTACATCATTATAATGTCACAATAGGCTTATTATACAATTTGTTCATTTAAAACTACATAACGTACAGTTGAAAGTACGTGATGTTAAGCTAAGATGGCACGTTGTTAAATCATTAGAATGTCACGACAGGCTTACCACACGATATGCTCGTTTAAAACTACACGACGTACAGTTGAAAGTGCGTGATGTTGAGCTATGATAGCAATATCTTATATCATAATAATATCACGATAGGCTTGCCATACAATATGCTCATTTTAAACTACACGACGTACAGTTGAAAGTACGTGTTGTTCAGCTAAGACAGCACGATGTTATATCATTATATTGTCACGATAGGCTTGTTATACAATTTTCTCATTTAAAATTACACCACGTACAGCTGAAAGTACGTGATGTTAAGCTAAGATAGCACGTTGTTATATCATTAGAATGTCACGATAGGCTTACCACACGATATGCACATTTAAAACTACATGACTTTCAGTTGAAACTTGGTGATGTTAATATTAGATAGCATTTTGTTATATCATTTGAATGTCACGATAGGCTTACCATTCAATATGCTCATTTAAAACTACACAACGTACAGTTGAAAGTATGTGATGTTGAGCTATGATAGCACGACGTTATATCATAATAATATCACGATAGGCTTGCCATACAATATGCTCATTTAAAACTACACGACGTACAGTTGAAAGTACGTGTTGTTGAGCTAAGATAGCACGATGTTATATCATTATGACGTTTCGAGAGGCTAATCATACAATGAGTTGACTTGAAACTACACGATGTAAATTTGAAATAGTTTGGTCTTGACTTGAAACAGTAAAATGTTAAGTTATAAAAACAGAACGTAATGTCAAAATAAAACAATGATAGGATGACATATACTTGTGCAGAATTGAAGATTTTTGGTGTTGACTTCGAATATAGTACAAATATTAGATCGTTTTATGTTAAATTGAAAGACAATAACGATGCGTAAAACATTACAGAATTATGTGAATTGAAACTGCAATTCTATGGAAAAGAATGAGGGACAAATCCCCAGGATTTTTTCCTCTTCATTTGCAAGTTCGGAGGCAAAATGATATACAAAAAAAGTTTTCCATAAATTCATAAAGAAAAAGAATTACCCTTCGCTATATATTTGTACTTGAATACAGATTTGCCTATATTTTACATGTTTTGTTTGGATTTTTTTTTTATGATTAAAAACTAGACTTTTTTTTTATGAACAATATTTAAGAAAATATTTATTTATGTTGTGTTAATATATACAACATAATATTGCGCTTATAAGACTTCGGTTATGACTGTGAGTGTCAAATTTTACTCATATAAAATCACATCTATGTAAGAGTTAGCGGAGAATTTGTATTTACCACTCCCGTTTTTCACGAAATAAAACATAAGCATCTGGAGTCTTAATCTTAAAAAACAAAGATCAACTGATATGACAAATAATACGGTCAAGCGTTGGACTGAGAGGGTCAGAGCTATATGAGAATGTGACCCCCACCCCCGGCCTTGTTAGAGGTATCTGAAAATTTGAATTTTCTTTTCCACGAAATAAAACAAAAAGAATTGATAGGTGGAAGAATCCTACTGCTAAAAGGGGGGGGGGGGTGGCCAACCCAAATATAAAGTATGGTAGATTCTGTTGTAAACTTTTCGCTTATACATGCAGTCTATATGAAACCTAATGAAATTTGACCTAGAGCCTCCAGTCTAAATCGTCAAATTTCAAAAAAAGAAATACATCATTTACAGCAGTGCCAACCATTTTTTCCAGCACCAAGTAAGATAGTGCCCAGGTTTATGTATATATCCACTCGGAGAATATTTTATTTTTTAAATTGGTAAAGTCATTGATGGACAATGACCCCTATAACTTATAATAAGAAGCCAATTAATGAATTCCGTCACTTATTTTCTTGTCCATAGTGATTTTCTTGGTTCTTTGCAGCTTCTCTCTATTTATATGTGTTTTCAAAGAAAAAGAAAAAAATCAAAAATCTTTAAAAATTGTTAAAGTCCATGAATTATTTTGGTATTGCTTTGATTAATTTGTAGATATGTTTTTTTGATGTCAACAGTTTCTCTCTCTCTCTCTCTCTCTCTCTCTCTCTCTCTCTCTCTCTCTCTCTCTTATAGTTTTCATGAGTGTGGTCTAAATTAAAATCGATAGATTTTTTTTTAATTATTTGCAAAAATGTAGTTTATTCTTTTTTGAAAAACATAATAAAAAGTTTGGGCCACAGAGCATTTTGTAAGCTACAGGTTATGCAGTATTGTCAGATGTTGTATAAACTATACATGGAAAACTCAATGTTAGACAATAAAAATAAAATTGGGATCACGAGACTCGTTTTCTGTCTACAAAACTAAATAGATAAAGTCCCTACACATTCCATCATTAGGGACGAAATATGCCAAAAGGATTTCAAACTCATAAGTCGAATACAGACTGGGCTAGGACGAAAAATTTTGTCCTGCCATTTTTTTAGTTGTAATCTCTGTCCTGCCTTTTTATTTTTCACTCTATTGGTCCTGCATTTTTTTTATTAGTTTATTCTGACTTTTTTTTTACATAAATTGTCATCCTGCCTTTTGTTTTGCCAAGTTGCTCATCCTGCCTTTTTTTTTAACTCAAAACTCCTGTCCTGCCTTTTTCTCAAATTTCATTCTAGCCCCCCAATAAAAATCAAATGGTAGCTCCCTAAGATGGCGGAAGACACCCGATCTACCCTAAGGACAATATATCTAATGAGGAAGAAAATTACAATTTCGGTCAAGTCGAGTTACTTGTAGATCTCCTTTTGTTGAAAAGGGTCATTTATCTATCTATTATACTGTTCAGGGGGAGGGGAAAATCGAAAAAAAAAATACACAAAAATGGATAAAAGAAGGCGAAAGATACAAAAGGGATAGCAAAAATCTTAACCAAACTGACAATGGCATGACAAAAACTCATCAGCCGAAATAAACGGGAGAAAAAAGATCAAAAGCCAAACAAAACTGAGCAGCACGAAACTCTCAAAAAAAGGGGTGATCTCAGGTGCTCCAGAAGGGTAAGCAGATCCTGTTTCATATGTGGCACCCGTCACTTGGCGATTTTGCAAATAAAGAATGAATGTGTTATAATTTTCGAGGAACTCCCCCCCCCAAAAAAAAACATGAACTACAGGGTGTGAAATCGATGAACATGCTTAAAATAGGCTCCTTTTCATAAAAAAGAATTGATGAAAATGTATTTGTATTTAGTGTACAGTGGCAAATATTACATGCATATAAGGACGAGAATATGTAAGTGTGATATGAATATGAATAAATCTTTGCTCTGTACAAGACATATTTAGCTTGCTTAGCCGAATTTCTAACAAACTAGTTGACAAACCGTCTCTGACAATCTATGGAAATCCAAATAGCATCGGTTTTGATTAAGTCCAGATTTTTTGGTTTTATTTCGGGGAAAAGGGGTGCGTTTTACGTACAGTGACAAATATTACATGCATATCAGGACGAGAACATGTAAGTGTGATATGAATATGAATAAACCCTGCTTTGTTACAAGACATACTTTACTTGCCTAGCCGAATTATCAACGAACTAGTCGACAAACTGTCTCTGACATTCTATGGAAATCGGAATCGCATCGCTTTTGATTAAGTCCAGATTCTTTTGTTTTATTTCGTGGAAAAGAAAATTCAAATTTTCAGATACCTCTAACAAAACCGGGGGGAGTGGGTCACATTCTGATATATCTCTCACCATCTCAGTCCAACGCTAATGGTATTATTTGTCATATCAGTTGATCTTTGTTTTTTAAGATTAAGACTCCAGATTCTTATGTTTTATTTCGTGGAAAACGGGAGTGGTAAATACAAATTCTCCGCTAACTCTTACATAGATGTGATTTTATATGAGTAAAATTTGACACTCACAGTCATAACCGAAGTCTTATAAGCGCAATATTATGTTGTATATATTAAAACACCACATAGATAAATATTTTCTTTAATATTGTTCATAAAAAAAAGTCTGGTTTTTAATCATAAAAAAAACCCCAAACAAAACATGTAAAATATAGGCAAAACTGTATTCAAGTGTAATATATAGCGAAGGGTAATTCTTTTGCTTTATGAATTTATGGAAAACTTTCTTTGTATATCATTTTGACTCCGGAGTTAAATTTCATTAATATTCATCAACTTGCAAATAAAGAGGAAAAAATCCTGGGGATTTGTCCCTCATTCTTTTCCATAGAATTGCAGTACTTCTACGCATCGTTATTGTCTTTCAATTAAACATAAAACGATTTAATATTTGTACTATATTCGAAGTCAACACCAAAAATCTTCAATTCTGCACAAGTACATGTCATCCTATCATTGTTTTATTTTGACTTTACGTTCTGTTTTTTTAACTTAACATTTTACTGTTTCAAGTCAAGACCAAACTTCTTCAAATTTACATCGTGTAGTTTCAAGTCAACACATTGTATGATAAGCCTCTCCTGACGTCATTATGATATAACATCGTGCTATCTGAGCTCAACAACACGTACTTTCAACTGTACGTCGTGTAGTTTTGACTGAGCATATTGTATGGCAAGCCTATCGTGACATTCTAATGATATAACAACGTGCTATCTAAGCTTAACATCACGTACTTTCAGCTGTACGTGGTGTAATTTTAAATGAGAAAATTGTGTAATAAGCCTATCGTGACATTATAATGATATAACATCGTGCTGTCTTAGCTGAACAACACGTACTTTCAACTGTACGTCGTATAGTTTTAAATGAGCATATTGTATGGCAAGCCTATCGTGATATCATTATGATATAAGATATTGCTATCATAGCTCAACATCACGTACTTTCAACTGTACGTCCTGTAGTTTCAAGTGAGCATCTTAGCTTAACACGTTGCATCGTGTTGTTTTAAGTCAACAAATTGTATGGTAAGCCTTTCGTTTCAATATAGTGGTGTAGCATCGTGTTATCTTAACTTAACATCATGTACTTTCAACTGTGCTTCATGGTGTTTTAAATCAACAGATTGCATGATAGACCAATCGTAATATCACAATGATATAACATCGTACTATCTCAGCTCAACATTAATTAATATCAAGTCAGCACCATACATTTTAGCTATTCATTTTATTTGTTATCATAGCTGTCGATGTGGATGACTGAGCAGTATCCATCTGCAAGCTAACATCATGCAACGTCAACTTCACATCAAGTACTTTAAACCCAACGTTCCGTGTGTTTGGCATATCATCACAACATCGTGACTTATCATTATACTATCACGACTAAAGCACTTGTCATTGCAAGTCAACATTGCGCAGATTCAACTAAGCATATTGTAATTTAGAGTTAGCATTTTGATGACTCAATTCAACATCACGCTGTCTTAACTTTACATTTTAAACTTCAGCATAACGTTTTGTAAATCTCTAATATATGACAGCTGAGGCTTTCCATAGATTTTCATTAGTTGCCTTAAGATGTGGGAAAGATTCTATTGGTTAGAATAAGAAATAGCATTGGAAACATGTATCGGACAGGAGAAGATATCAAATACGGAAAATTTGCAGTATGCATGGGGGTATTCAAGATCAGATCCGATACCCGATGAATGAATAATTTCGCTGTTACTGGTTTAATTTGCTATAAAGTGTCACGGTGTAAAGCTATGAATTTCATTGGTTTGGTTCGATATTTACGCGATCTTGAAATTTTTAATAAATAAACATCGGTTCTGATCGGTTGCCTTAATGATGATGATATGGTTCTATCAGCTAGAATGATAACATGTCCTGGATCAAGTTCCGAAGCAAGGTCGTTGGCTCTGAACTTTCCCGAAGTCCTGATTCAACTGACAGTGGTAAAATACTCACTATCCCCATTGTACAATTGACCTTTATTTAGATTATTCAGGTAAACATTGATTGGGTGATTGATTGTTTGGTTTAATGATTGATTGATTATTGACTAATTGATTGATTGAGTAGTGATTTTTTTCCCACGCTATTTAAATAATGACACATTCACCTGATTTTCTATAATATTAAGTGCTGCAGTTTGAAATTGACTGCAAATGAAGGTTTGATGTATTCCAAATTTAGAAAAACTAAGTATTAAAAAAAATAACGGAATGAAAAGTATTCATAATTTTTTTTATTGCAGTCAAACCTCGACATTCTCTGTCCATTCAATAATGAAATATATATTTATTACAATATAATATATTGTCCATAACAATAAAAATGTCTGACAAACAGAAAAGAAAATATATTAATATATATCAAATAATTCAGTTTTCATCGACCTTCGTTTCATTTATTATGTTTGTATTTTGTCTTCCCTAAATACATTGACGTGTAACTCGTAATAAATAACCCAGTTTGAATAAAATCCATTGATGGACAGGGAGAATTAAAATGTCAATCTTTGTCCATATTTTATAAGAGTTGTCGCATACAAGCAGACCTTGAACGTGTCAACTATCACTATGAAATAATCATAATAGTTGATTTATAGTATATTAGGTCACTTTTGGTCACATAGCTCCTAACGTGTCTATGTATCTTTCAAATTTTAAAGTTTGGGCGTTTCTAATCAAGGTAAATCCAGAAAAACGCGCGAAATGAATAAACGCACACGATATTTATAAAATGTTATTTTCACTGATCATTTCAGGCCTCAACATATACTCAATTAAGAATTATACAAAAGTTTTAGAAGACATGTTTTCATGTTGGACACTTTATATTACAATCATTGGATTTATTCTTAAGTTCCTCAAGAAGAACTGTAGGAAGTCGAAATTTCTTGCGATATGTTAACATTACTGACAAAATGTTAAATTATTGATCGTAAAAATATATGTCGGCATTATTTACGAATGCCTTATAGATATAAAGTAATATATGACATCCCTGTCGAACTGCAAAGAATACATTGTAACGACATTGATGACGGTATTATTGCCTTACACTCTCGAATCTAGATTGTTTTTGTTTTTATAAGCATAGATTTTCGTGATAAGTTATTTGACCAATCGTTTGTGGTTTCCTTATATAAGTTTCATTGATTATTCGGTAAGAATATATTAATATGTTACTGGGTAATGACCTCCTTTTTCTTCGATTTCTGAACTGTTAATGTACATAAAAATGTGGCCTTTAAATATTTTTAGGTTTTTATATACAGTTTTTTCCCGTGTCGATAGTTTTGTTTTCATACGAAAAAGTTGCCACCCTGACTTTTTTATTCACCTTACCAAGATACAGGAACATTTTAAAAATATATAGTTTTTTCTAGCTCTCTATATTCATAGGGCTTAAGACGTTTCATTGTAGCTTATGTTGCGTGCATTTAGTCGGCATACGCTTCATTTGTAAAATTTACAGACACGCAATTTATGGTTTTGACGAACAAAATATCTAGATTTCTACATATATAACACTTCATATCGATATTTTCTGTCAATTTTAATTATCGGTCACCAATTTAGAACTTTGAAAGAAACAAGTTCATTTCATCCCCACTCTTCGTTTTATATAATTTATCCGTTGTTATACATCCATGTAAGTTAGATAAGAGTAAAATAACAGATGTGATCTACTATAAAGTCTCTAGGTCTGCACCCGCTTAAAACAAAACTTTATTCAATGTTTTCAATTCAAACGAGTTTTAAAAGGGGACATCCATTTGTTGTTTCCCAAAAGACCGTCAAACTGCCAATCATAATACAGCTAGTATTTCGTATATTAGTTGGTTTTGTTAAGTTTTGTTTTTTTGAAAATGTTATTATTTGTTTTCATTGAATTACAATTTATCTTTTTCATTATTTCATTTATTTATTTATTTATTTATTTATGTATTTGTTGTTTGTTTATCTATTTCATGTATATTTTTATGATAAATATGTTTGTCAAGGGTATTACTGCAGGTCGGAAGAAGACCAAAGTGACCATATTCTTATATTCCATTCACCCTTCTATACATTCGTTTAAATTAATATTAGAACATAGTGACAAAGTTACACATGTGTAATGGCATCCGTTGAACATTAAATAATGAATATTTCAACTGACCATTTTTTCAAGCTCTAATTTCTCCAATGTGTGGTTGGAATGAAAAAAAATACAAAAGTCAACAGCTATGTGCTACATTTGTGTACGTTAACATTATCTTGTTTAATGAAAATTAACACATGCATCGCAGGGTTGCATTCGGAGGGGGGAAGGGGGCACCCGTTGCAACCCCTACTTAAATTATTAAACATATATATTTTTGTAATAAAAACGTCGAAAATTTAATTCAGATCGCCCCCTTTTTCCTTTCACTTTAATGTCGAAACCTGGATACGCTCTGCATCGAATAATTAAAGAAAATCAGAAAAACATATATCTTAATGTTAATATGCAATTCAAATTGTAGAACTATAACCCTAAACAATCCATTCATACAAGATTCAAGTTTCGTATACATTTCAGTTTAATGTTCAAAGGGAAGTAATCGGAATACAAATTTTACTGATAACGAAATGCAGTACAAATAATTGCTTAAAGAAAATGACGAAAAAACAACCAAATGTCCACAAACACTTCATAGAAACTGAAGACTGAACAGAATCCAAACAAAAACCGGATCGTGTCGACCATTATGAAAGTCAGGAACTGATGATACTACCGGAACACATGAGTTGCCTCCCGTTTTTGGTGTGATTCGTGTTGTTCAATCTTTAGTGTTTTGTGTTATGTTTTGTTATTGTTGTTTGTTGTCTTGTCGTCATTTATGGTCATGGTGTTTCCTTATTACTGAACATATCGTTTACTCTCTCTCTCTCTCTCTCGTTTTCTCTCTCTCTCTCTCTCTCTCTCTCTCTCTCTCTCTCTCTCTCTCTCTCTCTCTCTCTCTCTCTCTCTCTCTCTCTCTCTCTCTCTCTCTCTCTCTCTCTTTCGGGGTCTTCTTTTTATGTGCCTCAATTTGCATTATCCGTAAATTTTAAATGATATATAGTTGAAAATAGATTTGTTTCATTCGAATGGTAAGAATTGTAAGGTTGATGTAGTTTATTTACATTGAAGTAAAACAAAATTTTGTCCCGAGAAATAAACCATACGGTCAGTGCTTAACACACCATATTGTCGTCACGGTGATGGTTATATTATTGCGAACCATTTTCACACAGAAGACGTAGACGATGATTAGAAATCATCCCATAAAATGTGGGTAAATTGATAATGATTCTCATTATTTGAAATGAGATCTGGATGCAACAAAATCATTATCATTTGACCTTAACCTATCCAATTTAGTCTATTGAATAATGACAGAAGTAGTGTCATTTACTTAACTGTTTCCGCTGCATTTTAGTCTAGAAAGTAGTTTATAATATCAAAAACCTGTTTAATGACAACATTTTGGTAGATCTTTCGGTTGCAGTTCAAACGTTTTTCTCGCTTTTTTACTTCAACAGAGCTTGTAAGAGGTAAGTTGTATTGTTGACAATAGAAAATCTCTTGTATAACTATTCACGATGTACTGTAAATTCAACGTTCTCATATAGCTTTTCTCTTGAGCAAAAATCAAATCAAATCAATTATTGGATAAAGCACATTTAATAAATATGACATTGCGTAATCCATGTGTACTACAAACATGACATATACAACATGACAAATGATGTAAAAAAAATATAATGCAGAAAAAGTAAAAAAAATTCTTTCGTATAGTTCTTCCATAACTTATGGGAGACCAACTGACACTAAGCGTTATTATGAACTTCAAAAGTTTGTTTCAAACAATTACATATGTGTTTTACATTAACATAATTATTTGGATTATGTAAATATATATATGATTTGATATCATCCTCTTTAATCAAATTTTTGAAAACAATAATCTTCTCTCGTGGGTTTTCTTAAAGGGAACAAATTAAAAGGATGTACACTTCATCTTCCACTTTATCTCCACAAAATTTGAACAATCTTTCAGTTGCTTTTTGTTTATTGCATCTCCCCGTTTCAATAGCAATTAAGTGAATTCGCAATAATTCTAATTTTTGTGAGAAGTAATCTCTCATATTTTCTTACATTTTGGTAAATCAAAGCTCAGAAAAGCTTTAAAAGTCAAATGATGGGCTGATTATTAAAAGTAACATAATTTTAGGGTTTCTAAATAGCACGCCTATAATGTACACACATGTGTTCTTCAATGCACAGACGTTGTGTGATCGACATCTAGTATATAAAGAATTCCACTCAACCGCTGATATAGGGGCCGTCTAGAAATAAGAGTGAGGTGAGAGATTTTGCTCCATCTTGAAAGCCCCACTGTGATTTTGGGATGAAGAACAAAATAATAGCGCTGTTCCTTGATTTTTGGTTATTTTCACGAGCATGTAGTGATTTTGTGTCTTTATTTCAATTGATACACCAAATTCTTTCTTTAACCATTCTATTTGATTAAGATGTTTACAACCTTTGTGTATGGCTTCCCATACTTTATGCGCACACGTGTTTCTGGTGGTTATTCTAGAAACACGCGCCGTATGCGCTAAAGTATGTATACGTTTATATTATCGATATGATGCTCTTTCGTGTCACACGTTTTGTACGATAAAAGATATTAAGATATCAAAACAATCGGGAACCGCTAAAGCTAAGTATGTATACGTTTATATTGTCTTTATGATGCTCTGTCATGTCACACGTTTTGTAATAAACGAGATGTTTTGATAACAGATATTTGATATCATAATAATCGGGAACCCTGAATTTTAAACAAAACAAGCTGTCCCTGGTTAGGGAGAGGTTTGGCGCCTTCAAACATGTTTAACCCCGTCACATTCTATAGGTGCCTGTCCCAAGTCAGGGGCTGGTAGTTCAGTGGTTGTCGTTGGTTCATGTCTGTCATATTTGTTTTTCATTAATTGTTCTGTTATAAATAAGGCCGTTAGTTTTCTCAATTGAATTGTGTTTCATATTTTTCATGTCGGGGTCTTTTATAGCCGACTATACGTATTAATTGTTCTCATTGTCGAAGGCCGTACGGTTGTCCATAATTGGTTACATCCACTTCGTTTGAAATTTGGTGGATAGTTGTCTCATTAGAAATCATACCACATCTTACTTTTATTTTGAAAAGCAAAACCGGTTCTTATCAAAATCCCTTCAAGTCAAACTAAAATTTACAGATTTCCTCCTTAATATTCTTTAGAAAAAAGTTTGGTTTAGCGTCACAGACTCGAAGTTTAAATCTCCCAATATAATAGGGGAAAAAAAGGTGGCTTCTTATTTTTTTTAAACCGGTAAACAAATGTTGATTCACATTTTAGTATTTTATCCTATGTCTTCTCATTGATGTTTGAGGCCACAATATTGGAGAACAATGAAGAGTGGCGCTAACCGAAAACACAAAAGAATGGAATCCATTCCGACTAAAGAAAACTAAGAAACCAGATCTAATAGTTAAGAAATTATCATTAAGTTCTGATATCTATTTTAAACAATATGTTCGTGTGTCTGCATTCTTTTACTATTAGACTTGTGATGCCCATTGGAATTAACAATTAATGTAATAGCAGATTTTTTTAACCTATTTATAATTAATTTATAGCATTATAAACTGTAACCATTTTAATAATCAAGATGCGAATTTCATTAAATTATGTCTTATAAATGAAAGATTTGGGAATTTGAAAATTTAAGCTATCTCTTTTAAAAGATGAAACAACAGAAAAGGATAAAGATGTAGAATCAATCCTGAGGCGACTAAGCAGTTTAAATCAGTGAATAATGGTCGTTACTAGATTTGATTTGTATATGTTTTGATTTATCTGAAATATTTTTACTTTAGAAAATAGTCTTTTGTTGTGTAAGCGGTTTTTTAATGGATGATCTTTTTCAGACGGATATTCTTAAGCAGTATGACTTCAAATAAAAAGTCGTCCAGATGGGATGATTTCTTTGGAAATTTGTTAAATGGAGGCGATAAAAAGACCAACTATAACCACGAGGACGACATATCTTCAAGTGAAATATTAGGGATATGTTACACCGTAATAAATTCCCTTATTCTTCTGTCAAACTTGTGGATTATAATGCTTATCGTCTGCACCAGACTACGTAACAAAGTCTTCTGCTGGAAAATTGTCATTTGTTCTGTCGGAGACATCATATTCGGGATCATCCTCCCATTTCAGATTATGTCATCGTTGGATGAAAGAAGAGCGTGGTACTATGGTGAACTGTTTTGCAATATATCGCATTACATTTCGTCAACCCATCTCATGTTCATCGCATTAGCTTTGTGTTCGTTATGTTCTGATCGTATCTTGAAATCTATTTTGAAACAACGATGTTGCTTTATTAGTTGCCACGTGCTTCTGTTTTTATTACCATTTGCCGGAGTCTATTTTGGACTTATCCCAATCCTTGTGCGAAGCAACATCGTATCATTTCAAAATTTTACCGTCTCAGATGATAAATACGCTTTTTGTGAGCCTTCGAAGGACTATAAAGAGAAGAAAATTCTAGCCGTAGTCGTCTCTGAAATTCTTCTTAATACCATTTTTCTTCCAGCTTTGCTTCTTCTCGTCATTTTGGTCATTTACCGTTATAGAAAACGTCAGACCATACAAGACATTGAAGACAACGAGAACGAGACAAATCACTCGGCAGTTTCCGTGGACGACACGAAGTTGATGTCATCCAGCATTGTAGTGATTATAGTGACGATTGTCACGGTTGTATGCACAATACCGCACAGTGTTCTGTATTTCTGTTCTCCCGATTGTCTTTCTGAAAACGAGACTAGAACAACAAATGATGCGTTACGACAGTACGTGTATATACTATCGCTGATACCATCAGTGGCACGTCCGTATTTGTGGCTTTTTGATGTTGACATACGATCTTCCGTAAGACACATTTGTTGCCGTTGTTGCGAAAATGATAAAAAGAAATAATTGTTTACTGGTACCGTTAAGTGCAGGACAAAACAGACATTTTGTCAGTTGACAGTTTAACAGCTAGTGTAGAACTTGTTTTTTCATATTGTGAGTCTTAAAAATAGAGAAGTAAATCTCAAATGAACAAGCATAAAAATAAGATGTGCATTTCCTTTGTCATTTCATTTTGTTCCCTTCTAACAGAAGTTCCCCTGGAATCTTTGTTATAAATAATGCCATAATAACTGTTCCTTTTGGAACAACATTTTAATATTCTATACCCTTTATTCCATGTATTCTGCTCGGATCAAATACTGTAATATTTCAGTGGAATTAATATTCTAGAATATTTCTCTCATTTGGGACTAATAATATACAGTAACTTCTATTCCATGACACCCTAATGATTAGCTATAACAATGTATATGATATATATGCGGCTAATTTTTCTTCTTTTTTTTCGCATTCAAATAAGTTAATTAATTTTGTCATTTTTGTGATTGAAATATATCTTAAATCTGGTATATTATCTTTTTGTGTTCACAATCTAATTAAAATTCGTTATGCTCATATATGACGAGTACACGAGTTACGATATATCTGAATTTTAATCCAATTTTATCTATTCAAAAAGACCTACATACTTTTACAAATGAATGTAAATGTGCAAACTTAAAACATAAGAGTTTTTAAATGTATGAAATGTGTATTAATCTAACTGTTTGGGATTGATGTTTATTTTGTATTTCTCAAACTTCAACATGTTCAACTGTATGGCCTCATTAAAAATTCCCTCTTGGAACCCCATCATAATCGCTGTAACGTGTAACCTTTGCACATTTAAAACATAGTTTCCGCTGCCTGTGATATAAAACCAGGTTAGGACGATATTGGCATCTTGCAACTGTAAGTTTTATTTGAACTACACATTAATTAAATCATGTTAGAAGCATGCATCTGGTGCAGTAAATATTGATACCGTTAATGTTATTGTCTTAAAGTGAAATATTAGATGATGTTACACCGTAAAAGATTCCCCGATTCTTCTTTCAAAATAATTTATTGTGGATTATTCTGCTTATTATCTGCACCACACTACGTCGGAAAGTGTTTTGCTGAAAAATTGTCATTTGCTCTTTCGGAGACATCATATTCGGAATCATCATACCATTTCAATTTACGACTGATTGATTATTGGTTGCTAAACGTCCAGTGTGTGTTTCAAATTATGTCATCGTTGGATTAAATAATATTGTGGTACTATAGTGAACTGTTTTGCAACATATCGCATAACATTTTGTCAACCCATCTCACTTGTGTGTAATATATGCACATTTAAATCATAGTTTCCACTGTATGTGATCTAAAATTAGGTAGGGCATCTATGCATCTTGCAACTGTATGTTTTATTTGAACTACAAATTAATCAAGAGAGGCAAAAGATACCAAAGGGACATTCAAACTCACAATTAAGTCGAAAATAAACTGACAACGCAATGGTAAAAACGAAAAAGACCAAATGACAAACAACAGTATACAAAGCACATCATAGAAATCTATAGACTGAGCCCAATGATAGGGGTGACCTCAGGTGCTCCGGAAGGATAAGCAGATCCTGCTCCACATACATGACATATGGCATCAAATTATAAGTCGTGTTAATACTGGTGCAGTAAATATTTAATAGTTAATGTTATTGCTACCACTGGGTCGTTAGTTATCACCAGCCCAGTAGCCAGTACTTTATATGACAGCACTGACATGTAAGTACGTATATTGATTGATTAAAATTTGCTGTAATAAAATTTTGGAAATCTTTTGAAATTTAGGAATATAGTTCCCTCATGCAAAGTTCTGATTCTTTGTCCGGATATGACTATTTTTAAGGTCGTTTTTGGTTTGATAAGCATTTCAACGTTTGTATTAGGTTTTTGATTTTTATTGTGGCCTAAAAGTTCACTGAAGAGACATCTTGCAATGTCTTATTTTATACGCATTTTTTTTTTTTTTTTTTTTTTTTTTTGCTTGAACTTAGGTATTTTACATCCATCTCTGATAGAAATAAAAGGAATTTTCAGTTTAACTAATCAACAATTTCTTATTCTCAATGAATGATTTTATTGACTTTATATTCAAATCTAAATGGTAACGTACGTTTCGACAGACCGACAGACAGCACATGATGGATTGTTTCATCGTTGGTTACTAGTATTTAACGTCTAGTGGAAATCTTTTTATGTATATTCAAAACAAAAAAAAACAAAAAATCAAAAACACAACAAATTCAATAGATTGGTTCTGTAAATCTGGTCTACCGAGATTAAGTGCAGGAAATTCAGACTGCCCCTGGAAAAAGAGGTTATGTTGGGTATGAACTATAACATTGCCTTGCAACGCACCTAAGGACCCAAACTAATTACTGTAAGCTAGACCGGTTATTTAACGTGCTTAAAGCGTGTCGCTCTCCCTACACGAGTCAAGCAGACTGTTTTGATTTAAGCGCCACTGATGAGTCTAATGTCGACGAAGCGCACGTCTAGCATAACACATTATAACCCTCAGTATCTTTGGTGAGTTTTTACAACTGAATGGTCATTATCCGGGGATCGGCCTGTGTAGATGAACCTTTGTACGAGGAGTTTTTACAACTGAATGGTCATTATCCGGGGATCGGCCTGTGTAGATGAACCTTTGTACGAGGAGTTTTTACAACTGAATGGTCATTATCCGGGGATCGGCCTGTGTAGATCAACCTTTGTACGAGGAGTTTTTACAACTGAATGGTCATTATCCGGGGATCGGCCTGTGTAGATCAACCTTTGTACGAGGAGTTTTTACAACTGAATGGTCATTATCCGGGATCGGCCTGTGTAGATGAACCTTTGTACGATGAGTTTTTACAACTGAATGGTCATTATCCGGGGATCGGCCTGTGTAGATCAACCTTTGTACCTCGTACATTTATTTTTCCCTCGATTGTGTCATTACTTAATGCGACTTATCACCGAAATTTGACTTTAAATGAGTAGCATGATTGTTGCCACTATTTGTGCAGAGGTTGCTTACCCTTCCGGGGCACCTTAGTTCACCCTCGATTTTAATGGGATTGATGTTGTTCTGTCTTTGATTTTCTCCTTGTTGTTTTGTGGACTGTTATTTTTCTTTTTAGTTCACAGAGTCGCACTTTGTTTAGTCCACAGAGCCTGGCACTCTTTTTAGTCCACAGAGCCTGGCACTCTTTTTAGTCCACAGAGTCTGGCACTTTTTTTAGTCCACAGAGTCTGGAACTCTTTTTAGTCCACAGAGTCTGGAACTCTTTTTCGATTGTGACATCACTGAGACTTATCACCGACTTTGTACCTGCCACTCGTAATACGGCAGGTGACACACATGTGGAGCAGGATTTGCTTACCTTTCCGGAGCACCTGAGATCATCCCCTGGTTTTGGGTGTGGTTCGTATCGTTGAGTCTTTTGTTTTCTATGTAGTGTTTTGTTAACTGAAGTTTGTATGTTTGTCCTTTTCTTTTTTCCATTGTTGTCTGTTTTTATTCGACTTTTGGTTTTTGATTGTACCCTTGGTATCTTTTTTTTTTACCTTTTTTCCTTAGAAAGAAGAGGTAATAACAATGGTTCTATTATTATACAGTATTTAAGGTCATGAACAGTTGAACACCAAACTGACATGTATAAGCATGTAGATTGTTTTGTTTACTTGAAGTGGTACATAAATGCCAGTAAATATTTCTTTTTTATGTGTATTTCAAAGATACTACACTTTTACTATGTTGTTATATTTATTTTATTTATAATAAAACAGAATAGCAAAATTCATATGAGGTCAACTTTGCCTGAGGGAGTTGGATCTTAGTATTTTTAATATTCTCTCAATTTATCAATGAGGAATTTTAGAGAAGAAAAATATGTAATAAATCATGTTAGAACAGAAGCACGGACTATTGAGCTACCTTCGAAGACTAACAGTCCACCAATAGGTTATCGACCCAGTTCTAGTAAACGAAAACAACACTATAATTGCGTATGTCTGTAGCGCTTTCCTGGATTTACCGTCACCAGGAACGCTCGAACATAAACATTTGAAAGCCAGGGATGGGTAAATACGTAGAGACGTTAGGAGTTATATGAAAAACCAGGAACGGGACCCAAAACGAAAATAGACAAATTCATCTAGGGTAAACTTTTAGGGTTTATCTTTAAAGTTTGGTGGATTGTTTCCTAAAGCTGAACTCATCTTTTATGTTAGGGTTATGTTTAGGGAAATGTAAGGGATATGTCTATAATTTCCAGTTTGTTGCCTGGAACGCAAACCGTTTTTATATTTATTTGTGAACTCAAAATCTGCAAGTAGAATTTTCTAAAACAGTATTAGTAATAGAAATATTAAGATAACTCGCACTGTTAAGTTTCAATCAGTTTAGTCATAAGTCAAATTCAGCGTTAGATTGTTCATCTTCTATGTATTTTCAAACAGTTAACCGGAACCTTAATCAGACTGCTACTGACAAATTCAGCCATAGTGCAAAGTCTTCAATCAAAATCAAGACATGACTTATTATCAGGTTTCCGCAAAGAAGTAAACATTAGGTAATATAGATATGTTACCAGCAAATTAACATTTTTGAGAAATTGCCAAGTATGTTTCTTCAGAGAACAGGTTTATGTACTTTATTTTCGTAATCAGAACTTTAAGATAAAAAAGTGTTTTGTTAAAAAGGGGTTCGTGTTGCTCTTGCTTTAGATTTTAGTGTTGTTCTTCTGGTTTTTAAATTATGGTAATATTGAGAAAAAAAATTAATATCATTTCAAAAGCTTCCGAAATTAAAGATGGCAAAGCAAACTTTACAAGATAATTGTATTGCACTTGTCATCATCAAACTGCTGATTTAAAATGTTCTGGTGTAGGAGAAGAGTGCCAGAAAAAATGAATTACAAAACACTTTTGTCGTTTATTATTATCTTAAAACCATTTTGTTAGAAATAAGCTGAATTATGGAAAATGGAAGTTATTTCATGTACGTCTTCTTCCACTGGTTGGGACTAAAAAGAGGTAAAATCTCAGAAAAATGGTTTA
The DNA here is from genome assembly GCF_021869535.1 of Mytilus californianus. Taxonomy (NCBI): domain Eukaryota; kingdom Metazoa; phylum Mollusca; class Bivalvia; order Mytilida; family Mytilidae; genus Mytilus; species Mytilus californianus. The sequence continues at coordinate 47,929,242 of NW_026262593.1, forward strand.
CACCGCCGTATATTCTTGTGACTGTCCAAAATCAGAAACATCGTCAGTGTCTTATCTTAAATGTTTCTGTTATTTGGAAAATTTAGTAGGTAACGTTAGATCTTTGATTGTTTTTGTTTGATTCATTCATGCACGACTTTTATAGACTCGGGGCGATTTAGTCTAAGAGCTTGTCTTATTGCATAGACACTTGTCTATTATTGAAGACTGTATGTTGCCTTTAAGATGTTTTTGGTTAATTTTGTAGTTAGGTCTCATTAACGTATACCTTATGCTTCCTTTTTATTCATACAAATAAAAAGTCAACGAAGTATCCTGAAGGTATAATAACGGCTAAATATGAAATGCTCCATGTACAATACCCCTTTGTAAAACAGACAAGTTTGGTGAGGACAATAGTTTAAACTTCTTAACCACCATGCTATCATTGTTTACCGATATGAATGACAATTTTCTATGCGGGTGCCACATGTGGAGCAGTATTTGCTTACCCTTACAGAGCGTCTGAGATAACCCCGATTTTATAGTGGGGCTCAGTACTTAGATTTCATGGTTGTGTTTTGTTAACAGTTGTCTAAATTTTCGTCGATTTAGTTTGGTATTTTTCATGACGTTATCAATGTGTCATCACTTGTCAGTTTGAACCTCCTTTTGTATCTTCCGCCTCTTTTATATGGGTATTACTATAACTCCTTTAAGCTGTTTACTTCAGATATATCTAACAATTGTCGTTTACCGTATACAGTATACGTCAAACGTGGAGCGTATGATTGGTTGTATGGGATTCATAAATACACAGTCGCTTACTATCGTAATAGGCATGCTCAATTGTATGCACTGCGTTTGGAGAATATCACACTCTCCATGTTTTGATTTGTGCGAAAGAACCCTTGTAATAACTCTTTGGAGTGACCTTCATGTATAACAAGTCAAATGTCTGTCCTTTAGTTATCTCGCTTATTTCTTTTTCTAGTGTAAGGGAACGACCATTTAACGTCAAGGAGGGGGGTTATGGTTTTTTCCTAAAAAATATTCTCATCCCCAATATGATGAAAAAAAATATTGTGTGGTCAAGCAGATGACCAAAAAATTTATTCTGAATCCCTGAATCCAGATTTTCCCCATACCTTATTGTGTTAAATTTTGAAAAAAAAAAATTTGATTGATATAGCGTTGAAAAACTAAAAAAAATGTTCGCGCTTTGTGCGAAAAAAAATTTCTGACTCAGACAAAAAAACAATTGCCCCCCTTGAAGTTAAACGGTTGCTCCCTAAGTCCAACATTTCCGTCAATCATCATGTTGCATACCATACATTAGTAATTTATTGTTTACTGTTAGCCAACTAATTTTCCAGAGCGATTTCTTTTCGCGCATTTTCGAGTGTATAAATAACGCGAATAATCGATGCACACTTGTCAAACTTATTTAAGCTTCACTTGTGAATATACATCCAAAATAAAAAAATCGCAAAAATATATTGCATCAGAATCAGCTAGAACTGAAGTCGAAAAAAAAATGTTACTAAGTCTGAAATTGATAACATTCAATGGATAATCGATTGAATAAAATTGGCATTTTGTATCGAATTTATATTTTTATTTTAGATTCTTTTGATAAAAATGAGTACAACTGAAAGCTCTGAGTGGAGTTTTGGCTGGGGAAATTTCGGAAATCCTCTTGAGAAACTATTCGGAAAAGAAGACACCGAAGAGGAAGAAGATCCTTCAATATCTTTAAAAAGAGCCACGATGGTTTTAGTCATTTGCTACAGTATAATAGACTCACTGATAATTACTTCCAATCTGTTGACTTTATCGATGATAATTTGCACTAGACTGCGCTGTAGTCTTTTTTATTTAAAAATCTTAATATGCTCAATCGGTGATATAATCTTTGGAGTTGTTTTGGCATTTGCTGTTCTTGAATTAAAGGACAATAGGCGTGCGTGGTACTATGGTGATGTATTCTGCTACATTACAAAATATATTTCGGCGACTCATCTTATTTTCATCTCCTTTTCACTGTGTGCCTTAATTTCCGACCGAATCATAAAGGAGACTATTCAGCACAAGGTGGCGCTGTCCTGCATTCATGTTTTCCTGCTGACGTTGCCATTCGTTGCCACATACCTAGTTGCCGTGCCAGTTCTCGTTTCAAACGATATTGTCATAATTACAAACCTAACAGACACGGACAAAAAAGATTATACATTTTGTCGGTATTCACAAGATTATGAATCACACAAAATCATAGCCGTATCAATTTTAGACGTTATGCACAATACTATTTTCCTGCCATTTATTATTATTTTATCAATAACATTAATCAGCAGACGAAAACGAAGACATCCCACGAACACCTCTGAAGCCATGGACGATACATATATTAAGCGTGGTAGCAATGAACGTAGTTCATGTAACGCTAACTTGTCATCGGGTATGGTAGTAATCATCATCACCATCGTCACAGTTTTCTGTACAATACCAAACTGCGTTCTTCACTTCTGTTCTCCTGATTGTCTTAATGAAGACACGATGTATAGTGTACCGCATTATCTTTATATGTTGTGTCTTGTACCATCAATTGTAAGGCCATATTTGTGGTTGATGGACAAAAAGATGCGACAAGTTGCAGCAAAAATTTGCTGTTTCATTTGTAGAAAGAACCAATTGACATAACAGTTTATATAAATGTATATAGCGTTATATTTTGTGTTCAATATGTGAAAATCATTTAAGTGCCTTACTAATAAATTCAAGTAAGAATGCTTGCATATACTTAATTTACAAGACCCGCACTAAACTAATTGCTATGCATCTGTATATAGTTTCATGGCAATCAAGGGATGTAAACAACTGACATATAGCCAGTAACTGACAAACTATTGCGAACAAGTTTCGTCTGTTATGCCATGGTGTTTTTGTATTGTACTGAATTTGGTATCAATGACAAATCATTTATAGTCTTTGTAAAATTTCAATTACCCCCCCCCCCCCCACCCCCACCCCACCCATAAAGGGTTGACAGGGGAATAGAAATATGATCACTATAGGTCTTCTTTCGACCGGCAGTAAAAACCTTGTCATAGTGGGGCGTCCGTTTGGCTGTGCGGGATGAATGGGGACGTTAAATCCGATGCCTCGTGTAGAAAGATTGCTACGCTCTCTGCACGTTAAGAACTGTTGTTACAACTCTTTGAAGGGTCCGTTGGTGGCCTGTTGTAATGCAAAAATTCTGTCCCTATCCAATATACCCTCATTTTCCAGTGGCAGTCTAAATTTCCCCCACCATCTTCCCGGACAGCCTCTATTACAGGACCTACCTATTGTATTTATCGTTAATTTGTTCTCGTCCTGAACATGCATGAAATATTTGCCACTGGACGTTAAGCAACCAACAATCAATCAATCAATCAATTAACTCGGTTGGATTTAGAGCTTTGGCATAATGTCTTATTACTGTTAAAAACCTTATGTTGACTCTAGATGTCCATGATGTTTATGTGTGAAGTTACCTTTATATCAAATGACCGAATAGAATCCGACCTTCAACCGAATTAATTTCAGATTAAAAATAGCAATTAGCAAATGTGCTGAATTAAAAGTAAAGGGCAATCAAAAACAATAAGTCAATATCATAGTCAAAAGAAAGGGAAAAAAAGACAAAGAAAATCCCCAAAACACACTCCACAGAAAACTAACGATTGAACCCCTACAAAACCCCAGTGTGAACTTATGTTCTCTAAAAGGGTTAAGCAGTTCACATGTCCCAGTAGTGGAAACAGTCGCGTTTTCCTAAACAAGTACTTGTATATAAATTCCTCAGTCACATTCTGCGTTGACAATAATAGCTAAATGAAAGGACCAGATCGAGGTATATTTGAATATTTATAATTACTTGAGCAATCTGTAATTGACTGTCATATTCTTGACCTGGTACAGTCATTTTACAAATGAAAGCGTAGGTTGAGTCAGGTTTATCGACCAGGTCAAACATTCAAATTGTATGGCTTTCATTTCAGTTCCAATTAATTATGAATTTTGGAGTTAGCAGCCCCTATCAGACATGATTTATTCATCCCAAACAGTGAAACAGAATCTCCGCAGCAAGTATAAATGTTAGGCCTCTGGCACGTCCATAGTGTATGGCATACCTTAGTCTCATACAAGTTTTTGTTTTGACTCGCGACCTGACTGTGTATTTATACATGCCATACACAGTTCATATGGATTAACTCATCATGCAGATTTGTTTTAAGGTCCCTAGAATGTCGACAGAGCATGACATACTTCTATATATTTATTTGATTTAACAATTCCTTCCTGACTGGATGTGACAGTATTTATACCTCCCGCAAAGTAAAACTGTCGCTCTTTTCCAGAGTTGCGTTTAAGTGTCCTCGTTCACAGAGCATGGCATCCTACGCCTCCTACACGTTTTTAATTCAACTTCTATCAAACCGGCCGTGACTGTATACGAGTTATTGATTTTTTCAGAAGAGCGGTAAAGACTACTAGTTATCATTATTCACGTAGCAAAACGTTGCCGAGCAAAACGTTGCCGATGTATACATATGCTTACCCAGATTTCTAAAGTCTTGTCCAACGTTATGATTTTTTTCTGCTTTACAACAATAAAATATTCACAATAATTCTAATGCATGATAATATGTAACGTACTGTATTTAAAGAGTTGTTAGGGATTTGACGATCGCGAAATATCCATTTTTCTGGCTTTGTAGGTCGACATATGCATAGAAACATCAAGTTTGTCGGCATGTTTTGTAAGGTTAATGGTATTATGTATTCCCCTCAAATTGAATTTATCATCTGTATTATCATACATACAATTATGGCAGAGACAAACAATTATGGCTGGGTAAGTTTTGGTATATAAATGTCATCCTAGTATTTAACAGCAATAGTATTTTTCATAAATTTTGAGGTTCCTTAGGGATGAGCAAAGAGCACGTGAAAGTCATTATATGTGGAAAGGTCTACTGGTGAATGATAAGTTCCCGATATTTCCGCCTGCCCAGCAGCCAGCTTGATTTTAAGGAAACATCTTGTCCGTAAATGTCAAGTCTATAAAATGTTATTGTGTTTAATCTAATGTTGTAACTCTCTTTGGCAAAGATGACCTTATACGAGTTGTTTGGAACTCTGTTACGGTCGTTTTGGTTATTATGTTCTCCAACGTTTTAATGTTTAGTTTTCCAAACTTTTGGTCAAGCTCTTGAGTACCCGATGAAAATTATTTCAGACACACGTTTTAATCGTACAGTAAAATTGATTATGATGGATTGTTGTTTAACGTGCAGTGGCAATTATTACATGCATATCGATCAGGATGGGGAACATGTTAATTTGATATGAATGTGGGCCCTGCTGTGTATTTGACCGACAAGCTGTCAGTGGCGGAATTTTAAAATGCTGATTCACAAGGTAACAGCCACCCAACCCAATTAAATCATTCTGACAACGACATAAAAAGACATTGCTCTTACTAGATGCTATTTGTTTAGAGGAGAAACACTATATATTGTTTTTAAGTCTGTGGGTAGACCTGACCGGGGACCTATCCCACGATCTCCCACACTCGAGGCGAGCTCCCTACCGTGAGACCACAAAGGCGGTTACACGGACAATAGTTATGGTCAGTTAGGAAGCAAACCCAGCGTTTTAGTTTTCTATGCAGTGAGGCTTAGCTCTTTCATAAATGCAATGGTTGTGTCTGCAAATCACATGCCTCTGGATTTACAGGTTTTAATACCTTAGAATTGAGTGAAGAATGCTTAATAGTTTACTACACAAACAAAGTATATTGTAGTATAACAATACTAAAATACTGTGAAAATTTACTAAGCTGAGCAACTGTAGATTTTATAAAAAAAAAATAGATCTCAATCTTGACAATATTAGATTTTAAGCTCACCTGTCTCAAAGAGGCAGTGTGACTTTTGCCATCACTTAGCATCTGTCGTCTGTCGTCTGTCGTTCGTTGTTCATTAACTTTTACAAATATCATCTTCTCTAAAACTACTTTACCAAAATAAACGAAACATGGCTTGTAGATATTTTGTGCTTTACATCTTTGCTAATTATAATTTCAGGGGTTCAAATTAACATTTGGTACTGGAAGGTCCAGGACCTTTGACACTCCAAACTGAAAGGTCCACAACCTAAATCCCAGGTCCTACTTTATTTGAAATTTTTCATAACTCAGTAAGATACAAAATTAATATGTTTTTTGTCTTAGGTTAGCTTGTTTAATTATATTTGAACTGCCTGCAATATTTTGTTAAGTTTACAAGCATATAAATGTAGCACTAAACTGTCAGTGTCACTGTGGTATAACATGTATAATAATAAACTTGTCTTACAAGTATATTATGAACTCAAATAATCTTTTTTTTTTTTTGGTATTGGGGAGGGTGTCACTGTGAGTGGGTGTGTTGTCTCAATTATTTGTAATTATACCATTATCTCAGGGCTTACACTACTTCAGATCATAGGGAGAAGTGACTTCTATAAAGGGCTATATGTATCTTTTTTATACTGTTCAAGTCATAACCGAGTATACAATTAAAGTAACAGTTCAAATTCATAGCTGTCAGGGGCGTTTCTATGATATTTGAATCAAATCTTTTTGGAACTTTTTTGCTAAAAAAACATAAAATAATTGTGAAGTGCACTAATGTAACAAGATTAGCAGATTACGATAGGTTTTTTTTTAAAGGGGGGGGGGTGCGTACGCCCATTACGCCCTCACCTGGACTCGCCCCTGGCTGTGTAAGTTCATCATATGTTACACAATTATATTAGTTCCTCTCTTGTCAGAAACTACTAACTAAATAGCTAGCACTAATAAAGAAAGAACTTTGTTTACATCAAAAATGAAAATAAAGCGTGCAATGCTTAATTTTCCGCTTTGGGGTCAATATTCTTCTGTCAGATGTGCCATTCATGGGTCCGTAGTCATTATCCTTAGAATCCGGATGTCATTCATAGCTGGTCCTTTCCCGAATACGACCAGTAGTTTGTACAAATATTTCAATGACGGACGAGAAAATTTACAAACAAAATTAAACGATGTCTGAAACGCTATTTGGAAGGGAATATGACGTATTTAATGCACTGAATGAATTACAAATTTACTTAAGGCAACTTTCATCACTTCTAATGGGTAAACAAACTTATTTTGCCGACATTTAAAATGGTTTGAAGTACGCTCTCGATGTCAATAGTAATATGGCTTTGAAATTACGATACTGATTGTTAAAAGGGTTGGCAAAGTTGATTTTTATTTTCTTTCAAATCGAAGGTCCGTCGGGCGTAGCTAGTAACAAAAATGAAAGTCCGATTGCAATAGTGGAAGGTCACGGACCTCAGACCACCGCTAATTTGAACCCCTGAATGGGTAAACAAACTTATTTTGCCGACATTTAAAATGGTTTGAAGTACGCTCTCGAGGGGTATACCATGTCAATAGTTATATGGCTTTGAAATTACGATACTGATTGTTAAAAGGGTTGGCAAAGTTGATTTTTATTTTCTTTCAAATCGAAGGTCCGTCGGGCGTAGCTAGTAACAAAAATGAAGGTCCGATTGCAATAAACACCGTCTGGTTCAACTTGTCAATTTTCTGATTTGTCAAAATTCAAGGGTTGAACTTAGTAGATATATTATTCATTATAGAATACCTTTTAACATTCAACATTGTATGCAATGCGCATTTTATTTAAAATGGATTAAAACGTCAACACAGAATATATTCATATTAATGACCCCATTAATATGATCAACTTACAAAAAAAAAAATAGCATTGTACGGTGATAATTTTTTGAGTGACTGAATTCAGTCACCTGATTGCATCTTCATATAACATAATTCAATAAGTACAATAGAAAGTAACATTACCATTTTATTCGTAAAATATCTATGAAATACATTTGTACTTGTTGCTTCTTAACTAATACCTATTCCTGTTAATTCAGATGAAACAGAATTCGGATTATAGATTAATACAAGCAACATATAACAGGATAACAGCTACATGAAATTAACTCTTTATCCTGTTCATTATTTTCACAAAATGTTGACTGAATTCAGTCACACAGCATTTGATAGAAGCTACAAGAAATTGTACTAAATTAGAGTGTTTTCTAAGACTTAAATTACACCAAGTGTGATTACATAGTATACACATCTATAATACAGATGACTGAATTCAGTCAATACAAATTCAGGAAATATTTGTTGAAAAGACCAGTTCTGCAGCAGTAAAAAAAATATTATGACTGAATTCAGTCACAAAATTAGGTTTACACATTTATATTCACTAGAGCATCAACTCATAGCAATGTGTATTGCTGTTTAGTTCAGTCAGAAGGGGAATAATTAAGGGATGTCACTCTAGTAACCATTTATAAAATGACACTGGAAATTATTTCCATGGCGATTATCCCTCCCCAATCACTGTCTATTGATTTCGAAAATGCATAGTTAGTTTACAGGTTTATGTTTGTGATTTGGTCAGTTTAAGGCTGAACATTAACGGTTATTACATTAGATGTGCATGCAGTTGTACTAGATTTTGCACATTTCATCTCCATAATGATTATTTTCCCTCCCCCAGTCATGATTCATTGACTTTGAAACTTTTACATAGGGTCAATTTCTATACTTTAGTATATCAGAATACTGATGAAAAATGGGTAATTAGTCATTTAAGTATTGTAATTTAAATTTCAACATTTGCATAATATATATCCATCAAAATTGCACACAGGTGATTCATATCTCTGTATATATTAATTGGTCACTAATACTTGCCATCAAAATTATGTCATAGTTTTAAATAAGCAATTTCGTGAACGAATTTAAAAAAGCCGTGTTGTTCAGTGGTTGTTGTTGGTTCATGTCTGTCATATTGTTTTTCATAAATTGTAATAAATTAGGCCGTTATTCTTCTCAATTGAATTGGTGTTTAATGTCGGGGTCTTTTATAGATGACTATACAGTATGGCTTTTTCTCATGTCGTTGAAGGTCGTATGCCTACGGTTACATCATTTGAACTTTCGTGGAAAGCTGTCTCAATGGTAATCAATTCAAATAGTTCCAAACTTTCCAAATTTTTTTTTTAATTATTTATAATTTTATGAAAATGAATAAAAGCAACCTTTGAGATGAACTTCACCTTAACATATTAATTTTTAATTAAAAGGGTTTTTCATTGTTTAAGAAAAAAAAAATCAAGCACAATTAACTGTTAAGTTTCATTGGTAAGAACACAATTTGCAATTTCACCAAAAAACAAAAAAACACAAAATACAATGAAAGCCAGAATATATCATATGAAATGTGACAATGTTTTAAATGTAGTGTGTAACAACTAGAAGCATCAAGAAGTCTGACTTTCTCACTTAGAAAGGTTAAAAAAAATTGATAAAAACATTGCGAAAAAATGAAAATATTTTAATGTCTGGATAATATTATTTATTCAATGTAAATCCAGTAGAAACAATTGTTGTCACTTCATAAATTTAAAAAAGCTTGATTTTTTTTTCAAGCGAAAAGCGGTTAAAAACTGGATCACACTTGAGACCTGCATGTTCATCTTTTAATAATGTTTTGTAGATCATCACAGTATTTAAAGTTTAAAAAAAAACTGTTTCACAAAAATAGAGGTTGTCTAATTTAAATACAACATTGTGATAATATGTATCATTTTGAAATTTCTTCTTTCAACTATCCCATATTAATTTCAATTGTGCTGGCATTTTTTAAAGATTAACATTATCCCACTTAAAAGAGACAAGAATTTGTTCAGTTGTTGTTTGTTCAAGATTTTGGAATCAATGTACCAGTCTGCTACTCCTGCCCAAAATATCCATTAAACCAATCGAATGTGTTGCTGTCACTTTTGTTACTTCTATCCATGGTAAATTCTCCAGACTGTCTGGTCTGATCAATATCCATTGTTCTGCTTGAAGATACTGTGGGTACTCATAGAAAGTAAAATCTAAAAAAGAAAACAAATTATTCTAATGATCTATTTCCGAAAAAAAAAGATGATTTAGATAGTGAGGATAATACCATTCTTTATAAATGCATTTCTATTCAGAGTAACGGTACATGTTGCTTCATTTTTTTTGAATTACGTTACTTGTAAAAACACCTTATTTCATAAAAGCATATATTTTTTTTAATTTTAAAATTTAATAGTTTAATTACATCAAATACCAGAAACAGTTGATGATTTTAATTATTGCTATATGTTCAACAGTTAGCCGGATTTGTTGAATAGCATCAGACAAAGGACATGGTACAAGATAAGGGACTTATATTTTGGCAGAATATTTTACTTAAATTCTTAATTTTCCTTTTAAATTGAGAAAATGCCAAATTAAAAACTACTATTTTTCGGTCAGTGTCATCACAATCCATCAAAGTTATACACTCTTATGAAGAAAAACATTAATTTTGAATAAACAATTTTTGACTAATTCCAACAGGGTGTTTACAAAGGTATTGGCAGCATGAATGGACAACCATATGTTTTGTAATAGTGTGAATTTGAACCATTTATATAATTTGATAAATTTTTATTACTCTTAGTATGTGACCAATATTATTCAGATAAAAAGGCCTATAAATGTATAAATACAAGCAATCTGGCTACAATGCATGTATTAAGAATTCATTTTTTTAAACTAAAATTTTTCGAGAAAAAAAATATGTAGTCTTTTTAAGATATGAATATAAGTCTTGGATTGAATATTGAAAAATTTGACATAAGGACCAAATATAGGACTTCTTGATCCTACTTCTTTCAAGATGTCACATGTGCCATTTCAAAAGACGTTTTTTAAAGAATATTGACCTAATTCATGTAATATTCATACTTGATATCTTAAACATATTGCTGGTATAAACCTTTGATATAAGTTTCATAAAATTCTGCCAAGAATTGAACAAATGAGAGCGCTAACAATGCAATTTTCCATATGATTAATATTTCCAAGGGCAATTGATTGGCACTGATTTTCGAACTCGTCCAAAACATTGCTAATATTTACCTATAGTATAATTTTTTTCAAAACTCTGGCAAGAACTGTTCACATTCTAGCATTCATTTGGCAATTTTCGCCATAATTAATATTTCTAAGGGGCATAACTAGCTCTTTAAAAATAAATGAAAGGCACGGCTTTTTAAATTCGTTCACGAAATTGCTTATTTAAAACTATGACATAAGTCTCATAAAAATCTGGCAAGAATTGTACACGTGACAGCGCTTAGTAGATGGGACGGAAGGACGGACGCCAATATTTCTATGTCCCCCGCAACGCGTTGCACCGGGGAAAAATATAGTCAATGTAAGTGGTATATTAATTGTTGGATCACAATAAATTTCTAACTGTACTACTTGAAATGATTTACAACAAACTGGTATATCGATAAGGATCGCTTTACCAGAAGCTCTGGAAAGGTATTTTTAAATCTAATTTAAATGCTGGAAACCCTTTAAATTTGATGATAAAGTTAAGAAACACTCAATTTTTAAGAAGTCTAGATCCGATGTTAGAATAGGTAACAGAAGAAACTAAACAAAAGGACAATGATACAGCAATTAACAAAGGACTACTAGCAGTTACTGACATGCCTGTTCCAGACCTCAATTATATGAAAATCAAGATTAGGAATTTAGTATCATATCATCATAAAATATACAAGAAGAACATAACATGCATTTGTTTACTTTTTGTGTGTCTATGATTGTTTAAAAAATAAGGAGATGTGGTATGATTGCAAATATGACAACTATCTACCAAAGTTCAAATAAAGTGGATGTAGGCAATTATAGGTAACTGTACGGCCTTCAACAATGAGAAAAACCCATACTGTATGGCTATATAGTACCGTAATAGTCGGCTATTAAAGGACCGACATGAAAATATAAAGCTATTCAATTGACATAACTAACGGCCTAATTTATAACAAAACAATTTACGAAAAACAAATATGACAGCTGTGAACCAACGACAACTACTGAACTACAGGCTTGATTTTTTTTCAAAATAGATATATAATAAAATGCTCCGCTGGGGCGCAGCTTGATACGACCGCAGAGGTCAAACCCTGAACAGTTGGGGCAAGTATGGACACAACATTCAAGCTTGATACAGCACTGAATTTGGATTGTAATTAAATATTTGACACAGCATAGGTTTCTGACACAGAATGAATGTGGTCTAAGAACTTAAATTTTTTTAATTTACCTATTCAAACCATATCATTATTATTTGCTTTTATATATAAATCAGAAATAACCAATTTAAAATGGAAAATTTTAAAGAAAAAAAATGAAAAAAAAAATCCCCCCCAAAATCTTTTGAACCCCCTTATGATTCATCACCCCCAAACTCAATCCCAGCCTTCCCTTTGTGGTATGGTACCTTGCAGTACAATTTCAGAGAGATCTATACACTTGAACACAAGTTATTGTCTAGAAACTAGAAAAATGCTTGTTTTTTTGGCCCTTTTGGCCCCAAATTCCTAAACGTTTAGCGCAATTACACCCAAACTCAAACCCAGCTTTCCCTTTGTGATATGGAACCTTGTAGTACAATTTCATAAAGATCAATACACTTACACACAAGTTATTATCCTGAAACTAGAAAAATGCTTGTTTTTTTGCCCCTTTATGGCCCCTAATTCCTAAAATTTTGAGGCAATTACCCCCAAAATCAATCCCAGCCTTCCCTTTGTGGTATGGTACCTTGCAGTACAATTTCAGAGAGATCCATACACTTGAACACAAGTTATTATCTGGAAACTAAAAGGCTTATTTTTGGCCCCTTTTTGGCCCCTTATTCCTAAACGTTTAGGGTAATTACCCATAAACTCAATTCCAGCTTTTCCTTTGTGATATGGAACCTTGAAGTACAATTTCATAAAGATCAATACACTTACACACAAGTTATTGTCATGAAACTAATTCCTAAAATTTTGAGGCAATTACCCCCAAAATCAATCCCAGCATTCCCTTTGTGATATGGAACCTTGTGGTACAATGTCAGAGAGATCCATACACTTACACACAAGTTATTGTCATGAAACTAGAAAAATGCTTGTTTTTTGCCCCTTTTTTGCCCCTAATTTCTTAAATTTGGAGGCAATTACCCCCAAAATCAATCCCAGCATTCCCTTTGTGATATGGAACCTTGTGGTACAATGTCAGAGAGATCCATACACTAACACACAAGTTATGTCTGGAAGTTACAAAAATGCTTATTTTTGGCCCCTTTTTGGCCCCTTATTCCTTAACTGTTGGTACCATAACCCCCAAAATCAATCCCCACCTTCCTTTTGTGGTATTGAACCTTATGGTAAAATTTAATAGAGATCCATTCACTCAAACTAAAGTTAGAGTGCGAAAACCAATGTGTCTTCGGACGACGACGACGATGACGACGACGACGACGACGACGACGCCAACGTCATACCAATATACGACCACAAAATTTTTTTGCGGTCGTATAAAAACTAGAAATCTATTAAAAAGAATATGAAAGTTTTTCACACACACATAAAGTTTCTAACATCAACCTCAGTTGGTCTCTATTGGATACTTGTCTTACATATCTATATTCAAACTGTATCGTCTGGGATTTTTTTTAATAGTATTACTAAGTTTAAACAGTCAGGGGAATTTTTGAAATAATCACTTATAAATAGCAAAAATTATCAACTTAATTGGGGTCTGAAGCCTTGATAAAAAAATAATTTTGTATTTTGTATTTTGTAGTTTTACTAAAATTTTAAACATACAGGTTTATATTATATCTTATTGTGAGTAAATTGAAAAAAAAAAAGAAACCTCTTTAAAATGATTCTTTAAAATAAAATAGAATTATGATATATTTATACAAGTGATTTTCATGTCATTATCCTAGATTCAGTACAAGGTCATCACCTGACATGACCGGTCATTCTTTAAACACAGATGTTGGTTCTGATAATTTTAGCAAACGTGATTAGTCCCTGGATCGTTAGTATAGATCTAAAGTTACATAACATTCAAATGTTACTGAACCAGTGATTTTAAGATATCACTCATTTAAGTAATTCCCCTGACTGTTAACGGTGATAAATTGATATTATAAAAAGGAAATTTGACAAATTTATAACCTCACCTTCTTCTTTTATTTTCTTTATTTGAGGAGCACTGTTGATAATTCGAATACACTGCACCCAGGCCACTATTAGAACTTTGAGTTTTTCTTTTCTTTGGTGATTCATCTGTTTTAATACAAATTATACACAGTTTTAAACAGTGCTTAAAAATTAGTTAGAACAGTGCATACAAAAAAATAAGGGTATATAGGTCATTATCAGAGTGAATGAGAGTACCTTATGGTGCATTTTCAATAAGTTTTCCAAAAACGAGTTGACCCTGGGAGATAACGTACAACCACGTATAAAAATATGAAGAGCAAAATATCTTAAAGTTAAAAAGTGTCAAGTCTAAATTTACTTTTAAGTTGTTTTGAAGTACATGTATACATAACCAATAAGGATAGGCAGTGGAAATAAAGAAACTTTTCAGTATTAATTTACCCACAATAATGCTTATTATATCTGTACACTTATCATATTGACCACTTCTGATTTAAGCACTAGAGGGATATAAGTTTGCACAAAACTGGCACACAAGTGGCAGTAAGCTTTAACAATTAAACTAAATAAAAGTTATGGCTACTGGATCAAGGCAAATAAATAACCTAACAAATAATTTCTTCATATAAATGTTGCCCAATTTCCTTTATAACATCCAGTAGCCATAACTTTTATTTAGTTTAAATTAGATAATGGTTTACTTTTACAAATTGTGATTTTGATGGAGAGTTGTCTCATTGGCAATCATACCAAATCTTCTTTTATCTATTGACTGAGGTCTAAAAACTTTGCTAATAGCATTCTCCGCAGACATATGCACTTATATAAAACATTCCAAACTGTTTTAATAACGTTCAGAAAGTAATAAAATTTGGCACTTATGCTACTAAGATATCATGCTAAGTAAATGTAAAGTTTCATAAGAAATACCAACATTTTGGTGTCTAATAGGCTTCAGACCACAATTAATTCCCCTTGTTCGTGGAATATAGTTCCCAAGTATTAAATTGGGTGTTTCTTGCGAACTATTCTGACTACTGTTTTGTTTGAGATGTTTACTATTCAAGTGGTCCTATCCGTTTCATATTACTATCCCTAAGAACTAAGTTAGTCATTATTCATGTTGATGGTCAATATAACCAAGGATATATAACTAAAATACTAATATACATCCTTGATAAAATGAATCATGCCAAAGGAATAAAGTTAAAATAAATTTCCCCATCAAAAAGTGAGTATCGAGTTATTACTCACTTTTTTTTAACTCGATACTCACTTTTTTAACTCGACACTTGGTCTCTACTAAAAGTAAATCTCGTCAATAGAACTATGAAAATTTCAATCGAATAATATTTGCCAGTATTGACAACTTGATGAGTATTATGATATGTGTGTAACTTAGAATTCTGCAACATCTCAAAATCCGAAGTGATCACATAGATCCAGCAAGGCTGAATAAAGAAATGTTAAATAAAAATGGGAATGTTTGGCTACTTAAGACAAAACAATCCCGAATTAACTGTATACCTCCATTTCTTATTCATTAACATATACCATAACATAAAAATATGACAAACATTTTTGTATTCTGAATGAACTTGGGCAAACCTCGGTTTTTCATATTCATATTCAGAAATCATATTTTAAATAACAATGAATTTTTTTCTCTTCTTATTTTCTATGGATTAAAAAGTATATATCTTACCAGAACTCTCCGGCATAAGTAAGCTTCGGACTCTTCTTCCTTGAAAACGAAATTCCATTCAGCTTATTTTCATTTCTAGGGGACTCCATCTTTCTCTTTCTTTGACCAAAGTACGCAACAGAATGACCTCGTTTACTGGTTGTGATAACAAAACACGCGCCTATATGGATATGACATAATCCCCCACTGGCCACAGCATAATCCTCGATTATTAGTGTATCGCGGAAGTTCTACAACTTTAAAGACGTAAGAATAACCATAGAGGTATTCAATATAATACTTCCATGTTATTACTGTGTCTTGGGTCAATCAGAAGGATATAACACACACTGTTTCATTAAGATTAGCATCCCCATGATAGTACTTATAATCAGATGATAAGAAACATGTTTATTGCCCACTGGAAATAACCCTCTTGGTTCTATCATTATTGTCAAAGGGTGGTCATTATTCTCGAAATATCATATTTGTTGAAAGTATATTATATCTAAATCAAATGTTACCGTAAATTCATATTATCAAATAACTTCTTTTCACTGTTAAACTGCAAAGTTTTTTATGCAGCGTAATATTCTCAACTTTTTTTTGGAGAGATTGAATTTCATCTTCAGACTGAAATGCATGCAGTTTTAAAACTTTACTTGGCAGAAAGTCTATTGAAAATAAATCAAGTCGGACTTGTTTGTTATCGTGGGTGTTCGGTTGAAATTAATAATCGAACATAGTAAGAACTGAAATCGTGACAAAACCGCATAAAACGAATATTCTGTTGAAATAAATCTTCCAGCGAAAATATATTGTCTCAGATACAACTTTAATTAATTTCAAGTTTTTGACATGTATGTAGAATTGTTGAATTTGTATTATAAATAAAGGGAGGGTGTGTGGTTTGTAATATGTCGTTGAGACGACAACCAGACAACAGAAAAAGCATAAGACAATTAATTATATTTTTATTTACTCAAATGTACATTCAAATTCGAGTGGGTTTAAGCTGCCACCCATTTCAAATTAAAAAAAACCAGCAGAAAATGGTCAATTCCTATGCCAACAGATTATAGCCGTAGCATAAGATAAGTCTGTGATTCTTGATTAAACATAAAAGTTATTAAATATACTTTTCATAGGATTATTTAACGTGAATTTTTTTAATGATTAAACCGGTTGCAATTTAACAGAAAAGTATTTAAAGATGCAGGGCATCCGATACAGTTTCATGTCATTGTCATTTTCATAATTTTGATTGGCCTGGGCGAGTTATAAAAGAATAAAACATAGGTCACCGTGCTTGATTTCGAGAAAACTGAGGCTGAAAAGTGGGGAGTGTTGCACTTTTATAAAAAAGTAAAGCAAAGTTATAAAATTTTTGGAGTAGATATATTCTTCGTCATAAATTGATTGGATTCAATCTGATGCTGTGATTTAGTTCAAATAAGGGGGAAATAAATCCCCACGAGAATGACTAGTTAATATTTCAAGCCATGCTTAAAATTACGGATAAGTTGCTCAAAGTGGGATATTTTTTTATTTTTACTTTTATGTGGAAATCGAGAGGTTCTTATATTGTTATTTTTCTCATAGTGCTATTATACATTAACTGCCTTTTGCGTAATTTAAGCCACATTACTTCATAAAATCAAATTGTAAATTATAGAAAATATCGTTCTTATTACGGAAAATAATACGCATGACGTCCCGCAGAAAGTGACGTTTTGATGAAGTCGTGCCAAGCATTTGGAATCCTTAGGTTTTATTCATGCAGTGCTATTAAAAAAAATTACCCACTCACCCCTACCTTTCCTTCCACAATTTTAATTACATATAATTTAGATTGTCATATTTGAAAATCTTTTAAACTCCTTTCTATATTTCATTGTTTTTGAAAGAAAAAAGGTACCGGTTAGATTTAAGAAAAATCTACAGAAAAGTATTTCCCGCCAAATTTTCAATGGTTTATATCTCAAAACAAGCACACGGACCCTTCATTATTTTCTGCTTTTTTAATTTCTTTATTTTTATACTATCAATATATATAACAGTCTTCGAAAAAGCCTGTTACTTTAAAAATGAATAGCGAATATTCTTAACGTCAAACTACTCAAATCTGTAAAATAATAAACAGGCAGTAAAACAATTTATAATTCACTTTTTATACGCCCGTTTACGGGACGTATTATGGTGTACCGTTGACCGTCTGTCCGTCTGTCCGTCCGTCCGTCGTTAACATGTCGGACATTAATTCAAAAACACTTTAACCAATAAACATGAAACTTTGGTGAATTGTTTATATCTATTGACGTGAGCTCCCTTTCGTTTTGTATAAATTTCACATTTATCATTTCCGAGTTTTGGGGTTTTATTCATTAAAAAAGGGGGAATTTTCCAGTTTTCGGACAATAACTCAAAAACAATTTCACTAATTTGCATGAAAATTTTGTGAATTGTTCATATCTATTGACGTGAGCTTTCTTTTGTTTTTTTATAAATTTCGAATTTACCGTTTCCGAGTTTTGGGGTTTTATTCATTAAAAAGGGGGGATTTTCCATTTTCGGACAATTACTCAAAAAAAAAATCACCAATTTGCAAGAAACTTTTGTGAATTGTTCATATCTATTGACGTAAGCTCCCTTACGTTTTTTTATAAATTTTGGATTTACCGTTTCCGAGTTTTGGGGTTTTATTCATTAAAAAAGGGGGGATTTTCCAGTTTTCAGACAATGACTCAAAAGCAATTTCACCAATTTGCAAGAAACTTTGGTGAATTGTTTATTTCTATCGACATGAGCTCCCTTTTGATTTTTATAAATTTCAGACTATACGTTTCCAATTTATTAGGTTTTATTCATTACAAAAAGGGGGATTTTCCAGTTTTTGGACAATAACTCAAAAACAATTTCAGCATTTTTTATGAATCTTTGATAAATTGTTTATATCTATTTTTGTAAGCTTCCTTTTGATTTTTAAAAATTTTCTATTTTATGTTTCCGAGTTATAAGATTTTATTTGTTTATAGTCTGACAACAGATTTACTACGTATTACGCTACAGCAATGTGTATTGCACAACAGCAAGAAATCTTTCATGTGACCAATTTCAAGTTCTCTGACTACATTTATTCAGAAACCTATAATATATCAAATATTCAATTACAATCCAAATTCAGACCTGTATCAAGCTTGAATATTGTGTCCATTTTTGCCCCAACTGTTCAGGGTTGGACCTCTGCGGGCGTATCCAGCTGCGCTCAGCGAAGCAGTTTATTTCAATATATTATCACGAGCAAGATTATAGTCGTATTGAATCGGGCGCACTGCATTTGCACCAATTTTTACAAAATTCAAACTTTCTTTCGCGCCACTAGTTTATATTTCATTTGCGCCAAAAAATAAAAACCACATTTGCACCATTTTACAGGTAACATATATGAAAAAATTTAGATATTTCATTGCTTCATCGTGAATAAGATTTTTGTTGTAAGAGTATTTTCCTAGGTAACTAATTAATTTCATACTCATATATACAACTGTAGGTCACGTACGTAGGTTTGAAACTACATAGTGCTCACATGTATATCCACTTCATTTGAACTTTGCGGGTGGATATATAGTTGTCTCATTTGCAATCATACCACATCCTCTTATTTTTATATAAATGAGATAAGTCCGTAATTTATAATGACCACACATATAAGTCATCCAGTGTACATGAGTACATCCATAGCCATTGCTTACAGGTTGCACTTTGTAAATACAGCTGTTTCTCAAACCACGCCTCTTTTGGGGAGATATTTAATATTCATAGGTATGTTAATTTGTTAACGTACTGGTTCCCATTGATGATCTCTGTGTTTCATCTCATAGAGACATCACTTGGGAATGTAACCAGTATTGAAAAACATGGTAGCGGCTAAATTTTAATTCTTAGGAGGTCCAAAAATGGAGGTAATGGTAGTATAGAATTTTAGTATAAGTTTAAACTCTTAGAAGTTCAGGGCATATAAATGTTGAAAATATGCCGCACAGCCCTATATTTTGACCTTTGAATAAAATAGTAGTGCATATAAACTTTCCGTTCTGGGATATTATTTTTCACGAAACTTCATAGTAAAAGTGTCACAATTTTAGCCGCAAAGGGAGTTCCTATGGGAAATTGCATTGTCAGTATTTACAGAATTGCAACCTATATAGGGTAAAAAAATGGAACATACAGAATTTCACAAAATCTGGTTGATCTCAGAGATTTTAAAGAATTTAACTCAAATATGAAGTTTTATAAATATTTCATGAAGATTGGGAAAATCCTGGGCCTTAACTATGATGACTCAGCATAAATTCACAGTTTACAGTATGCATGGTTTACTTAAAGCCCTGAATTCAAAATAAATTCATAATATATGCCTATTTGTAATTTAAATTGTTTAGAAGTGCTTTTATTTACTTTTCGCAGAAATTGCAACTCATTGATCCTTCCTAAATATTTTTGGTGGGGTGTTTTTGTCCTGTCGATAACCCAAAATTAAGCCGTAACGCCTAAATGTGCTTTTTTGTGACCGCGGCATAAAAAAGTACAAGCTAGAATTACAAAAATACCTCAATAAAACTTACAATAGTGTGTTCTATCCTAAATATGTAGTAAATATTCCTCATTGCTAGAAACAGGGGAAAAAATTAGGAAATGTGAGGCCCCAGGGGCAAAAAACAGAGAAAAATGCCTACCCCTGAGTCATAAAACAGATAATTTAACTTGTAAATGCTATGATTTGTTTATTTTAAAGGTCTTTGGTAAAGTAAACAATAACTGTGCTAGGAAGTTATGCAAAAATCAGATGTAAGCAGTCATTTCAATCAAACTTTTAGTGAATTTATGCACCAGACTGATATCTTCATAAATACAACTTTTGCAAATATGGCTTTGTTTAAACACTTCTAGTTCATATATTAACTAACTTATGTTAGATATATGGTTAGGGATGATACTGTTGTGACAAGAATTCTAAACTGACCATTTGAGGCAGAAATTGTGAACTTTCTTTGACAAATAGGCATACAGTAAGATGTGGACTGGAGACACAGGCAGGATTGGATACTTTGTATAATCTTGAATGTTGGAATGCTTAACTACTAAACAATACATTTATAGTATTCTAAAATGCTTTCAATTTGTTATCAGAATAGTTTCAAACAGGTTTTGGACAGTTCATGTCAGATAACATGCACATAGGGTAAGCTGGCAATAATTAGAGTCTTGTTTTCAAATCTTTAAAAAATTGAAACAGGGGTAGGGATATAAAATTTACTGTAAAAGGAAACTTAGAGTATATGCAGTGATTTCTTTAAGGTTATAATTCTGATAAATAAGTATTGTTGTGAGAAAAAGTGTTTTTAGAGAGTTTTCTATTTGAATAAATGTTTGTATAGGTTGCACTTTGTAAATACAGCTGTTTCTCAAACCACGCCTCTTTTGGGGAGATATTTAATATTCATAGGTATGTTAATTTGTTAACGTACTGGTTCCCATTGATGATCTCTGTGTTTCATCTCATAGAGACATCACTTGGGAATGTAACCAGTATTGAAAAACATGGTAGCGGCTAAATTTTAATTCTTAGGAGGTCCAAAAATGGAGGTAATGGTAGTATAGAATTTTAGTATAAGTTTAAACTCTTAGAAGTTCAGGGCATATAAATGTTGAAAATATGCCGCACAGCCCTATATTTTGACCTTTGAATAAAATAGTAGTGCATATAAACTTTCCGTTCTGGGATATTATTTTTCACGAAACTTCATAGTAAAAGTGTCACAATTTTAGCCGCAAAGGGAGTTCCTATGGGAAATTGCATTGTCAGTATTTACAGAATTGCAACCTATATAGGGTAAAAAAATGGAACATACAGAATTTCACAAAATCTGGTTGATCTCAGAGATTTTAAAGAATTTAACTCAAATATGAAGTTTTATAAATATTTCATGAAGATTGGGAAAATCCTGGGCCTTAACTATGATGACTCAGCATAAATTCACAGTTTACAGTATGCATGGTTTACTTAAAGCCCTGAATTCAAAATAAATTCATAATATATGCCTATTTGTAATTTAAATTGTTTAGAAGTGCTTTTATTTACTTTTCGCAGAAATTGCAACTCATTGATCCTTCCTAAATATTTTTGGTGGGGTGTTTTTGTCCTGTCGATAACCCAAAATTAAGCCGTAACGCCTAAATGTGCTTTTTTGTGACCGCGGCATAAAAAAGTACAAGCTAGAATTACAAAAATACCTCAATAAAACTTACAATAGTGTGTTCTATCCTAAATATGTAGTAAATATTCCTCATTGCTAGAAACAGGGGAAAAAATTAGGAAATGTGAGGCCCCAGGGGCAAAAAACAGAGAAAAATGCCTACCCCTGAGTCATAAAACAGATAATTTAACTTGTAAATGCTATGATTTGTTTATTTTAAAGGTCTTTGGTAAAGTAAACAATAACTGTGCTAGGAAGTTATGCAAAAATCAGATGTAAGCAGTCATTTCAATCAAACTTTTAGTGAATTTATGCACCAGACTGATATCTTCATAAATACAACTTTTGCAAATATGGCTTTGTTTAAACACTTCTAGTTCATATATTAACTAACTTATGTTAGATATATGGTTAGGGATGATACTGTTGTGACAAGAATTCTAAACTGACCATTTGAGGCAGAAATTGTGAACTTTCTTTGACAAATAGGCATACAGTAAGATGTGGACTGGAGACACAGGCAGGATTGGATACTTTGTATAATCTTGAATGTTGGAATGCTTAACTACTAAACAATACATTTATAGTATTCTAAAATGCTTTCAATTTGTTATCAGAATAGTTTCAAACAGGTTTTGGACAGTTCATGTCAGATAACATGCACATAGGGTAAGCTGGCAATAATTAGAGTCTTGTTTTCAAATCTTTAAAAAATTGAAACAGGGGTAGGGATATAAAATTTACTGTAAAAGGAAACTTAGAGTATATGCAGTGATTTCTTTAAGGTTATAATTCTGATAAATAAGTATTGTTGTGAGAAAAAGTGTTTTTAGAGAGTTTTCTATTTGAATAAATGTTTGTATATAGGGTAAAAAAATGGAACATACAGAATTTCACAAAATCTGGTTGATCTCAGAGATTTTAAAGAATTTAACTCAAATATGAAGTTTTATAAATATTTCATGAAGATTGGGAAAATCCTGGGCCTTAACTATGATGACTCAGCATAAATTCACAGTTTACAGTATGCATGGTTTACTTAAAGCCCTGAATTCAAAATAAATTCATAATATATGCCTATTTGTAATTTAAATTGTTTAGAAGTGCTTTTATTTACTTTTCGCAGAAATTGCAACTCATTGATCCTTCCTAAATATTTTTGGTGGGGTGTTTTTGTCCTGTCGATAACCCAAAATTAAGCCGTAACGCCTAAATGTGCTTTTTTGTGACCGCGGCATAAAAAAGTACAAGCTAGAATTACAAAAATACCTCAATAAAACTTACAATAGTGTGTTCTATCCTAAATATGTAGTAAATATTCCTCATTGCTAGAAACAGGGGAAAAAATTAGGAAATGTGAGGCCCCAGGGGCAAAAAACAGAGAAAAATGCCTACCCCTGAGTCATAAAACAGATAATTTAACTTGTAAATGCTATGATTTGTTTATTTTAAAGGTCTTTGGTAAAGTAAACAATAACTGTGCTAGGAAGTTATGCAAAAATCAGATGTAAGCAGTCATTTCAATCAAACTTTTAGTGAATTTATGCACCAGACTGATATCTTCATAAATACAACTTTTGCAAATATGGCTTTGTTTAAACACTTCTAGTTCATATATTAACTAACTTATGTTAGATATATGGTTAGGGATGATACTGTTGTGACAAGAATTCTAAACTGACCATTTGAGGCAGAAATTGTGAACTTTCTTTGACAAATAGGCATACAGTAAGATGTGGACTGGAGACACAGGCAGGATTGGATACTTTGTATAATCTTGAATGTTGGAATGCTTAACTACTAAACAATACATTAATAGTATTCTAAAATGCTTTCAATTTGTTATCAGAATAGTTTCAAACAGGTTTTGGACAGTTCATGTCAGATAACATGCACATAGGGTAAGCTGGCAATAATTAGAGTCTTGTTTTCAAATCTTTAAAAAATTGAAACAGGGGTAGGGATATAAAATTTACTGTAAAAGGAAACTTAGAGTATATGCAGTGATTTCTTTAAGGTTATAATTCTGATAAATAAGTATTGTTGTGAGAAAAAGTGTTTTTAGAGAGTTTTCTATTTGAATAAATGTTTGTATAGGTTGCACTTTGTAAATACAGCTGTTTCTCAAACCACGCCTCTTTTGGGGAGATATTTAATATTCATAGGTATGTTAATTTGTTAACGTACTGGTTCCCATTGATGATCTCTGTGTTTCATCTCATAGAGACATCACTTGGGAATGTAACCAGTATTGAAAAACATGGTAGCGGCTAAATTTTAATTCTTAGGAGGTCCAAAAATGGAGGTAATGGTAGTATAGAATTTTAGTATAAGTTTAAACTCTTAGAAGTTCAGGGCATATAAATGTTGAAAATATGCCGCACAGCCCTATATTTTGACCTTTGAATAAAATAGTAGTGCATATAAACTTTCCGTTCTGGGATATTATTTTTCACGAAACTTCATAGTAAAAGTGTCACAATTTTAGCCGCAAAGGGAGTTCCTATGGGAAATTGCATTGTCAGTATTTACAGAATTGCAACCTATATAGGGTAAAAAAATGGAACATACAGAATTTCACAAAATCTGGTTGATCTCAGAGATTTTAAAGAATTTAACTCAAATATGAAGTTTTATAAATATTTCATGAAGATTGGGAAAATCCTGGGCCTTAACTATGATGACTCAGCATAAATTCACAGTTTACAGTATGCATGGTTTACTTAAAGCCCTGAATTCAAAATAAATTCATAATATATGCCTATTTGTAATTTAAATTGTTTAGAAGTGCTTTTATTTACTTTTCGCAGAAATTGCAACTCATTGATCCTTCCTAAATATTTTTGGTGGGGTGTTTTTGTCCTGTCGATAACCCAAAATTAAGCCGTAACGCCTAAATGTGCTTTTTTGTGACCGCGGCATAAAAAAGTACAAGCTAGAATTACAAAAATACCTCAATAAAACTTACAATAGTGTGTTCTATCCTAAATATGTAGTAAATATTCCTCATTGCTAGAAACAGGGGAAAAAATTAGGAAATGTGAGGCCCCAGGGGCAAAAAACAGAGAAAAATGCCTACCCCTGAGTCATAAAACAGATAATTTAACTTGTAAATGCTATGATTTGTTTATTTTAAAGGTCTTTGGTAAAGTAAACAATAACTGTGCTAGGAAGTTATGCAAAAATCAGATGTAAGCAGTCATTTCAATCAAACTTTTAGTGAATTTATGCACCAGACTGATATCTTCATAAATACAACTTTTGCAAATATGGCTTTGTTTAAACACTTCTAGTTCATATATTAACTAACTTATGTTAGATATATGGTTAGGGATGATACTGTTGTGACAAGAATTCTAAACTGACCATTTGAGGCAGAAATTGTGAACTTTCTTTGACAAATAGGCATACAGTAAGATGTGGACTGGAGACACAGGCAGGATTGGATACTTTGTATAATCTTGAATGTTGGAATGCTTAACTACTAAACAATACATTTATAGTATTCTAAAATGCTTTCAATTTGTTATCAGAATAGTTTCAAACAGGTTTTGGACAGTTCATGTCAGATAACATGCACATAGGGTAAGCTGGCAATAATTAGAGTCTTGTTTTCAAATCTTTAAAAAATTGAAACAGGGGTAGGGATATAAAATTTACTGTAAAAGGAAACTTAGAGTATATGCAGTGATTTCTTTAAGGTTATAATTCTGATAAATAAGTATTGTTGTGAGAAAAAGTGTTTTTAGAGAGTTTTCTATTTGAATAAATGTTTGTATATAGGGTAAAAAAATGGAACATACAGAATTTCACAAAATCTGGTTGATCTCAGAGATTTTAAAGAATTTAACTCAAATATGAAGTTTTATAAATATTTCATGAAGATTGGGAAAATCCTGGGCCTTAACTATGATGACTCAGCATAAATTCACAGTTTACAGTATGCATGGTTTACTTAAAGCCCTGAATTCAAAATAAATTCATAATATATGCCTATTTGTAATTTAAATTGTTTAGAAGTGCTTTTATTTACTTTTCGCAGAAATTGCAACTCATTGATCCTTCCTAAATATTTTTGGTGGGGTGTTTTTGTCCTGTCGATAACCCAAAATTAAGCCGTAACGCCTAAATGTGCTTTTTTGTGACCGCGGCATAAAAAAGTACAAGCTAGAATTACAAAAATACCTCAATAAAACTTACAATAGTGTGTTCTATCCTAAATATGTAGTAAATATTCCTCATTGCTAGAAACAGGGGAAAAAATTAGGAAATGTGAGGCCCCAGGGGCAAAAAACAGAGAAAAATGCCTACCCCTGAGTCATAAAACAGATAATTTAACTTGTAAATGCTATGATTTGTTTATTTTAAAGGTCTTTGGTAAAGTAAACAATAACTGTGCTAGGAAGTTATGCAAAAATCAGATGTAAGCAGTCATTTCAATCAAACTTTTAGTGAATTTATGCACCAGACTGATATCTTCATAAATACAACTTTTGCAAATATGGCTTTGTTTAAACACTTCTAGTTCATATATTAACTAACTTATGTTAGATATATGGTTAGGGATGATACTGTTGTGACAAGAATTCTAAACTGACCATTTGAGGCAGAAATTGTGAACTTTCTTTGACAAATAGGCATACAGTAAGATGTGGACTGGAGACACAGGCAGGATTGGATACTTTGTATAATCTTGAATGTTGGAATGCTTAACTACTAAACAATACATTAATAGTATTCTAAAATGCTTTCAATTTGTTATCAGAATAGTTTCAAACAGGTTTTGGACAGTTCATGTCAGATAACATGCACATAGGGTAAGCTGGCAATAATTAGAGTCTTGTTTTCAAATCTTTAAAAAATTGAAACAGGGGTAGGGATATAAAATTTACTGTAAAAGGAAACTTAGAGTATATGCAGTGATTTCTTTAAGGTTATAATTCTGATAAATAAGTATTGTTGTGAGAAAAAGTGTTTTTAGAGAGTTTTCTATTTGAATAAATGTTTGTATAGGTTGCACTTTGTAAATACAGCTGTTTCTCAAACCACGCCTCTTTTGGGGAGATATTTAATATTCATAGGTATGTTAATTTGTTAACGTACTGGTTCCCATTGATGATCTCTGTGTTTCATCTCATAGAGACATCACTTGGGAATGTAACCAGTATTGAAAAACATGGTAGCGGCTAAATTTTAATTCTTAGGAGGTCCAAAAATGGAGGTAATGGTAGTATAGAATTTTAGTATAAGTTTAAACTCTTAGAAGTTCAGGGCATATAAATGTTGAAAATATGCCGCACAGCCCTATATTTTGACCTTTGAATAAAATAGTAGTGCATATAAACTTTCCGTTCTGGGATATTATTTTTCACGAAACTTCATAGTAAAAGTGTCACAATTTTAGCCGCAAAGGGAGTTCCTATGGGAAATTGCATTGTCAGTATTTACAGAATTGCAACCTATATAGGGTAAAAAAATGGAACATACAGAATTTCACAAAATCTGGTTGATCTCAGAGATTTTAAAGAATTTAACTCAAATATGAAGTTTTATAAATATTTCATGAAGATTGGGAAAATCCTGGGCCTTAACTATGATGACTCAGCATAAATTCACAGTTTACAGTATGCATGGTTTACTTAAAGCCCTGAATTCAAAATAAATTCATAATATATGCCTATTTGTAATTTAAATTGTTTAGAAGTGCTTTTATTTACTTTTCGCAGAAATTGCAACTCATTGATCCTTCCTAAATATTTTTGGTGGGGTGTTTTTGTCCTGTCGATAACCCAAAATTAAGCCGTAACGCCTAAATGTGCTTTTTTGTGACCGCGGCATAAAAAAGTACAAGCTAGAATTACAAAAATACCTCAATAAAACTTACAATAGTGTGTTCTATCCTAAATATGTAGTAAATATTCCTCATTGCTAGAAACAGGGGAAAAAATTAGGAAATGTGAGGCCCCAGGGGCAAAAAACAGAGAAAAATGCCTACCCCTGAGTCATAAAACAGATAATTTAACTTGTAAATGCTATGATTTGTTTATTTTAAAGGTCTTTGGTAAAGTAAACAATAACTGTGCTAGGAAGTTATGCAAAAATCAGATGTAAGCAGTCATTTCAATCAAACTTTTAGTGAATTTATGCACCAGACTGATATCTTCATAAATACAACTTTTGCAAATATGGCTTTGTTTAAACACTTCTAGTTCATATATTAACTAACTTATGTTAGATATATGGTTAGGGATGATACTGTTGTGACAAGAATTCTAAACTGACCATTTGAGGCAGAAATTGTGAACTTTCTTTGACAAATAGGCATACAGTAAGATGTGGACTGGAGACACAGGCAGGATTGGATACTTTGTATAATCTTGAATGTTGGAATGCTTAACTACTAAACAATACATTTATAGTATTCTAAAATGCTTTCAATTTGTTATCAGAATAGTTTCAAACAGGTTTTGGACAGTTCATGTCAGATAACATGCACATAGGGTAAGCTGGCAATAATTAGAGTCTTGTTTTCAAATCTTTAAAAAATTGAAACAGGGGTAGGGATATAAAATTTACTGTAAAAGGAAACTTAGAGTATATGCAGTGATTTCTTTAAGGTTATAATTCTGATAAATAAGTATTGTTGTGAGAAAAAGTGTTTTTAGAGAGTTTTCTATTTGAATAAATGTTTGTATATAGGGTAAAAAAATGGAACATACAGAATTTCACAAAATCTGGTTGATCTCAGAGATTTTAAAGAATTTAACTCAAATATGAAGTTTTATAAATATTTCATGAAGATTGGGAAAATCCTGGGCCTTAACTATGATGACTCAGCATAAATTCACAGTTTACAGTATGCATGGTTTACTTAAAGCCCTGAATTCAAAATAAATTCATAATATATGCCTATTTGTAATTTAAATTGTTTAGAAGTGCTTTTATTTACTTTTCGCAGAAATTGCAACTCATTGATCCTTCCTAAATATTTTTGGTGGGGTGTTTTTGTCCTGTCGATAACCCAAAATTAAGCCGTAACGCCTAAATGTGCTTTTTTGTGACCGCGGCATAAAAAAGTACAAGCTAGAATTACAAAAATACCTCAATAAAACTTACAATAGTGTGTTCTATCCTAAATATGTAGTAAATATTCCTCATTGCTAGAAACAGGGGAAAAAATTAGGAAATGTGAGGCCCCAGGGGCAAAAAACAGAGAAAAATGCCTACCCCTGAGTCATAAAACAGATAATTTAACTTGTAAATGCTATGATTTGTTTATTTTAAAGGTCTTTGGTAAAGTAAACAATAACTGTGCTAGGAAGTTATGCAAAAATCAGATGTAAGCAGTCATTTCAATCAAACTTTTAGTGAATTTATGCACCAGACTGATATCTTCATAAATACAACTTTTGCAAATATGGCTTTGTTTAAACACTTCTAGTTCATATATTAACTAACTTATGTTAGATATATGGTTAGGGATGATACTGTTGTGACAAGAATTCTAAACTGACCATTTGAGGCAGAAATTGTGAACTTTCTTTGACAAATAGGCATACAGTAAGATGTGGACTGGAGACACAGGCAGGATTGGATACTTTGTATAATCTTGAATGTTGGAATGCTTAACTACTAAACAATACATTAATAGTATTCTAAAATGCTTTCAATTTGTTATCAGAATAGTTTCAAACAGGTTTTGGACAGTTCATGTCAGATAACATGCACATAGGGTAAGCTGGCAATAATTAGAGTCTTGTTTTCAAATCTTTAAAAAATTGAAACAGGGGTAGGGATATAAAATTTACTGTAAAAGGAAACTTAGAGTATATGCAGTGATTTCTTTAAGGTTATAATTCTGATAAATAAGTATTGTTGTGAGAAAAAGTGTTTTTAGAGAGTTTTCTATTTGAATAAATGTTTGTATAGGTTGCACTTTGTAAATACAGCTGTTTCTCAAACCACGCCTCTTTTGGGGAGATATTTAATATTCATAGGTATGTTAATTTGTTAACGTACTGGTTCCCATTGATGATCTCTGTGTTTCATCTCATAGAGACATCACTTGGGAATGTAACCAGTATTGAAAAACATGGTAGCGGCTAAATTTTAATTCTTAGGAGGTCCAAAAATGGAGGTAATGGTAGTATAGAATTTTAGTATAAGTTTAAACTCTTAGAAGTTCAGGGCATATAAATGTTGAAAATATGCCGCACAGCCCTATATTTTGACCTTTGAATAAAATAGTAGTGCATATAAACTTTCCGTTCTGGGATATTATTTTTCACGAAACTTCATAGTAAAAGTGTCACAATTTTAGCCGCAAAGGGAGTTCCTATGGGAAATTGCATTGTCAGTATTTACAGAATTGCAACCTATATAGGGTAAAAAAATGGAACATACAGAATTTCACAAAATCTGGTTGATCTCAGAGATTTTAAAGAATTTAACTCAAATATGAAGTTTTATAAATATTTCATGAAGATTGGGAAAATCCTGGGCCTTAACTATGATGACTCAGCATAAATTCACAGTTTACAGTATGCATGGTTTACTTAAAGCCCTGAATTCAAAATAAATTCATAATATATGCCTATTTGTAATTTAAATTGTTTAGAAGTGCTTTTATTTACTTTTCGCAGAAATTGCAACTCATTGATCCTTCCTAAATATTTTTGGTGGGGTGTTTTTGTCCTGTCGATAACCCAAAATTAAGCCGTAACGCCTAAATGTGCTTTTTTGTGACCGCGGCATAAAAAAGTACAAGCTAGAATTACAAAAATACCTCAATAAAACTTACAATAGTGTGTTCTATCCTAAATATGTAGTAAATATTCCTCATTGCTAGAAACAGGGGAAAAAATTAGGAAATGTGAGGCCCCAGGGGCAAAAAACAGAGAAAAATGCCTACCCCTGAGTCATAAAACAGATAATTTAACTTGTAAATGCTATGATTTGTTTATTTTAAAGGTCTTTGGTAAAGTAAACAATAACTGTGCTAGGAAGTTATGCAAAAATCAGATGTAAGCAGTCATTTCAATCAAACTTTTAGTGAATTTATGCACCAGACTGATATCTTCATAAATACAACTTTTGCAAATATGGCTTTGTTTAAACACTTCTAGTTCATATATTAACTAACTTATGTTAGATATATGGTTAGGGATGATACTGTTGTGACAAGAATTCTAAACTGACCATTTGAGGCAGAAATTGTGAACTTTCTTTGACAAATAGGCATACAGTAAGATGTGGACTGGAGACACAGGCAGGATTGGATACTTTGTATAATCTTGAATGTTGGAATGCTTAACTACTAAACAATACATTTATAGTATTCTAAAATGCTTTCAATTTGTTATCAGAATAGTTTCAAACAGGTTTTGGACAGTTCATGTCAGATAACATGCACATAGGGTAAGCTGGCAATAATTAGAGTCTTGTTTTCAAATCTTTAAAAAATTGAAACAGGGGTAGGGATATAAAATTTACTGTAAAAGGAAACTTAGAGTATATGCAGTGATTTCTTTAAGGTTATAATTCTGATAAATAAGTATTGTTGTGAGAAAAAGTGTTTTTAGAGAGTTTTCTATTTGAATAAATGTTTGTATATAGGGTAAAAAAATGGAACATACAGAATTTCACAAAATCTGGTTGATCTCAGAGATTTTAAAGAATTTAACTCAAATATGAAGTTTTATAAATATTTCATGAAGATTGGGAAAATCCTGGGCCTTAACTATGATGACTCAGCATAAATTCACAGTTTACAGTATGCATGGTTTACTTAAAGCCCTGAATTCAAAATAAATTCATAATATATGCCTATTTGTAATTTAAATTGTTTAGAAGTGCTTTTATTTACTTTTCGCAGAAATTGCAACTCATTGATCCTTCCTAAATATTTTTGGTGGGGTGTTTTTGTCCTGTCGATAACCCAAAATTAAGCCGTAACGCCTAAATGTGCTTTTTTGTGACCGCGGCATAAAAAAGTACAAGCTAGAATTACAAAAATACCTCAATAAAACTTACAATAGTGTGTTCTATCCTAAATATGTAGTAAATATTCCTCATTGCTAGAAACAGGGGAAAAAATTAGGAAATGTGAGGCCCCAGGGGCAAAAAACAGAGAAAAATGCCTACCCCTGAGTCATAAAACAGATAATTTAACTTGTAAATGCTATGATTTGTTTATTTTAAAGGTCTTTGGTAAAGTAAACAATAACTGTGCTAGGAAGTTATGCAAAAATCAGATGTAAGCAGTCATTTCAATCAAACTTTTAGTGAATTTATGCACCAGACTGATATCTTCATAAATACAACTTTTGCAAATATGGCTTTGTTTAAACACTTCTAGTTCATATATTAACTAACTTATGTTAGATATATGGTTAGGGATGATACTGTTGTGACAAGAATTCTAAACTGACCATTTGAGGCAGAAATTGTGAACTTTCTTTGACAAATAGGCATACAGTAAGATGTGGACTGGAGACACAGGCAGGATTGGATACTTTGTATAATCTTGAATGTTGGAATGCTTAACTACTAAACAATACATTAATAGTATTCTAAAATGCTTTCAATTTGTTATCAGAATAGTTTCAAACAGGTTTTGGACAGTTCATGTCAGATAACATGCACATAGGGTAAGCTGGCAATAATTAGAGTCTTGTTTTCAAATCTTTAAAAAATTGAAACAGGGGTAGGGATATAAAATTTACTGTAAAAGGAAACTTAGAGTATATGCAGTGATTTCTTTAAGGTTATAATTCTGATAAATAAGTATTGTTGTGAGAAAAAGTGTTTTTAGAGAGTTTTCTATTTGAATAAATGTTTGTATAGGTTGCACTTTGTAAATACAGCTGTTTCTCAAACCACGCCTCTTTTGGGGAGATATTTAATATTCATAGGTATGTTAATTTGTTAACGTACTGGTTCCCATTGATGATCTCTGTGTTTCATCTCATAGAGACATCACTTGGGAATGTAACCAGTATTGAAAAACATGGTAGCGGCTAAATTTTAATTCTTAGGAGGTCCAAAAATGGAGGTAATGGTAGTATAGAATTTTAGTATAAGTTTAAACTCTTAGAAGTTCAGGGCATATAAATGTTGAAAATATGCCGCACAGCCCTATATTTTGACCTTTGAATAAAATAGTAGTGCATATAAACTTTCCGTTCTGGGATATTATTTTTCACGAAACTTCATAGTAAAAGTGTCACAATTTTAGCCGCAAAGGGAGTTCCTATGGGAAATTGCATTGTCAGTATTTACAGAATTGCAACCTATATAGGGTAAAAAAATGGAACATACAGAATTTCACAAAATCTGGTTGATCTCAGAGATTTTAAAGAATTTAACTCAAATATGAAGTTTTATAAATATTTCATGAAGATTGGGAAAATCCTGGGCCTTAACTATGATGACTCAGCATAAATTCACAGTTTACAGTATGCATGGTTTACTTAAAGCCCTGAATTCAAAATAAATTCATAATATATGCCTATTTGTAATTTAAATTGTTTAGAAGTGCTTTTATTTACTTTTCGCAGAAATTGCAACTCATTGATCCTTCCTAAATATTTTTGGTGGGGTGTTTTTGTCCTGTCGATAACCCAAAATTAAGCCGTAACGCCTAAATGTGCTTTTTTGTGACCGCGGCATAAAAAAGTACAAGCTAGAATTACAAAAATACCTCAATAAAACTTACAATAGTGTGTTCTATCCTAAATATGTAGTAAATATTCCTCATTGCTAGAAACAGGGGAAAAAATTAGGAAATGTGAGGCCCCAGGGGCAAAAAACAGAGAAAAATGCCTACCCCTGAGTCATAAAACAGATAATTTAACTTGTAAATGCTATGATTTGTTTATTTTAAAGGTCTTTGGTAAAGTAAACAATAACTGTGCTAGGAAGTTATGCAAAAATCAGATGTAAGCAGTCATTTCAATCAAACTTTTAGTGAATTTATGCACCAGACTGATATCTTCATAAATACAACTTTTGCAAATATGGCTTTGTTTAAACACTTCTAGTTCATATATTAACTAACTTATGTTAGATATATGGTTAGGGATGATACTGTTGTGACAAGAATTCTAAACTGACCATTTGAGGCAGAAATTGTGAACTTTCTTTGACAAATAGGCATACAGTAAGATGTGGACTGGAGACACAGGCAGGATTGGATACTTTGTATAATCTTGAATGTTGGAATGCTTAACTACTAAACAATACATTTATAGTATTCTAAAATGCTTTCAATTTGTTATCAGAATAGTTTCAAACAGGTTTTGGACAGTTCATGTCAGATAACATGCACATAGGGTAAGCTGGCAATAATTAGAGTCTTGTTTTCAAATCTTTAAAAAATTGAAACAGGGGTAGGGATATAAAATTTACTGTAAAAGGAAACTTAGAGTATATGCAGTGATTTCTTTAAGGTTATAATTCTGATAAATAAGTATTGTTGTGAGAAAAAGTGTTTTTAGAGAGTTTTCTATTTGAATAAATGTTTGTATATAGGGTAAAAAAATGGAACATACAGAATTTCACAAAATCTGGTTGATCTCAGAGATTTTAAAGAATTTAACTCAAATATGAAGTTTTATAAATATTTCATGAAGATTGGGAAAATCCTGGGCCTTAACTATGATGACTCAGCATAAATTCACAGTTTACAGTATGCATGGTTTACTTAAAGCCCTGAATTCAAAATAAATTCATAATATATGCCTATTTGTAATTTAAATTGTTTAGAAGTGCTTTTATTTACTTTTCGCAGAAATTGCAACTCATTGATCCTTCCTAAATATTTTTGGTGGGGTGTTTTTGTCCTGTCGATAACCCAAAATTAAGCCGTAACGCCTAAATGTGCTTTTTTGTGACCGCGGCATAAAAAAGTACAAGCTAGAATTACAAAAATACCTCAATAAAACTTACAATAGTGTGTTCTATCCTAAATATGTAGTAAATATTCCTCATTGCTAGAAACAGGGGAAAAAATTAGGAAATGTGAGGCCCCAGGGGCAAAAAACAGAGAAAAATGCCTACCCCTGAGTCATAAAACAGATAATTTAACTTGTAAATGCTATGATTTGTTTATTTTAAAGGTCTTTGGTAAAGTAAACAATAACTGTGCTAGGAAGTTATGCAAAAATCAGATGTAAGCAGTCATTTCAATCAAACTTTTAGTGAATTTATGCACCAGACTGATATCTTCATAAATACAACTTTTGCAAATATGGCTTTGTTTAAACACTTCTAGTTCATATATTAACTAACTTATGTTAGATATATGGTTAGGGATGATACTGTTGTGACAAGAATTCTAAACTGACCATTTGAGGCAGAAATTGTGAACTTTCTTTGACAAATAGGCATACAGTAAGATGTGGACTGGAGACACAGGCAGGATTGGATACTTTGTATAATCTTGAATGTTGGAATGCTTAACTACTAAACAATACATTAATAGTATTCTAAAATGCTTTCAATTTGTTATCAGAATAGTTTCAAACAGGTTTTGGACAGTTCATGTCAGATAACATGCACATAGGGTAAGCTGGCAATAATTAGAGTCTTGTTTTCAAATCTTTAAAAAATTGAAACAGGGGTAGGGATATAAAATTTACTGTAAAAGGAAACTTAGAGTATATGCAGTGATTTCTTTAAGGTTATAATTCTGATAAATAAGTATTGTTGTGAGAAAAAGTGTTTTTAGAGAGTTTTCTATTTGAATAAATGTTTGTATAGGTTGCACTTTGTAAATACAGCTGTTTCTCAAACCACGCCTCTTTTGGGGAGATATTTAATATTCATAGGTATGTTAATTTGTTAACGTACTGGTTCCCATTGATGATCTCTGTGTTTCATCTCATAGAGACATCACTTGGGAATGTAACCAGTATTGAAAAACATGGTAGCGGCTAAATTTTAATTCTTAGGAGGTCCAAAAATGGAGGTAATGGTAGTATAGAATTTTAGTATAAGTTTAAACTCTTAGAAGTTCAGGGCATATAAATGTTGAAAATATGCCGCACAGCCCTATATTTTGACCTTTGAATAAAATAGTAGTGCATATAAACTTTCCGTTCTGGGATATTATTTTTCACGAAACTTCATAGTAAAAGTGTCACAATTTTAGCCGCAAAGGGAGTTCCTATGGGAAATTGCATTGTCAGTATTTACAGAATTGCAACCTACAAGCCTTAATTCAGAACAACGGAAGTTTTAGTTTTACTCTAGTGTATAGACTATAGTGCTTTCTTTTAGGTTTTATGATCTCTATCACTGAGTTTTTAAGTTAGAGTGAAAAGTCTCTTATTATAAAGAAAGTATCTGTGTATAGTGCTTTGACTGATGTTACGATGACTGATTTAGGAGGAATATGTTTTATTATGCAATCAAAAAACTGTTAAAGTTACTATTTAAAGTCTCTTTTAGATAAAACTATTTTGATACTATATATATATATTTATATATATTTACCTGGGACCGTGTCAATGAATTTGTCCCTAGAGTAGACCGTGTCTTAATTAGTCCTAAGTCAAATTAACAGAAGTCTCCGTAAATAAGATCATAAACTTGGTCCTAAAGTTAGGATATATAGACAGGGACCGTGTCATCGAAGGTGTCTTAGGACTAAGATATGTCCTAAGATACTCTTAGGAGAATTTTGCTCTTAGCCGTGTTTCGAAAAGATCTTATCTTAGGATATGTTCTAATTTTGGTCCCAACTTAAGGACTACTACATTAACATTAACAAGCTGTCTTAGGATAGTATTTCTGTTTGTATCCATCTGATAAGTTAAACCTTTTTCAACTGATTTTTATAGTTCGTTCTTATGTTGTACTGTTACACCACTGTCCCAGGTTAGGAGGAGGGTTTGGATCCCGCTAACATGTTTAACTCCGCCACATTCTGTATGTATGTGCCTGTCCAAAGTCAGGAGCCTGTAATTCAGTGGTTGCATGTTGTTTGTTGATGTGTTACATATTTGTTTTTCGTTCATTTTTTTGTACATAAATTAGGCCGTTAGTTTTCTCGTTTGAATTGTTTTACATTTGTCATTTCGGGGCCTTTTATAGCTGACTATGTGGTATGGGCTTTGCTCATTGTTGAAGGCCGTACGGTGACCTATAGTTGTTAATTTCTGTGTCATTTGGTCTCTTGTGGAGAGTTGTCTCATTGGCAATCATACCACAACTTCTTTTAAAAACACAGAGTGGACGTGGCAGGGTACTTGTATATCCCAACAACAAAAAAGACAGTAAAGACTGATCTGAGAGTACTCGCAGCCACTAACAACTAATAAAAAATCATGCATCTAAGACTAAATTATCAATCAGTACACATCCAATGGATTTAGTGTAAAGACGTCATAAACAGTCAGAGAAAACATGACCATGAGCAATGCCAAGATACAGGTATCGACAGATTGTAGATCCATGACAATTTTTACTTTTAGGATAATTTTATGATGTCCTAGCATATAAACAAACATGGCTGTCGCCATCATGCACTGTGATGTGTCTGTGTCTGTTAAGTTCGGACTTCTTTTCTTACTCATTCTGTAGGGTTACGATACAGCAATACAAAAAAGATAATTTATGTCCTGAGTTTTTATACCAAAATTACACGAGATTCCCCTTTGAACTAAAAAATCTAAACAGCACTTAGGACTACGATATGACATATTCGTTAAGATTATCTTATGATACCTTCGATATACAGTCTGAGATATATCATAAGACAGTCCTATAATTTGTCCTAAGATATATCTTAAGACAAATCTTATGACACTTTCGATGACACGGCCCGAGGGGTGTCTTAGGATGGTACGAGAATAGTCTTAACAGTTACGATGTACTAAGTCGAAATAGAAACATTAAAAATATATATTATATATATATATATATATATATATAAACAAGTCTAAATTGAAAACAACGTTCAAACCTATGATTGCGTTGGATAAAAACCGCAATTTTTATACGTGTGCATGTAAAACAAATTTCTAGGTAGAGTGGTCTAAATACATCACAAACAACATTTTCGAAAAGACCAAAAAAGTGAAATAGTATATTTTAAGAAAACGTATTTGACTAACAGGTCGAACAACGGATGTTCTTAAACCCTGCTGACTGCCATTGGCGATTGCCAAATAAATTGATTACCAGATGTAACAAAATGGATCTTAATAATAATCTAATACCAAACAGAAAACAATATATATGACATAAACTCCATAATAAAAATACTAATACAATATAAAACTATTATACTGTTATAATAATTAAACTAATTAAACAAAATATTCTTCAACAAGTTTTTTAAGGGACCTATCATTTTTTACCTGGGAAAAAGGGAGGGCTGGTCAAGATGAAGGTGAGTTCGAGTTTTTTTTTCTGTAACTGGAAAAGGGGGGTCAATTATATTTATATATTCAAAGTAGGGGATAAATTTTATCGCTTATTAAACATTTGTGAACTTTTAAATTTTAAAGCATATAAGATTCAATTGTGTGACATTATTTTAAATTTGTAGACTAATTTGGTCCATAAATCAACATTGAGGTTTATAGTACTAAGTATTCTGTTTGAGTTTTAGAAAAAAATAAGCTGAAGTATATTTAACAATTTCATAGTTTTACGCTCTTCTAAAATAATTCGTGATGCCCTTTTTGAAGCCAAAAAATTCTATCATTATTAGCAAAATGTTTGCACCTGACCAATTTGTTTGAACAATTATAATTGAATTGTGGAAAACATTTGAATTTCGGTTTCAGAAAAAAAACCGGACTTCTTTTTTTACTAATGCCGATTCAATACATGTATAAATGAAATGAAGTGGACCTATGGACAAAGCAATGTTATATAGCTAAAATTGCATGCGCGTCAGAAATAAAGTCTGTAACAAGGTTTTGTAAACTTTAACAAGGTTTTGTAAACTTTTAATTACAATGTATACATTAAAATATATGCCATTTATTTCACTAAATATTCTTATTTATTAAATAAATGTTTTAGGACGGTCTTAAGACAATTGTAGTTAGTTATCAAATGTTAGGGCTGTCCTAAAATAGCTTTGTTTTAATGTTAAGACATGCCTCAAATTCGTCCTCTAAAAACATCCTAAATAATGTCCTATAAGACATATCTTAGGACATATCCTAGGATACTTTCCTTGACATGGCCTCTATATTATTGGCGCAAATCAAATGTTTTATTTTGGCGCAAATGAAATATGGGTTGGGGCGCAAATCAGATATTATTTTTGGGCAAATAAAATGCGAATTGGCGCAAAAGCAAAGCATCGCTTAAAATCAACCCGTTTTGTTTTCATTATTTATGATTTTAATCAAGTGAAACAGGCTGTGTTTAATTAACAAAGGCTCAAATTTCGATGAAACAAGTACAACTTTAATCTGAACTAGTTTACGATCCATAACAAAGATCAGATGTTACGCTAACCAAATATTACCGGGGTTCCTCGTTTTCTAGAAAGAAATATAGATCAAACATTTCCTATAAATCTGTATTATGAACAATCTTTGTACAGTGTACCATACCATATGTATTTGTCATGTTTTGTAGATTTTAAAATTATATTTAAAGTGTGTGTGGTTTTTTTCCCTTTCCTGCGATTAATATAAAAAGAAGAAGATGTGGTGTGATTGCCAATGAGAAAGTCAGCAATTGAAGTTCATTACGCAGAACCTTCAACAATGAAGAAAACCCAAATCATGTAGTAAGGTATAAAAATGTCAACTACTCTCAATATCAGCACAACAATCTGCATTTGCAAAAGCAAATTTTTGTTCTCTTCCCTCGCCGGGATTCGAACTCATGCTATTGGGATATCGAGCCACCTAGACTGCACACACACACATATATATAATTTATCGGCCGTCCCACTGTCTATATCACTCTGCTCAGCTCTTAATAAAATTGGTTATCGTCCTTCCCTACGCCTATATCACAATGCTCAGTCGCTCCGTAATTCTTGTATTACGGCTTTGAGACGAGAGCAGGCATTATCAGCGACGTCACAATGTCTGAGGAGAAGTTATCAGTGACGTGAATGTGTGAGGAGACGTTATCAAGCTTGCTTTCGTCAAGCGCAAAACTGTCTAAGGGAGGGGAAAAAGACCAGTAATAGAACGATAAACAGATAATCGGGTTTTCTTCGTATAGATATCGTAAAATATCAGCCGCTCGACACAATGTGAAGCTTTTTAGATCGATCGCGGCGCTCACTCGCCAGAAAAGTTCACATTGTGACGCGCGGCTGATATTTTACGATATCAATGTGTAGAGAACCCGATAATCTATACATATATATTATAACGAAAGAACAACGACCTAAAATTTAAAAAAAAATCTAATTAAAAAATATTAACGTTATTCTGGGACATTATATGTTAGTTAGTATAATAGTCCCAGCGTTAATTGATATAATTTTTTATTAATTTGATTTTGAAGCGTTAGAATTTTAACTTCAATGTACACACAAGTCTTTGTTTTTAAGCATCAGAGTCGGATTTAGGAAGCAGGGGGCCGGGGTCCTCCCTTATGGAGCTTTGAATATAATAAATGCATAGACTTTTTACAAGTATCACTTTAAACATTCCCCCCCCCCCCCCCCTTTTCCAAAATCCTCGATTAGCATCTGAGTATGGGGTTTACTAATTGATGGGATAAGGCCAGGAAAGACATATATATACATGGTAAAAAATATTAGGGAAAAATCTAATAGAAGAAACGTTTTCGGCTACTATGCACAAAAACCTGCAGGTTTAATTTTACACGACTTTATGTATACTCAATCTTAAAACTCAAAGTTTTTGTAATAATAAATACTTTATATTACTTTAAAGCTATTAATTTTGGTCAATACTTATTGAATCGAAACATAAATCAGTGTGAGAAAAAAAATTAAAATTGTTTTTTTTTTTCTATCTATTATTTTTTTTATTGGGAGTCAAGGGGTTTTGAGTGTCATTCATCTGATTAAGACCAAACCATTATCAGCTAATCTTTTCAGTGTATTTTTTTTTTCAATAAATACAATCATTTCACCAAAAAAAATCTTATTTAACTGAAAGCTTCGAGTTCAAGGAACGTTCTTTTTTTATTTCTGTTCGTCATTCCATTTTTGTTGTTGTTGTTACAATTTATCTCAGTAAAGTAGTATATTGTCAATGTTTTTCAATTTTAACTAATTCGGTGCAGTGAATTAATACAGATGAAATATATAAATGACAATTCAATGTACTACGCAAATATTGAAGATCGCATTGATTTTATAATTCTCCTATTTTAATAATACTGGTTTTCCTCATTTAACAATATTAATTGAAGTAAAGATATCATTCAGGCAGCAACCCAACAGCATAAATAACTCAGTATTGACCAGTATATGATGGGCGCGAGCGAGAAATTTTGACTGCTACTATAATGGAAGCCTTGCACAAGGCGTACAGACCACTCACATACTTTTGTTGCAAGAGTTCTTAACGTGCATGCAGATAGCGTGGTACTCAGAGTCTCTCTATACGATTACACGAGGCATCCAATATAACATCCAAACCATGAATGGACGTGGCTGCTTATCTATACATCCCGCAGATCCAAAGGACGCAAGGGAAGATAATTTGAAGAACTGACTATCTTCGTAAAGGAAAATGGGCACACCGTTAAAAAGCAAACTTACTGACTGACAGTTAAAATTAAAGCCAAGAATGTTGCTTTCCATTTATGATGCGCTTGTATAAGAAAGTAAAATTAGGTGACTATGCATAGAGAGTACGTTTTTATCCAACGTAATCATACGTTTGAACGTTGTTTTCAATTTAGACTTGTATATATATAGCACAAACATTTTTTTCCAAAAGACCAATTGAGTGAAAAAGTATATTTTAACAAAACGCATTTGACTAGCAGGTCAAACAACTGATGTTCTTAAACCCTGCTGACTGCCACTGGCGATTGCCAAATAAACGGATCACAAGATGTAACAAAATAGATCTTATTATTAATTTATTACCAAACAGAAAACAATAAACTTGCGGAAAAGATGGTATACCGCAAACATGAGGTGCAAAAATTTGTACACCATATCCGGATTTCGACAATTAATGTCTCTTCAGTGATGTTAGGAATCGAAACGGTATTTGGAAGGCCATATAATTTACCTCAATTTAGGATAGACTCTTGAATTTTGTACGTGTGCATGCAAAACAAATTTCTTGGTAGAGGGGTCTACATACAGCACAAACAACATTTTCCATAAGACCAAATGAGTGAAAAAGTATATTTGAACAAGAAATCAGCCCAACAATGTTAGATCTGTAAATTTGCATTCGCAAATTTTTAGTTC
This sequence comes from Mytilus californianus, assembly GCF_021869535.1. Classification (NCBI taxonomy): domain Eukaryota; kingdom Metazoa; phylum Mollusca; class Bivalvia; order Mytilida; family Mytilidae; genus Mytilus; species Mytilus californianus. The sequence continues at coordinate 47,971,756 of NW_026262593.1, forward strand.
TTCCCTCGCCGGGATTCGAACTCATGATACTGAGATATCGTAACACCAAATCGCCTGCACTGTATCCGACGCGCTAGACCACTCGACCACCTAGGTTTCATAATAAAGCTTTCGGTGTTTATTGTTTCAGAAAAGGGAGAAGGTTTGCTACCATTAAAACGTTTAATCCGCTGCAAATGTTTGCACCTGTCCTAAGTCGGGAATCTGATTACAGTAGTTGTCGTCTGTTTATGTACTTCATACGTGTTTCTCCACGGCCGACACTCGGCTAACCGAGAGATTGGTCGGTTAATCTATATTGAGTATGCGGCTATATGGGCGGTTGGTCTTAATCGAGTCGGTTATACGTCTGTTAAGAGTAAAACGCACAATTTAAATGTTCAACTCTGTTAAATATACAGATTTTTGGCATATTATAAGATCCAAATAAAAAAAAGAAAAGTGTCTGACAAAATGATATCTATCATAGAACATTTTCCACCTGTAAAAACATTTCATAGTCTGCGATAACTTCAGTAAAACTAAAAGGCGTCGCGCAAGTATGTGGTATTTATGCTTATACGCATAGCAATTGTTTTAATAAAAGGCGAAACAAACAATTTTAGAAATCATTTAAAGGACACAAAATAGTACTTTGGTTCTAAAAAATAAATTGACATTAGTAAATATTTCATAATTGTAATATAACGTGAGTAATACCACGTTTTAGTGACTATTAAGGGAATAAAGTCTGTTAATGGGTTGGACAATTAAAATTGTGTCAGTTAAGAGTTATTTAGCCACGAAAATAGTTTTGCTACCTTTATAATTTCCCATTAAAAAAGTTAAGAATGAGATGTACTTGAGTAAAAAAAAATGACAATACGGTGCAACAGTGTCCTTGTAGTAAGAGCATTTTTATTTTGATTTTCTTTGCATTTTATTGAAAGGTGTGTCACTGCAATATAGCGTGATATGGATTGGCCGCTGGAATATGCATGAATTTATTATTAACGTTTTCAATCAGCCTTGATTTTTGTGTCTGTTCAAAGAAGCACGTTCAAAAATCCGACTGAAAGTGTCTGTCTTATACAACACCGGGTACATATAACGTGTTGTCGTTCTCATATGGACATGATATTTGCCACTGGACGTTAAACCCTAATTCGTCAGCATCATCCAATTAGTTCTTTTGTTCTATAACTTAATCATATGTTGTTTACAAAACATTCTATAGAAGTAAATGGAAAGAAGCGAATGCAGCTACATTTGATTATCTTAAGTTTTAATTCATTTTATTCCGTTTAGTTCCTTGCTACATAAGTGCAGAGGAGAGCTGCAGTTGTGCGCTTGTAAAATTCTAGCATTTGTCACCAATTTGAGTACATCGCAATCCGTTACTGTTTCAACCACCCCTCCCCCTGAAATTTTGTTTTGTTTGCACTTTACAATATTTACTGAGCTATCAGATTCAGCGGTTGACAGGAGGCCAATGTTTTTCGGACTCCAGTCTCAAATAACATAAAGTGATATACAGTATAAAAATTGCAAAGCATCTATAAAAATAAGGAGATGTGGAATAAATGCCAAAATTGTTTTAGCAATCATCTTGGAGGGTCTAAATAGTAAAAAGGGGTGTTTCATGTCTGTATTCTTAAACAATTGTTATTTTTCTCTCTTTTTTAGCAATGCATCACTCTCAACTGTCCTTATCTATTATTATATATTGTGCGTCTCCATCCAGATTCTCGTGTATACCATGAGGGTCCGGATTGGGGGTGTTGTTTATTTCTGTATTCTTTAAATTGTTATGTCACTTTTCTCTAAATTTTATTTATTTTTCTCATTATTCTTTCTCTATTCTTTATATTTTAGCATCCCAATATATTTTACTTACTGATGTTTAGTTACATTACGACGTTTATCTCTGATATAAAAAAGCAGATGTGGTATGATTGCCAATGAGACAACTCTCCACAAGAGACCAAAATGATACAGACATTAACAACTATAGGTCACCGTACGGCCTTCAACAATGAGCAAAGCCCATACCGCATAGTCAGCTATAAAAGGCCCCGAAATGACAATGTAAAACAATTCAAACGAGAAAACTAACGGACTTATTTATATATAAAAAAAAATGAACGAAAACAAATACGTAGCACATAAACAAACGACAACCACTGATTTACAGGCTCCTGACTTGGGACAGGCACATACAAACATAATGTGGCGGGGTTAAATATGTTACCGGGATCCCAACCCTCCCCTAACCTGGGACAGTGGTATAACAGTACAACATAAGAACGCACTATAAAAATGATGTATATACTGGTTACCAATGTAGATGACAATTTGGTGTCGTTCATAACAACGAAACAGAATTCATTGCCATTCATAACTCTTAACAGACCAAATAACAGACCGGGTTTTATACATCCGACCCATTAACAGACCAGGTTTTTAATAAAAATTGATTAATATCACCAAAATACAGATTTTCGTGTAGATTTTTCACACAATGATATTAATATGGTTAACAAACATAATGCCTGTCTTTTTTCGATGTTCAAAATATTGCATGCAAGTAAATTCAGCCAAGTTGTCATTTTGTGTACATTTTGTGTGTGTAAAATGTGTATAAATTTATTGGTGAGTAACCCGCCTTTTCATTTTATTGATTGTTTATCGAAGCTAGAAAAAAAAAAATTACACCACTGGATTCAGTACATTGAATTGTTTTGTCAGACATGAATAATTTTTATGATAAAAAATATATTTAAAAAGTTATACAATGAAACATACTGAACTTGCAAGTATTTTCTCGATAACACCTGATTAACAGACTTTAGCCAACCCAATTAACAGACCAACCGCCGATATAGCCGCATACTCAATATAGATTAACCGACCAATCTCTCGGTTAGCCGAGTGACGGCCGTGTTCTCGTTTCTCGTTTTTATATAGATTAGATCGTTGGTTTTTCCGTTTGAATGGTTTTACAACAGTAAATTTTTGGGGCCCTTTATAGCTTGCTGTTTGGTGTGAGCCAATGATCCGTGTTGAAGGCCGTACCTTGACCTATAATGGTTTACTTTTATATATTGTAACTTGGATGGAGAGTTGTCTCATTGACACTCATACCACATCTTCCTACATCTATTTACTTTAACTACATGTTCAAATAACTTAGACAAAATGAAATAATAACTTTCTTTTGCTTCATTATAATGAATGATACAGATACAAATTATTCTTTGTTAAAAACTCTACTTCAAACAAGAGTTTGCAACTGTAAAACGGAAATGACAATTTTTGTTTGTATACGTTTGATCGTTTTCAACGAGGTACGCATTTATATTGGAAATTGTTGTACAAGAAAATAAGGAGATGTGGTATAATTGCCAATGAGACAACTATCGACTGAAGTTCAAATGAAGTGAAAGTAAGCAATTATAGGTAACCGTACGGCCTTCACTAATGAGAAAAATTTATTCCGTGTGGTCGGTTATAAAAAGCCCCAACATGAAAAATGTAAAACAATTCAATTGAGAAAATCAACGGCCTAATTTGTAACAAAACTATTTACGAACAACAAACATAACAGACATATTAAAAGTTTAAACCTGACTTAGGAAAGGCACATACAGAATGAGCGGGATTAAACAAGTCTGTGAACACTCAACCCGCTCTTGACCTGGGACAGTTGTGTTACAGCACAACATAAGAACAAACTGTAAAAGCAGTTGCAATCAACCTAACTCAAAAGATCGCTTCAAGACACAAAACAACTAATATAAAACAATAGACAAAGGCATCGAAATAAGAGTAATCGAGGTTACTGAAAGGTGGTTCAAATGAGACAATTTCAACTCATAAATAAATCTTGTTCTCCAAAACTGAAGTATCACTCATTACACTTCCAACGAATTTAGTGTTAAAACATTCTGAGAAACGCATGCATGACCTTGTGCAATGCCAAAATATAAGTAAACTGTATCAACAGGATGTAGAATCAAATATAGTTATATACTTAGTTATGTTTTAATTTAAAAAAAAAACAATGTGAATGCCAATAAAAACAATATTTAAAGATTTTACTACTGATTTAAATTGATAACGTTTTAAGATAACATTATTTAAAGGATCAATTAATTTACGTGGATCGTATATACATATCTAAATGTGCGGGCTTTATAAACCGTATTGCTGTATTAGATTAGGTATGATATCCCGTTTATAATAAGAACTCTACAGATACAGCCGACCTTCCCAACCAAATCATTGCATTTTGAAAGATTTTGGAAAGGTTACAAAACATTTGTGGTAATGAAATTCCTGACTTAAAACTTTATCGGACAGTAAGACATAAATTACGTTCATAGAAACCAAAAACAGGACTACAGTAACGAGCATGGTTAACACATTGTGAAATATGTACAGGTAGAAGGGGGCTAAAGGAAAATCAAACGGAAAATTAACAATTGGGTACGAACAATCGTCTTTATTGTCATTAAGTTTAGTCTAAGATTTCCCGTGAAGTATTAGAATCTAGATAAGGACAGGTATTGCTGTCTGTGTTTTATTTACTGTGCTCTTTTTCTTCTTAATTCATGTCGGACATCTCTGATATCCTCTACGTGTAATTGCTGTTTTTTTCGTTCGGTTGTTTTCTCACGACGTCGATCTCCCATATCCTTGTATTCTTATGATATACCCAAATACCGTAAAAAAATACCCCTCTCCTCCCCAAACTCATAAAGCAATGAAAACTTATATATATAGCAAATTTGTTACTTGGATATCACATAATCCTAATAAAATTACTTGTTCAAGTGATCATGGTTTAATCATTTATTTTTCTATATCGATAACGACCTGTCTTAACTCCAAAATCTAAGACTTGAACCAACAGATACATATTTTAACAAGCCATGCAGTAGCCAAAAAGGGGGTCCAGGGATTCGTACAAACCCCTCTTTGAAAACAAATAAGCTCATTTAAAGTCGACGTTCTGATTGAACTTTGACCATTAAAGCTGAGATTTTGTTTGAACTGTGACTATCAAAGAGTCGATGTAACCCCCATAGAAATTCCTGGCTACGGACCTGAAATTAAAATGTACGGATTTAATTCCATTGTTATTGATAATTACCTTTACACACATGTATTGAGAAAAGAAATAAATATAGAAAGAAGGAAAGAGAGAGGGACACCAATAGAAAATTTTATTCTGACATCAATAGATCAATAGATGCAATTTATATAAATGACTGAAATCTTCATTTTTGTCACTTAACCATTTTATACGATTGCAAAAATGTAATCTATCATAATTATGAATATCATGGTTTTTTCATCCTATGTAAAATTACTCCGATAGTGGTCGAACCCGACTTGCGTATAGAAATATGATCACCATGAATTGTCTCGTCAGGCCATAACATCTTTGTAGAGGTCGCTGGGATGACTTTTGTTTGGTGGCCGTTTTATGAATGTGTATATAAAAGAGAAGTCAAGATGTGGTGTGATTGACAATGAGACAACTCTTCAAAAGAGACCCAATGACACAGAAATTCACAACTATAGGCCACTGTGCGGACTTCAACAATGAGCATAGTCAGCCATAAATAGCCCCGGAATCACATATGTAAAACAATTCTAACGAGAATGTAGCCGGTTACTGTACCGTGTTAAGCTTTAACCTACCTTCGATTGCAGCTTTTGTCATCCCGTTAAAGCTAGTATACGCACTTTTTTCTTTCAATAGCCCCTTTAGCAATTAAACAATGGAGACAAACAGTTTATTCAACATCAGGTTTCTATTCTTGATCTTTACATACATACTCAATATAAAAAAATTTAAAAAAAAAACGAAATAGATTGCTAATCGTATTTTTTTTGGATTCATGGGTGATCGTGCGAAAACTGAAAGATTTGCAATCGATTTCAAAAAGAATTTTTGGGATACAGACGACAAAGTGAGACAGTGGTACAACCTAGAAAATAAAAAGACACCAGGTATGTAGACTATACCTTTACCAAAAAATTTCTTTTTTTGAATCTTCATGTGTAAATTTATAACAATTTACATAGAAATTTAAACAGGTTTTCTAGATGTTGAAGATAAATGTTTACGTCCTATGGACAAAATATAGTACAATCGTTGAATGAAATTGTTTCAGGAAATGACAAAAAAGAGCAACATGAACATGGGTTCAACGAAAATCCTGAGGAAATTAAAGCAGATCTTCAGAAGAGTGGTAGGTGTGAATCAAATGATATGAGAGTGAAAGAAAATTAGTCAGAAACCCAACGGCACAAAACGAAAAAATCATCGCAAGCGAGGTAGATATGTATCTCAACAAACAACACAGGGATCAGTGTCCCAATGTACAAAAGCACAAATTTAATTCACTACTAGTGAAAATAAAGTTGTGAATATGATTATTGTATCTGTCACTGAGCTTTTTTCGCAGATGATAGATCAATTTTGTTATAGATGTCCTAAATTTACCATTTTCTCACCGATTTTTTAAGCGATATTTATGTGTAACAGTACTCCTACCCGAGGAAACGACCCGAGATGCATTGATTTTTTTTGGGGGGGAAAGGGAGGGGGTTATTAAAATGATGTGAACTGTTTACTTCAAAAACTTATTGTGTACAAAAAATAAGCCAGCTTAGAAACTATAATCCTCTACAAAATAGTGCTATATAAGTGTGAACTTTTCTTCAAATCTCAAGAATTTCAAAGAATTAATTGGGAAACATGTATTTGGTTAACATTAAAACCAACGATATTTATCGTATGTAATATTGATTATAACATAATTTGTACCAAAATAATTTTGTTGAGATTGCAGGGGCTACATTCATATCATATCATAAATAATATAATAAATTACTTAATAGTCTAGTATAACTCAGTGTGAATCTCCGTTCATTTATTTTACAATATCTCTGATCAATGCTGAATCAGAAGGTTTTAAGTGACCTTGTTATTATCTTTAATTGGATCTTGCAGAGTTGCTCTTGACCTCATTAAGCTGTGGTCATTCATTGAAATTCCGTAACACCCATCCCAATGTTCTCAACTGTAATAAATCATAGGTTAAGGTTAATGTAACCTATGTATAAACAACATTCCGCGCTTAAACTGGTTTGACAGGAAGACGTTCAGTTAAAAATTTAGTATAGACATTGATCTTCATTTGGCAGTTTCCTTTAATTCATAAAATTGGCAAAGTTAGATGTGTACTCGTCGTTGGAGACTTACCACCTATATCCTAAAGCTAGTTCTCTAAATAGGTAAGAATTCCACAAACCACCTTTATCAAACACTTGTTTTTTAAGGATACGGCCGAGTTTCTTTAATTTCTTAGACGTTAGATTTATAAAACACTTGCAGACTTTTTGAAGACGTGATATGGCACGCACACAAAAAGAATCAGTACGAGACAACTGTGGGAGATAGAGGGCCTCAGCCGGGCTCCTAAGAAACTATAAAGACAATGTGTTCCCTATTATGTTTCAGGGCCCCTGTATTTTTCTGATTTCAAACTGTTCATAGGTACAAAAAATGAAAAGAAAAGGTTTCTGTCATATCAGTTTAAAAAATCTCAGTGTTGCCATGTGTTTACGCAGTTTGAAAAGCGCGCTTTATTTATAAACAGGAAGTATACATATACTATAACCAGTATTGAGCTCTTTTAAAATACAAGGCAAGAAAATTAAAGAACTCTCTCAAAAACTGCAAAGGAACTTAAAATTTTTAATCAATATTCGACAGTCAAACTTAGGAATTGAAATCTTAACATTCGAAAATGATATTGTATGTATCGAATACAGTAAATTATAAGCCTTTCACGGAAACTGTGGTTCTACTGTAGTGACATGCGCAAACAGATTTATGGATATCAACAACGATAAAATTATACTGAGGAAGGATAAAATCTAGGACGCCTTACTTTCCATTAACTCACTGAGAAAGACTTTGTCGGACGGGATAGTTGCATCGAAGAAAATAAATTCTTTAATTTTTCACAGTCCCAAATCAGCAAGAATATGTGATTAATAAAAACAAATCCTTATCAGATATCCTATAAATAGTACGGGAAAATCCAAGTCAGTAAACTTATAAATATATTATGAACTCTGGGTAATTTTCCTCTCTATTGGCACGAGAACATACAATAAATTAAAAAAAATCACACCAGTGCTGCTCTATCACAAAATAAAGTTTTTACAGCGTAAAACACTAATTCAGTTGGAACAAGTGGAGTATCCAAGGGGTAAGGGGAGGGGTGAACTCCCTTTTTTGACGGTCAATACCTCTGAATGGGTACATAAGGTTGGACACCCCTTTTGAAAATGGTTAGATCCCCCCTCGGCCCTGGGGACAAATTATATCAAAATTATAGAAAAATCTAGCCCAGCTATATCTAAAAATATGGACAATTCTATATTAAAAAAGGGTGTGTCTTTTATGCTAAGTTGTATTAGGTATTTTCAAACTTTTGTTAAATTGCTGCTTGTGGTTATCAGTATTTTAAATTTACTGTTACATGTTATGAGAAAAATCTAAAAGTGATAGACAGCTTCAGACATACTAAACGTTTACATGTAATTTCATTCCACTACGTAATGTTTCATGCATAAGAAATGAATTAAGTGTAGAAAATGACAACTGTTTGTTTGTAGAAGTTTTGTTTACTTACTTAGCTATATGTTATGTTCTGTTTTTTGGGGGTCTTTTTGCTTTAGAATAAGAAATACTATTTTGTTTAGACTTTAGTAACATGATTTTTTTCTCCCCTGTAATTTCCAAGAAAAAGCTATTTTTAGATTTTATTTTTCAAAACACTTTTTTCCAGGACACAAAGATTCAAAACATCAATTAACAATTTTAGTAAGAATTTCAGGTTAAGGAATTTTTGTCAATGCTCGATCTCCGTGTTTTTTTCCCTTCGATACATGGTGAAATGTTTTGCCCCATATCACCCCCTTTTCTTTTCATACAAGACGATTATTCATAAAAGTAGTCTCAATTTCTTTTGAGACCCAAATAATGTCAATGCTAAATATAAGGCAAAATACCGAGTTAGCCTTTTCCCGCCCTTTTTCAATAAAATATTTAGAAAAAGAGTTCAATAACCTATGAACTTTTTTATCTCCTTTTGTTTCAGAACTAATGCTCTTCTGATGTATATAATAACATCAATTTTAATATCCAGTTTAAAAAAAAAATTAATTGACGTCATCTTTAAGCAATAATTTAGGTATATCACGACTATATACAAATCCTTGCATTTAGGTAAAAATCATTAAACAATTACAATATGTTGTATTGAGGTTTCTTTCGTCACTTCTGGCACCCTTACCCAGTCTTACATTTCGTCAGCGTTAGCTAATACTCCGTCGATCTATCGTCGAGCAGTGGTTCAGGATCACAGGCTAAACAATCTAGCGAGGTAGCAGGGTAGCGAATTCTGCCGAGGTTTCCCGCTTGTTTGAGGTTTAAATTGTCGCACCTTCTATGCAGGATCGAAAGTCATATTGTTTGCAATTACAATTAATTTTGATCATTGCCAATAACATTTTAATACGACGGCAAAATTTTTGTTTGCGTCGTAAAATACCATTATGTCGTCGTCGTCGGCTTAGGCGTCGTCCAAAGACACATTTGGTTTCCGGACAATAACTTAATTAAGTTTAAGTGAATGGATCTCTATGAAGTTTTACCAGAAGGTTCAATACCACAAAAGCAAGGTTAGGATTTTGGGGGTTATGGTACCAACAGACTCAGTTTATGAATAAGGGGCCAAAAACAAGCATTTTTCTAGTTTCCGGACAATAACTTGTGTTTAAGTGTATGGATCCCTCTGAAATGGTACCACAAGGTTCCATATCACAAAGGGAAGGCTGGGATTGAGTTTGGAAGTAATTGCCCGAACGTTCAGGAAAAAGGGGCAAAAAACAAGGACTTTTTTAGTTTCCAGACAATAACTTGTGTTTAAGTGTATGGATCTATCTAAAATTGTACTGCAAGGTACCATACCACAAAGGGATGGCTGGGATTGAGTTTGAGGTTAATTACTCCAAGGGTGTTAAAAAAATTGTTTTTTTTTTTTTTTACCTTAGTAATAATATCTTCCATTACATTGATTATTTCTGATTTATATATAAAAGCAAAAAATACTGATATGGCAGGGAATACACACCAAACCGGGCGTGTAAATTATTATATATACGCAATTGCAAGAAATCTTCAACTACAAAGGAGATCACTTCTAACCTCTCATCAAATCTGTCAGAATCTGTCTGGAGAACTGTTCTAGGACAGTATGTAGAACTGTCATTCTGACACCTTTTAGACAGTTCTAGCTAGAACAGTTCGAACCTAGAACTGATTTGGTTACTTCTACCTAGAACTGATTTAGACAGTTCTACCTAGAACTGATCCTGACAGTTCTACCCTAGAACAGTTTTAGACAGTTTGTGTGGCTTTATCAACGATAATAATAACACTGAATGGTGACCAGTGAGATGCTCTAACTGCAATGACGTCATTAATTATAAAAAAGAAGATGTGGTATGATTGCCAATGAGACAACTCTCCACAAGAGACCAAATGACACAGAAATAAACAACTATAGGTCACCGTACGGCCTTCAACAATGAACAAAGCCCATACCACATAGTCAGCGATAAAAGGCCCCGAAATAACAATGTAAAACAATTCAAACGAGAAAACTAACGGCCTAATTCATGTACAAAAAATTAGCGAAAAACAAATATGTAACACATAAACAAACGACAACTACTGAATTACAGGCTCCTGGCTTGGGACAGGCACATACATACAGAATGTGGCGGGGTTAAACATGTTAGCGGGATCCTAACCCTCCCCTAACCTGGGACAGTGGTGTAACAGTACAACATAAGAACGAACTATAAAAATCAGTTGAAAGAGGCTTAACTCATCAGATGGATAAAAGTATAAATACTACAAATACATTAAGAACTGTTCTACAATCCTGACAGGTTTGGTCAGTTCTACGGCTAGAACTGATTTGGTCAGTTCTGCTGACATTCGCTCGTGTATGTTACAACGTATTAGATTTTAGCGAGAGAAATTTATGTATTACTGAAAAATTATTACACCAGGGTTTTCGATATCATAAACTAGTCAAAACATTTACTAAATTTTATCATCGGTATAAGGACATCATTCGTAAATATAACTCAACATGCAGACATCTTATACGTTCTGGTATTTCAGCACAGTATTGCACAATATCAAGAAATCTTCAATTGTACATGCGCAATAGCACAGTATTGCATAATATCACAGTATTGCGCAATAGCCAGAAATCTTCAATTGAAAATTAATACATATATTCTAACCCATTTCAAATTTTTATGATCTTTCACCACATAATTTATTTTGTGTCAGAAACCTATATTATGTCAAAAATGTGATCAAATCCAGACTTGAATATTGTGTTCAAACTTGCACCAAGTGTTCTTAGAGCGGTCGTATCAGGCTGCGCTCGGCGAAGCATTTTATTGTTATTTTATTATTTTAATAAATATTTGAATGATTGAAAATTGTGACTTCAGTTTACAACACTATAACATTTATTATTGCAATTTTCATTGATGCAAATGCATTTCCGGAATTTCCGATACTATGAAATAAATAGAATAATGTCCTTATGTTTTATTTAAACCGGACTTGAACCAAATGCCTTTGATTTGTGTTAACAAAAAACCAGTGACATGCATCCCTACTGTCTCTGTCGAAAAAATACCTGAACCAATTGTGTACGTGTGATAAATGTTTTGATAATTTGCAAACACAGAGTTCAGTTCTACGGTCTACATCGCGAGTCTTTTAAAGCATAAGTGGGATGGAAATTTTATTTTTTGGGGGGAAGGGGCAAGATAATTTATAATTTCACCTAATAAAACCATTTCGTACCTCATGGAAGATATTTATGTCTGTCATCTCCAATCGTATGGAAGATTAATTATATACGTATGCAATGAAAGATTATTTTCAGAAAAGTTATCAATAAGTTCCCTGTTATTTCGAATTCTTTGATTGGTTACATCCAGAGTTGCAAATTTTTATGCAAACATGTGTTCCTTCTTGAGTGAATGTCAAAGTATTGGTGCGGCTTGTGTAGATTTAGAATCGCCTGCGACGAAAGTCGTAGTATCCGAGATTACAAGAATAGATTAACAAAGGTCAGATGGGAAAGGCGCAAAATTGTGGCAGGCATAAACATGCTTTGTGTGATCTCAACCCTCCCCCTATACCTCTAGCCAATGTAGAATAAACAAACACACAGCAAAACGCACAGTAAAACTGAGTTCAAAAGAAGTCCGATTCCGATGTTAAAATATGTAACAAAAGAATATAAGCAAGATGACAAATGAACAGCGTTATAGGTTGATTGTGAACTATACAGACAAGTTTTATAGATTTTTGAAAGACATTGTATTTATAATAAATGATATTTTGGATTTTTTTTCTTTTCTTTGGTCAGTAAATTGTTTGAAGAATTTTGTGGTTCATTTCTTATTTTTTTAAGCCAAACATCAACTATATTTGATGTAAAATGTACCACCTCAAAACAACCTATCCAAATTATACTCATTTTAAAGATTTATTTTGCTTGATTTTAATAAGTAATAATAATGAACGTCTAGATATTCATATTTAAAGATAAATAGTGTCTTTATAGTCGTTAAAGATAAACTATATAAGAATTAACACATAAAAATGACATAAAATTTTAAAGAACCGATTTCTTTGCAGGTAGAACAAGCTTTATGAGCAATGGACTACTAAGACTGGCAACTGAGGATAATAATGATATAGAGGTCCAGAAAATAAGAGTGGAAAAAATTAAAGAAATCACAGTTACAGGGTTTTATAAAAATTGCCCTCTTGATCATTATGAAAAAGACAGTTTATCACAAGCATTGCTACCAACCGATCTGGACCCAGTCATAGCTAACTGTTTTGCTATCAAAGCTACTGGTAATGGAATTGTCTATACAGTTATGTTTCTAAAATGAACATGTTGCTGATAAAATATGCCTTCTATTAGCATTAGAGTTATACCAGAAGATAAAACTATATGCCAACCTTACACCGCTTGAAGAGGTAGCAAGGCATCCTGAAACAGTCAATAGGAATCTTGATCATCTGTTTACCGGTTTATCACAAGATAAATTATTGAAAATCTATGACGTGGCTAAAATCATGGAAGATACCATAATGTACGAAGCACTACCAACATGTCATACTGGAAATTTGGCAGGGAAGATAAACATAATGGCCCAGCAAATGTTTTTAACGTCTCAATTCATTCTGTTTTCACAGATGCCTGTAGAAGTACTCGACCACTTCTGCATAGGGAAATAGATCCAATCAACATGACCAACCAATCCTGCATCAGCGAAACTGACTATGTAGAAGTAGCTACTCTTGGAACAAGAGATGGAGATTTAGTTGCATGGTGGTAGATAGTTGTTTGTTTACAGTTTAGTGTTTTTATTTATTCATTTTGGTGTATACATCCTATCAAGACATTGTAGGATGTTTAATTGTAATATTCCTAAGTGACAGGTCGAAAGAGTGGAAGCTTAAATTACATACAAACTTAAATGCAAATAGGAACTACTACACACAATTATTGAATTTTGATATTAGTATATATAAATATATGTGACTGAATTCAGTCATAGACTTAAATTTAAAATTTGTTTTGTATATTGTATAGATTTTTCTACTGTACAAACCCATGTACCTTTTGAATTATAGTGCCGGTGACTGAATTCAGTCAAGATTTTCATTATTGTTAACATTAATATGTGTATTTAAAACCAATTTGGAATAAATTATCTATACTAAAATCTGTTTTTGAAAAAAGAATATGATTCTTGACGTTTGTAAATTGACTGAATTCAGTCAACAGTTTTCCAATGTACTACTTTCAAAACTGTACCCCTTAGAGCATTTAATTGTTGTGTGGGATATTACACACACCCAACTACTACCAATCTCTAATTTTAAACGTATTATCCATTGAATATTGCAAAGGTATTTCATTTAGTTAAGATGAAAGTTCCAGTGCATGTTTGATATATAAATAGACAAGATGACTGAATTCAGTCATCACTTTGGTGTCACATATGCAGTTTTTATTCATACAGATGAGTTGGACAAAAAGAATTTCATCAAAAATTAATCATAATTTAAAAGTTCGAATAAAAAGTTATACCGTTCATATGTATATGCTAATTCTCATTTATTTTGTTTTTGAACATGCTGAATAAATTATTGTTGAAATGTTTTCTCTGGCTTATTTCATATGTTGCTAGTCCTATTTGAATAAAATAGTATATTCAGCATCAGAGTACACAATTGGAAGCAAGTACCCAATGTGATTATATTTTGCCAAAAAGGGACCGAAATCTTCATGTTTTCCTATAGACTAAAAAATTTGTATATTTACATTTGTCATCTTGCACTTCTTACAAAATAGCTGCATATACATAAGGATACACTTTGTCGATCAACAGCTGTCAAATTCCTTTAAGATGTGGAGAAAAATCAGTTGTCTAAATTTTAAGGAGGTATTATTAAGCAGAATCTTGCTAACTCTCCATATTTGACAAATCAGAATATTGACAAGTTGAATCAGAAGGTGTTAATAGTGGAAGGTCACGGACCTCGGACCACCGCTAATTTGAACCCCTGAATTTTTCTCTATCTATTATGATTTCAACAAAAATGCAAAAAATGTATGAAAATCATCGTTCAGGTGCAATAACTCTTATAAGGGATCGATTTACGATTTTGGCCAAGTTGATTTATTTTTAGAACGTATTTTGCTGAACTTTTTTACTCCTTACAGTTTCTCTTTATCTATTATGGTTTCTGCCAAAAATGATATAAATCATCTTTCAAGGGCAATACCTCCTATAATTGTTCAATGCCAATGGACGATTTCGTCTATTTGGACTTGTTTTGTAGAACATTTTGCTCTAATAGATCCTATTGTTATGGTAATTTTTTACTGTTTAAAAGTTCTCTCTTTCATTTATAGTTTTCAAGTTAATAACCAAAAACTTGTAAATTTGCTAAAAATGAACTCCCAGAATTGTCCGATTTTTCAGAACATTCCATTGATCATTTTTACCTACTAGTATGCATGTCAGTTTTGCTCATGCTGTTTAGTTTTTGAGATATATCAGTCAAAAAATGTGAAACTTTCTGAAAATTGATATCTAAGTGATAACTCCAAAATGGGTTGTCCAATTTTTCTGACAATTTCATGAGAGATAGGCCTTGACCTTCTGATGATTTTTACTTGCGTCAGTTATGCTTTAACAGCTTTACTTTAAAAGATATAAGCCAAAAATGCAGTCAAGCTCTATGATCTATTTTAAATACTAATAGCCATCTTTGGAATGGGTCAATTCCCTGAATACAGTTCCGACGGAAAATTCAAGTAAAGTTTGGTAACATTTGACCCTGTAAGGTCAGAGGATAATAATTTTTAAATGTATACAACGACGACGGACGCCAAGTTGAAGGCAAAAGCTAACTTGGTCTTTTAGGGCAGGTGAACTAAAAATCAAACTTGTTTCTTCGGATGCTATTTCTTTCTCTTGAAGAAGCGAATTTCCAAGTTTCAAAACATTCCATGAAGGTTTAACAAATTTATTGATGTCTATAAGATGAAATTCGAGACTTTATGTTAATGTTAAATACAAAGAAAACCGAAGTCCATTTATCTGTAAAATACAGAACAATGATAAAAAATTATATTTTCAAAATATAACTCTTGATGCTGTTTTTTACTCGTAAAAAGCCTCTTCTATCCAAAGTTCATAAACAACAAGAATGTGTACAAAGTACACGAATGCTCCACTCGCACTATCATTTTCTATGTTCAGTGGACCGTGAAATTGGGGTCAAAACTCTAATTTGGCATTAAAATTAGAAAGATCATATCATAGGGAACATGTGTACTAAGTTTCAAGTTGATTGGACTTCAACTTCATCAAAAACTACCTTGACCAAAAACTTTAACCTGAAGCGGGACAGACTAACGGCCGGACGATCGAACGGACACACGGACAAGAAAACATAATGCCCCTTCTACTATCGTAGGTGGGGCATAATAATCATGATGGTTTGACAAGCAATTGATGTCTTAATACCTATAAAGCTTTAACACACCCGGTATCCCGATCCGAATTCCTCGGAGAGATCCGAAATCCGCGGAGGGATCCGAATCCGAATCCCGAGGAATAATTACACGAGACCGCAACATGGTGGGTAAGTAAAAGATGGATCCTCCGTGGAAATCGGATCCAGATTTATCTTAGGAATTGCACTAAATAAAGTGTAATTGCTCATCGGGACTCGGATCTCTCCGCGAATTTTGGATCGGGATGAACCTCAGATTGAGCATAAATGTGGACGACGAGGACGGAATGTAGGAACACTATATGTCTCGTTTCCGCGACAAAGTGTTGCAGGCTCAACAAAAATAATGCTACATGAAAAGGACATAAAGCTCACTTACATCATGTGGTGACCGAAAAAAAAAACATTTAGGCATTTAACTATCTAATTCAACCTTTGGGCTTGACTTTATATTATGAAATGTGAATAGATAATAATAAATTGTCTCATTATACTATTAAGTATTTTATTGTGACATTTGTAAGGTCAAATCAGATAATTGTTTTAGTTATGGCTAAATTTATGAATTGTTATTTTCATTGCTAAATTTTGTCCATTTTGTTATAATTCTGTGTGGAATATAAATATTCGATTGTTGTTTTTTTGTCATTTTCAGAATGGAAAAATGTCATTCATATTTACGACGAAATCATATAGAATATGCCTAATTTCGGTTGTTGAAAATTAATCACCTTCGCTACGCATTTTTGAAAATAAGGTAAAGCATGTGGGGAATTTTATTTCTGTAATTTCAATTACATGCTTTGAATTTGAATAACCCCTTTGTCATCAGAATAAACCTTCAAATGGAACTATTTCACACCAGATCAAATCATTGGGCCAAAAATCTGATTCCTCGGAATTCTTCTGAAAGGCGAGTACCTGGGACACCCACGAGCAACACTGTGTGCATTGGTTTAATGTGGTTAATGTGGCGATACTGACAGAGGAGGAGGTGTGATAGTAGACAATACCTGGCCCTGAAGTTGCAAAAATAGTAAATTCATTCAATAAAAAAATAAGATGTGGTATGATTGCCAATGAAACAACTCTCAACCAGAGACCAAATGACATAGAACTTGACAACTATAGGTCACCTTACGGCCTTCAGCAATGAGCAAAACCGATACCGCTTAGTCAGCTATAAAAAACCCCGAAATGACAAATGTAAAACAATCCAATCCTTCAAAAATAATGTTTAATTTTATTGTTAAATGAACTGGCTACTATGAACTAAATCTGGACACAAATTTGAAATATTATGGCCGACAGACTATAAATGTCTTATAAAGATCTGAAGAATGACTATTTGTTTTTGGCAGATTAACAGTACTTTTTTGATTTTCGAATTTAAAAAGTGGCCTTTGACCTTCTTCTTCTTCAAAACATATTTGTAAAGTGGAGAAAATCCGAATTTAACGGACAAGTGTTGATCATCAGAAATATCAATATGTAAGCAGTATTCCAGCAAGCCCAAAGAGAAAGATGAGCAGTTCTCTTTTCCTTTATCCCCTGTGCTCTCCAATCACACATCCTTTTGTCATTTGATATGATAAGACATATAACTGAATTCTCTTTTTGAACTACACTGTACTGTCCCTTTTCAAAATATTGCCCTTCTATCCTAGAATCTCGACTGGAAAAATGAGTAAGCCATCATTATACAATTACGTATAATAAAACAGCACCAGAACTGACAGCATTTTTTAGGAGTCGCTGAACCATGAAAATGAGGTCAAGGAATATGGACATAGTTTAGATGAAACATTACGCATCTGTATACAAGGTATCTACTCCCCTGAAATATAAAGCTTTAAACAAAAAAGTTTCAACTGTCAGGACTGCTGCTGGATTGTAATCCCTATTGTCTTGCTTTCTGAGACTATCATCGCAAGTAATACAAAAGCCAGATCAATAGCTGTATGCATAACTGACATCTGGACAACTATAAGAGTTCATAAATGACAGAAGGACGAACTTGGTTATCACTGTCAGCAAACAAGACTAACTGTACATAGGTCATCATATCTTGCTCACTCCATCACATGGAAGGAATTTAAAAATCCTCCAATTCACACTCAACCATCAAATTGAGGAATTTTAATCATCAAACAGACACACAACCATTAAACTTCACACCCCATGTCCAAAAATAAAATTTCTTTCCTTCCTCTCTCACATTCATTTTAATGGAATTGTCCTCATCAGTCTTTAACAGGTACATGTACTCCTGCTTACATTTTAATGCATTTGAAGGAATGTAGACCTAGAAAATTATGTTGAACCTCATCAAGCAAACATTCTCCCCATATTCAATTTACAGACAAATTAGCAGTTTCTGATCCACAAAATTGACCAATCTGAAAAGGTACAGAAAAAACAAAAACAATTTCAAATGATTTTTTATTGTGAATAACAATAAAACAATAGTGACACTGGGTGTCTAATATTTACAACTTTTCTCATGCAAATTCCTCATACATTAAACAAATCTCTCCCTCTTACACATGCAAAATAATTACACTAGCTCACAAAAGGAAGTAAAGTTAAGTCAAGGGAGATAACTGTTGAATCAGTAATGTGTTTGTTATAATCAGTTCTATCAATACTTTATAAGGTATAATACCACCAAATCATGGTACTTCACATCCAGTTTCATACAGAAATGGGTCGAAAAAAATATTCCCTGGAAATCGACAGTTGTAGGAAATTAACCCTGAATTTCATTGCAGAAATTCTTTTCGGAGTCATAAATATGTATCTTGGGTATGTCAAATCACTTTTCTTTTTTATTTGATGTTCCAATAAAATATTTTGGAAACTTGAGGTGACATGATTACTAATGCTTGTAAACAGGAATAACAGTGATGAAAAGTTGATTGGTTTACTTATGGTGATGGTTATTTTCTTACATGCAATGAAATGTTCTGTGAAATTTTTAATACAGTATTGGAAAGGATAAATCTTTATTCATGCCAAGTATTGTTCTATTTGAAATAAATTCTGCACAATTTTTGGAAAAATGCCAATTTAACAAAGACTTAATAGGGGAAAATTCAATGGTGGTATAACTCCTTAAGCTTCCCTATGATACAGTATTTTTAAAATCTGTGTTTCATAGAAGCTTAGACATATACGAATGAAACTGATTGACAAAAGCATACCAGTGATTATAAAGAGTTATGTCCCTTAACTTAGGTCTACAGGTGTAACACCACTAATTCGGGCCCTGTCAGAAAGCACATACCAGAAAGTAGTACATATTTCACACAAAATACTTCCTACGCATGGGTGTAACTTTCAAAATATGTAGAATATTTTGGTAATTTTGGTATCAAATGAAAGCTTGATGACTAGTGGTCTTTGTAGAACACTTTTTGACTTATAGTTTTGAATAATAAAAAAATTGCTTGAAATTTAAAAAGCAGGGTACATTTTGCCTGTTTGTCAGATCTGAAGTACCTGTTTTGGTACATCTAAAGTTCCGGGAACCAGTTCTCTCTTATATGTCATTAAAGGTATGTTGATTTTTTCAGTACAAGACACCATAAGGTGTTGTTTTGACATCCAATGATTGTCAATTTATTTGAACTTAAGACAAAAGAGCTGTGCCTGCTTGAAATCGAGGATTTTAACATAGAAAGCAATGGGGCCATGAATTAGTGGTGTACTTCCTACATCCTTAAACATGCTGCATCTATAAATATCCCATTCAGGCAAATAACTAACAATATAAATATTAAGGGGCGTGTATTTCTAATGTAGATATTACTGCTGACTTGAAGATAAATATCGAAAAATCAAAAAGAAACAACCATACTGATAATAGAAATGTACTAACAGTCATTAAGGGTTTTTGAATACTGTGAATGAAATGTAAATTCAGAAAGTATTGCATGCATTAAGGTGGAAAAAGGTGTATGCTTCCTGCATTCAAACCGACGCTAAAACAATAAATTTTAGGAAATACTTCCTAAAATAATTCTACCCAATGAAAGGGGTTTAACCTATGCAAACAGTCCATTACAATAAGTTTGTCCAGCTTTTTTTGTCTTTCTGATAGAATTAGTTTGAAACATTTAGGATCAGCTGTTTCTAGCTTGGGATTCTAGAGCAATATCTGCATCTTGTTAGTAGCAGTGAGACAGGATCCCAGTCTAACCTATTTCTAACATACAATGTATGTCATCGTCGTAGACAATTAACAATCCTACATGTATTTAACAGGTAAGTTTTATTTTCTGCAATATCTATCTCTTTTCATTGTGTGCAGTATTCAAAACATTCATAAAAGGTCCTGAATTTACAGTAATACTTGTATTTATTGGGTACCATCATGTCTAATTTTGAGAAAAATCACAATCCAAAAGATTTGTCACCAATGAAGTACACACTGCTATATGAAATATCTAAAATCATTTATACAAATCATCTCTCCCACTTATACATACACATTAATTACTTCCATTCACTTAAACAGACTACCAATTCAAACATAATGCAAGAGATGACTAAAAATTTGAATTTAATATTGAGAGAAGTTTCTACTGTACAAATAGAAGGTAACACTCCTCTGATTCCTACCTGTCAAATAAAATATAAAGCACTAAAGAAAATTTGTGAAACATCTAAGAAAAGACTGTAAAAATCTACTATTGAAGCATTTTGAATATACTGACAAAAAATATTTTGATTGTGGAATATCAAATTCAAGAATTTGAGAATGCTATAATAACTTTGAACACTATTTTCTATACCCAACTTAGAATATACTTCTTATAAATTTGTATCATGATAAGTCTGAATCAACATTTTAACAGCTTAAATGATTAAATATAACAAACTGTCACAAAAGTTTATTATTTCATTTAAGCTTTTACCTTACAATGTTATAAATATGCACTTTGAATAACAAAAAAATACTACTTAATCCACGTTATTTATAAATGGGTTTTAATTTAAGAGAATCAGGCCAAATGCTGTGACAAAAATGATTTTGTGATAAGTATCTTACTTTTAAATATATTTGGATCACAAATTTATTCCAATCAAAAAAAATTACTATAAATGTCTTAAAGAGTTAGCCTAATATTATGAAAATAACTCAATGTTTTTGATATCTTTTTAAAAATATATACATTAAATTCAGAATTTTTTTATTTTCCTTAAGAATACATGAATATTAGCTTCACAACTGTTACGCCACATTATTTCTGATCTTTTCAAATTCAAAATCTTTTCTATTTACTTCTTCCAGTTGCTTTGTAATGACATAAATAAATTCTAATTTCATGCAAGCAATGTCAATGCAAAAACCTACAAAAAGCTGTTACAAAACTGTAATCAAAAACAATTTATGTAGCGCATGCATTCATTGCTATGCATTTTCAATTCTACTTTCTTCAACAACAACTAGATCATTCGCATATCATTAATAACATTTACATCTCTGACAAACAGTTAAATAATTTAGCAAAAAAACAATTAAATTTCTCAATAAATTTTAAATCATCTACAGATTAGTGTAATTGATTACAGAGAATGATACGTAAAAGAAAAAGGACAAAAAATGCTACCAATTGTTAACAGAACTTGTGTTTACTTTTTCAATCATTTTTTCTTTCTTTCTGGAAGTATAAACAAACTTGGGTAACTTTCAAAACTACACATTTTCACAATAATGCATACTCTTTATACTTTCTTACCCACAATGCAATGTACAAATGTCACTAAATAAAATAAACAACAATGTATCACATGAAGACAAAATGAGATTTCTTATAAACAAAGCTATGCAGCTATAGGTCACTAATATACTTTGGAGAAAAAAGATTTCCATCATCTAGCTACAATGATAACAATGCAAACCACTGGGGACTATAACAGACAAATTGCTGCATTCCCATATAACAACAACACTGAGGTGCTTTTGTTTAAATGATGTGAACTTGAGGACAAAATTTTTAGAGAGGAGTCATATGAAATGTTATAAATAGTTATTTTCATGATGTTTTAAATTTTGTTAAAATGTTTTGGATACACTTATGTATTGAAACAGGAGTGTGTGTCCATTAGCCAATATGCACGACTCACACTATCACATTTCAATGTTCAAAGCATCATTAAATCTTGTTAAAAGTTCTAATTTGACATATATTTCTGAAAGTTCAAATGATAATAAACATATGTACTAAGTTTCAAGTAGATGTGACAACAACTTCATACCAAAACTTTCGAGTGATACAGGATGGTAACACAGAGCAGAAAACAATATGCCTTTTACTATCCTATGCGGAGCATAAAAAATCAAATATTATGAAAATAAATAGATTTACAATACAATTTTTACAGTTTATTTATATTCAGTTTTTTCCAAGGTATAGCCAAAAGCGTTTAACTACCTAAAAATCAAATATTATGGTTAGCCTATGTGTGATTTAGTTTTCCATGGATTAACAAAGAAAATACAATATGGCACTAATAATTTGATTATCTTGCTTTACAAATTAATATGCTACAGGAAAAGGGAAAAATAAATCCTGAACATTGAAAAACAAAGGATGCTTATATTTTACTTTTTTTAAGTTCTTATATTAATTAAAAATCAAAGTTTTTTCCTTTCAATTTTTACCCATTTTCAAATTTAAATAAAAAATAGGCAAGAATTCAACTGTGGACAATTTTTTTTCAAAAATTACAATTTATAGTTAAAAAAAAAACCTATTCGTTGCTTTTCACATTTTTTCTTTACATTTAAATATTTAATTGATTATATCTCTTAAAGTGCTAATAATTAGTTTTTAGTTTGACATTTTTGATAGTCAGGTGGCATTCAGCGAGTTCTATTTGCATACAAAATTTCATCTTTATCTGAATTATTGTCCAATTACGTATACTTTGCCTTAAATTATGATGAAAAAAATACATTAATACTTATTAAAATGTGTTGATATTATGATGCCACGTTTCCTTCTCAACTGATAAATATATCTTTCTTCCAATTCAGATGCAATAATACGAAAAACAGTGGTGATACATGTAAATACTAAACGATTAATTTTCTTCAGTAAAACCTGAAGTTTCTTTAAAAGAAATGAAAAAAATCACAGCATAGAACTCATAAATCAAGGAACTTTTTCTATTGATGCATCAAATGCATTTTTAAATTTACTTAAAATTTTCAAGAGTAAGAATTGAAAATTCCTTTAACTGGAAGAATAGTTTCAACTATTATATAATTAAAATTTCTTTTTTAAAGTGTTTTACCATGTTTATAATGTCAAACTTTAAAGATGTTTTTTTTATATAAAATCAAATGAACAGAAAAGAAAAAAAGATTGTAGGTTAAAAATAAGGCACAAATAAATTTTAAATGATATTTCAACAAAAATGGTTCCCAACTGCCAATGAGGAAATCTGTAAAATGATACAATTTTATTTCATGTCAAAATTTGTCATGATTGTTATGGAAAGATATATACTTTTATGAGAAAAAAAATTAAGAATACCACAAACCACATGGTAAATAAACTGATTGTTAATTAAAATTTTCTCCTTATTAGTTTACTATAAAACAAATGATAATAAACAATAAATGCACCGATGATGTGTTTTACAAATAAAAACAAGCACTTTCTTCTCCTCCTAATCTGTGTTGCTTTATTTCTTTTTCCGCTCTTCTGAACATCTGGGACAAAACCATTTACCCTTAGGTTTGATTGTTAGTCCAACACAAGCAAAATGAAACCATTCAATTGGACACTGAAAATAAAAATATTTTTCTCAATTAAATATAGTTCTTGTACATGTACTTAAAACTTTCTTTTAAAATAACCAGCATTTTGTTTTGGACAGGCCAGAGAACACAGTTATTTCGTACTGCATTTCTTTTAGACAATAAATTAAAATTTAAAAAATTGCACCTGTTCTATCACAAAAAGATTTTTACAGTGTAATGTACTACTTTTGGGACAAATAATATAAAATGCTCCGCAGGGCGCAGCTTGATATGACCGCAGAGGTCGAACCCTGAACAGCTGGGGCAAGTATGGACACAACATTCAAACTTGATACAGCTCTGAATTTGGATTGTGATTAAATATTTGACACAGCATAGGTTTCTGACACAGAATGAATGTGGTCTAAGAACTTAAAAATTCTAAATTGGACATTCACCTATTATGGTCCAATATCCAAAATCTAAATACATGGTTAGATTCAGCATATCAAAGAACCTCAAGAATTCAATTTTTGATGAAATCAAACAAAGTTTAATTTTGGACCCTTTTGACCTCAATGTGGACGAAGTTGATAACAAGGCCCAAAAATCAAAAATCTTAATACATATTTAGATTCAGCATATCAAAGAACCCTAAGAAATTCAATTTTTGTATGGACACAACATTCAAGCTTGATACAGCTCTGAATTTGGATTGTGATTAAAAATTTGACACAGCATAGGTTTCTGACACAGAATGAATGTGGTCTAAGAACTTAAAAATTTTAAATTGGACATTCACCTATTATGGTCCAATATCAAAAATCTAAATACATGGTTAGATTCAGCATATCAAAGAACCCCAAGAATTCAATTTTTGATGAAATCAAACAAAGTTTAATTTTGGACCCTTTTGACCTCAATGTGGACAAAGTTGATAACGGGGCCCAAAAATCAAAAATCTAAATACATGGTTAGATTCAGCATATCAAAGAACCCCATATATTCAATTTTTGTTGAAATCAAACAAATTTTAATTTTGGACCATCTTGAAAACTGGGCCCATAATCAAAAATCTAAATACATGTTTAGATTCAGCATATCAAAGAACCCTAAGAATTCAATTTTTGTTAAAATCAAACTAAGTTTAATTTTGGACCCTTTGGACCTTAATGTAGACCA
Source organism: Mytilus californianus (assembly GCF_021869535.1). Classification (NCBI taxonomy): domain Eukaryota; kingdom Metazoa; phylum Mollusca; class Bivalvia; order Mytilida; family Mytilidae; genus Mytilus; species Mytilus californianus. The sequence goes on from NW_026262593.1 coordinate 47,996,910, forward strand.
ATTTGAAAACGGAACCAAAAATTAAGAATCTAAATACACGGTTAGATTCGGCATATCAAAGAACCCCAATAATTCAATTTTTGATGATATCAAACAAAGTTTAATTTTGGACCCTTTGGACCTCAATGTGGACCAATTTAAAAAAAGGGCCCAAAATCCAAAAACTTAATACACGGTTAGATTCAGCATATTAAAGAACCCCAAGAATTCAAGAATAAAACCCCATTGAAATTGGTCAAGAAATAAGCAATTTATACGAAGTATCTTCTTTTGCACATTACTGTGCAATTGAATATTTCTTGCTATAGCGCAATACTGTACAATTGACAATTTCTTGCTATTGCGCAATATTGTGCTATTGGATATTTCTTACTATTGCGCAATACTGTGCAGTTGAAGATTTCTTGCTATTGCGCAATACTGTGCAATTGAAGATTTCTTGCTATTGTGCAATACTGTGCAATTGAAAATTTCTTGCTATTGCACAATACTTATTATATAATAATTTACACATCCTGTTTGGTGTGTATCTCCTACCATATCATTATTATTTGCTTTTAAATATAAATCAAAAATAACCAACTTAAAATGGAAAATTTTAAAAGAAAAAAAAAAGGAAAAAAAGAAAAAAAAGGAAAAAAAAAAAAAATCCCCCCCCCCAATTTTTTGAACCCCCTTATGATTCATCACCCCAAAACTCAATCCCAGCCTTCCCTTTGTGGTATGGTACCTTGCAGTACAATTTCAGAGAGATCCATACACTTGTGTTCAAGTTATTGTCTGGAAACTAGAAAAATGTGTTTTTTGGCCCCAAATTCCTAAACGTTTAGGGCAATTACCTACAAACTCAAACCCAGCTTTCCCTTTGTGATATGGAACCTTGTAGTACAATTTCAGAAAGATCCATACACTAACACACAAGTTATTGTCCTGAAATTAGAAAAATGCTTGTTTTTTGCCCCTTTTTGGCCCCTACTTCCTAAAATATTGAGGGAATTACCCCCATCATCAATCTCAGCCTTCCCTTTGTGGTATGGTTCCTTGCAGTACAATTTCAGAGAGATCCATACACTTGAACATAAGTTATTGTCTGGAAACATGAAAAATGCTTATTTTTGGCCCCCAATTCCTAAACGTTTAGGGCAATTACACCCAAACTCAATTCCAGTTTTCCCTTTGTGATATGGAACCTTGTAGTACAATTTCAGAAATATCCAAACACTTACACACAAGTTATTGTCATGAAACTAGAAAAATGCTTGTTTTTTTGCCCCTTATTCCTAAAATATTGAGGGAATTACCCCCATCATCAATCTCAGCTTTCCCTTTGTGGTATGGTTCCTTGCAGTACAATTTCAGAGAGATCCATACACTTGAACATAAGTTATTGTCTGGAAACTTGAAAAATGCTTATTTTTGGCCCCCAATTCCTAAACGTTTCGGGCAATTACACCCAAACTGAATTCCAGCTTTCCCTTTGTGATATGGAACCTTGTAGTACAATTTCAGAAATATCCAAACACTTACACACAAGTTATTGTCATGAAACTAGAAAAATGCTTGTTTTTTTGCCCCTTTTTTTGCCCCTAATTCCTAAAATTTTGAGGCAATTACCCACAAAATCAATTCCAGCCTTCCCTTTGTGATATGGAACTTTGTGGTACAATGTCAGAGAGATCCATACACTTACACACAAGTTATTGTCTGGAAGTTACAAAAATGCTTATTTTTGGCCCCTTTTTCCTTAACTGTTGGTACCATAACCCCCAAAATCAATCCCAACCTTCCTTTTGTGGTATTGAACCTTATGGTAAAATTTCATAGAGATCCATTCACTTAAACTAAAGTTATAGTGCCAAAACTAATGTGTCTTCGGACGACGATGACGCCAACGTCATACCAATATACGACCGCAAAATTTTTGCAGTTGTATAATAAAAATTATAGAAAAGTCTACCTTCTCTAACTCAAAATATGGACAATTCTATGTTAAAGGGGTCTATAATTCAGTTTAACAGCTTCAGGCATACTAATTTTTTATCTTTTTTAACTGGACCAAATCACTACTTTACATAAAAATTCATCACCCAAATTTTTTAACATGTAATTTCATCCCCCTTCTAATATATCATGCATAAAACATAAAGAAATAAATTTGGAAATTGTATGAAAAAAATTTGCAAGTTATACACTGTCCATACTAGGGACTATATTTGTAGACAACAAAAATCGAAGGACAATAACTGTGTCCTCGGACCTAATAATCAGGCAGCTAGTTTTCCTGTTACAACTGTTTTACATTTTTTATTTTTGGGTCCTGTTATAGCTTGCTATGCGGTATGGGTTTTGCTCAATGTTGAAGGTCAAACGGTGACCTATAGTTGCTCACTTCTACATCATTTGGCGAATAGTTGTCAAATTGGCAATCATATCTTTTTTTTTGTATTTTCGCATTAAGAGGAGCAGGAACATTTTAGAAGGACCTGAAGATATTTATTCCAACTGGCCAGCCTAATGTCAGTTTTTATAAAAAAACCTAAGAATACTGTCTTGATACTGTATAAATAACTTTTTGTTTGTTGGATTCTCAATCAGACTGGCACTTGAAATGTTAATAGATAATTTAGAGCTAATTTATAACAATCACATACCATTTATATTTTCAATTGGTAAAATTGAAGCAGGGTTCAAATTAGAGTGGCTCCAAGGTCCAGGGCCCGTCTTTTCTTGGGGGGAAGTTTTTATTCTTATTTTGAATTAAAGAAGGCAAGGACCGGCCTTTCCTCTCACTAGTGCTTTATACAAGAATTTTGACTTTCTTAAGGAAAACTGTTCACGTGAAAATTCATATAGTTCATTAGCTAAAGCTAAAGCAAATTTGAACCCCTGATCAAATTATATACATTTAAACAAGTCACAACAGGGATAAAAGATATTTATATTGCAGATATGGATTTGAGCATTACAACATAGAAAGGACTTCAAATTGAATTGTTTCATTTTGAAACTAGAACGGTAAAAGTGACGCTACCAAAATTCAAACTTGATCTGTATTTAGTGGTAATAAGCATTGTGTATAAGTGTCATAACATTTGGTTGAGGCAAACTAAAGTTAGAGAACAGAAACCAACTTTGGGACGTACGTACGGACGGAAGTATAGACGGACAAAGGTAAAACTTAATGCCCCCTCCGCTACGGCGGGGGCATAAAAAGATCAACAATGATAAAATTCATTTGTTATGCCGAAATATTTTATCACTATATATCTCAGACTACAGAATTTGTATACTCACATCAGCATTATCACAGCCAATCATTTCACCGTAGGAAACCTGGTGACACAGACAGTATGTAGGTTCATTTGGATCTACAGGCATATCTAATACATCTGAAGGGTGTGTTATGGATAAAAGTGGGACTGTAATGGGTGCTGCTTCAGGTTCAGGAGATCTGCAAAATAATTTGTATTTATATATTTTGGTTGTCTGATGATTTCCAATATCTATTTACATGTATATCCAGAACTACAAAATATTGTTTATTATTTGGACATTTCTAAGGTTAATACTTAAAAGTTAAGTTTATGGTATCCACCTTTAAGATTCCGCATTGATTGATGGTAAAATGTTGAACGATCAGCAATCAATTTTTTCAACATAGACAAAAATTAAAATGGACACCGAAATGATGATGAGTTTTTAACAGGAATAACAATGAAAGTCTGCATGAAAACATGTAAAACTGCTAGAATAATATATTCTTATTCTAAATCAGCCAATCTTTGCTCTTTAATGTCTCAAACTCTTTGGTTTGTTTACAGTTTGGAAAAAAAGCCCTAATCTTCAACACAGAAGGTGAGAAGCCTAAATGTAGAGTTTTGCATAAAGAAGTATTCAAATATATAATCTGTTCAAATTGAAAAATTTTAAGAAATTCTTAATTTGTGCATACAATGGTGCCCCTTTCTTTTTCTTTTTCCGAGGAATTTCATCTTCAAATTCTTCTTTCATCGATTTCCTCTTTTTCTTTTCTTTTCCTTTGACTGTAAAAAAATATCAAATGTAAAGTCTTGAACTTAGATCAACCTTATCAATAAAATGTATCAAATAAATGTTTATTGCATTGCAAAGGGTGTAAGGGAAACAACTCTTGTAGCTTTCTGTCATTTTGACAAATTGTGTTTTATCATTCAATGTGATTATGTACATTTCTTTCCTAAATGATTGAAAAGAATCAATAGATCTTTGCAATTGTCTTCACCTTTAGGTGTAATGCATGTAATTTCTGCTACTTGAATGATTTTCAATATTTTTTAAAACATATTAAGTGTAAATTTCTGCCTTTTCATTATATAAACTAAAGAATCTTTAACTCACAATTTTGTTGTTGCATGGTTGCTATTTAATTAAGAATTGAATGCTTGTTTTGGTAAATTTATTGGGGTGTAAAAGCGTTGACCAAAGTCTTCATTCTAAAAATGTGCGCACAGTCAACGCTTTTACAACCCTATAAAATTACTAAAAGAAGCATTCAATACTTATAATTACATTTTTTTGCTAGGATCATGAAAACATGATTTCTATCAAGTTTTTTTTTATTTACCTGTGCACTTTATTGTGAAAGCTCGTGTCATCATGAATGTTACATTTCATTTTGAAATGAAGGTTAATTTCAGAATGATGCAAGATTGCTGTTAGCCAATCAAAAAAACGTATTATAATGAAACATGCATGTAATGTAATTATATGTATGTATTTGATATTAATTTAAATGATACTTATGGATTTTCCCTATTCAAATGTTTTACTGTTTTGGACCATTCAATCTGCCAGATATTTCATTTCAGATCATTGCCAACTTGCATAATTTTGTTGTGGGTTTGCTCACAAGTGAATATTTTTGAAATCAATTACAATACAACAATAATGTGCTATAGTCTACTCTCGTTATAACGAAGTCAGCCAGACCAGAGAAATATTTTGGTATAGACGTAGTTTGACTCAAACAAATACTGTAATTTTGACATACCAAGGGACACAACTCTTACTTTGCTTGGAAGGCTAAAATAAATCCAGATGAATATGGGTAGGAGATCAATAGTATTGTCTTCGATCAGTGTATCTGTACACATATGTAATGATGTTTTATTATTATCATAAAACTATTTGTTAATTTTGTCTCAAGTTATTTCTTTATATAGTCACAATTTTTCTTGGGTTTTTAGCCGAGAGAACAATTTTAAACGATCTTAGCATGATTTTAAGTTATCAAAGCTGTTCATTCTCATATTCATCAGATTTGAGAAGTTTTAGATTTTCTTTTATTGCATCCTTTTTCTGCATAAAGAAAATATAAAAGAGCAAAGATGCCAATGGATGATTATGGTTAATTGATATAAAACATTTAAACATTTTTTTCATAATCTATAACAATGAATTGCTAATTTATTATGGTGATCAAACCTTATCTAAGGTAAAGCACTCGTGAGAAAAGGATTTCATAAATCAATACAGTGCTCAATGACCGGAATTTTATGACAGTTGTAATAATTGTCAGATTAACTTGTCAATCCTTTTAAATCTCCCAGATCATGTTTGATATATATGTGTATTTGTTTGAGAAATAAATGGGGAATGTGTCCATGGGACACAGATGATGCCCCCCCTTGCATATAAAGCTATAAAGGGACATAACTTAAGAACAGTAAAAGTGGCACTACCCAAATTTGTACTTGATCTGAGTTTTGTTGTAATAAGCATTGTGTATAAGTTTCATAACATTTGCTTGAGGCAAACTAAAGTTAGAGAACGGAAACGAAAATTTCAGCAATTTTTCCATTTGAAAAGGGCATAACACTAGAAGGTAAAAGTGATGCTACCCAAATTGAAACTTGATCTGTGTTTTGTGGTAATTAGCATTGTGTATAAGTTTCATAACATTTGGATGAGGCAAACTAAAGTTAGAGAACGGAAACGATAAATCAGCAATATTTCCATTTGAAAAGGGGCACAACTCTAGAACAGTAAAAGTGACACCACCTAAATTCAAACTTGAACTGTGTTTGTTGGTAATAAGCATTGTGTATAAGTTTCATAACTTTTGGTTGAGGCAAACTAAAGTTTGAGAACGGAAACCAATTTTGGGACAGATGTAAAAAACTTAGTGCCCCCTCTGCTACGGTGGGGGCATAAAAAAAATGCAATTTAAATGCTTTTGTTAACCTTGGGACTGTAAATTTTGTTTGAGTCAACGGAACTTTCGATTTTTGAGGTGTTGAAATACATATTTTTATATGGAACAAAGTTAGACTCTTCTGAAATTTCTAGTCGATTGAGTTCGAGACAACGAGAGTTAAATGTATTTATGCATTTTCTCTATTTAAATTTTCTTTGCTTTAATACGATTTATCTCAATTTTCGATTTAACATAATTTATTTTCTATATCCTCACGTTTTTTGCCTGAATCTGAATCGCCTTTCTGTTGACTAGATGATGAACTTTTTTCTTTCAAATCTGCTTCAAACCTAGCAAGGTCAGCATCTAGCTTTCGTATATGTTTGTCAACCTGAAGTTAAACAAGAATTAGTATCGTTTTCATTTCAATTTCAGCATTTCTCTTGCAAGCCGAGGTTGCTCTTCTTTAAATATATATTGAAGCTTTCAGTCATTATTAGAGATCATAGAAAACCCTCCCTTGCTCACAGTTCCAGTTTTTTTCAGAGCAAAAATAATCTTTACAATTATTCCATAGTAGTCCCAATGTGTGACTTAGACCTAGATGTACATTGGGACTGTTATTTCAACTCCCTATTTTCACTATGGATTTCTTTATTATCGTGAATTGCACAAAAATACTCTAAAAAAAATTTTTTTTCCCAAACTTTTTCAGACCTTACCATTTCATATGTCTGCATGGCTAACTGTACTTTGTCATCACCAAATTCTTTACTTTTAGAGAACATTTTTTCTATAGAATCTAATTGTTCTGTGCGTTTTTCTGGTGACAGTCCTCTGACATTTCCAAGATAGTCCACAGCCATCTTATCTATTTCCTTCATCAGATCTAGAATACAATTGAAAATAATTGAGGTTACGAAATAAATGCTTCTAGAAATATGGTCAGATCAAAGCATCTTACTACATGTACATATAGTAAGAATTTGATGATTGAACAATTTTATGTCAAAACAATTTTGGAAATGAAATAACAAACATACATTTTCATACAAAATAAGGGGGGATACAAGTTATGCTATTTTTCATAGATTCAGTAGAGCAAAATTTTTGAACACCTTAAACAATATAGTGATAGACACTTAAGTGTTAAATTGAAACATTACACTTTCATTTTCTTTGTTTCAGGACAGTCTTTAGAAAATTTCTTGGGTTACTGAAAATCTCAATTACAAAAGTCCTTTTAATCATGTAACAAACAACACCAGCCTTCCTTCTCAATTGCCAAGAACCAAATATTCAACATCTGCGTTACTTTTAGTATTTTAAGTGCAGGGTTTCAGCTAGGATTTTGAGGGCTTTAGTCACTTTTGCGCGAGATGAAAATTAACCTTATTTTGGGTAACAGCAATGAATCAAGGATGTATATTTCTAGCTTTACATATGCCTAAGTCCTTCAAGGAATAGGACCTTTGTAGGCCTTAGGCCTGCTGATGTAGGCAGTCATTGCATGATTTGACTAATGTGATACCTAAATATGAAGATAAGAACAGGGATCCGGAAATCTAGTTCACAATTTCACTTCAGGTATTTGCAGAGGACATTCCTGATCAACAAAAGTTGGGTGCCTCTTTTTTTAAACCACAGCATAATTCCCATAAATGAACTTGTAACGACTATTTCACTGCGTAATCATTATCCTTGTAAAGACGTTTAAATCGAAAATTTGAAATTCACTTCTTTGAAGTTGGAAACTAGGATTTGTATCAATCCTTAATGGAACGATTGTTATGGCTGTACATTGTAAATTAATCGAGAATATATCACGTTTACTTTCTATTTTTAAATGAAATGAAAACGGAAAGTGACAAGTAGATAATAAATTCAGAATGAATCCGGATTCATCTACGGATTGGTTTCATGGTTAACAAAAGGCAGGAAATTATCATTTTTTTAAATTAAGTTGCTTAGTAATAAGTATCTTTGTCTCTCGTTTAATTTGATACTAAATTATTTCGTATTTTACGTTTTAGTGTCTACAAATTTATAAGAATACTTTCACGCATGCGCAGTACAACGTAAAGGAAGCACCTGTTTGACTCGTGAAAATATTTCTGAACGTTTTGAATAAAAATGTTCTATCTTTTTAATCGAAATTGTCGAAAGTTTTTGATGAAAAGTTATATCAAATATGACGAAAATACGTTCATATGAGGAAACTACGACAAACAAACTTGATTGTTTGAGAAATATTGAAATTAAAATGCGAACTGTCCGGGAGGAAACAATTTTGTTTTACTGACTAAACTAGGATAAACGAACTGCAAATTGTGGTCGTTTGAGAAATATTGAAATTGAAATTTTTACTGGGTTAAATAATTATGATGGTCAATTATGAGGTTTATAAACAATTAACGGATTAGTGACCCATCTGATGGCGATAAGCGGATAATTAACTGTAATCACAACTTTTAAAACCTGTTGTAAACTTTAATAAGCTGAGGGTCATAAACTTGTCAGAAACATGGAGACAGGTAGAATTATTGTATTTTCATGCGAAATTTTTTTTATACATTTTCCAAATTTAAGTGACGAAATTGATTTGAAATACATTCGTCATTTCGAAAATCGTTTCGTAAAAGACGAAAGTGACGAGCGCTAGCAAAATCACTGTTTAAGTGTACTCATAATAAATGAGCTGCGTTGGATAGAAATCAACCTTATGCAAGTGTACATATACATGTACATGTGTAAGACTTAGATTTATTTTGGAACATTCAAATACGAAATAAAAGTTCGATTTTTGTCTGTTTTGTAGGGTTCTGATATCAAATCATCAATTGTCAAACAGTTAAATGTACAGACTTTGCATAGAGATTTTTTCAACTCAGAATAGGTTAACAGATGTATAAAATATTCATTTGCATAAGTTCGATTTCCATCCGACACAGCTCAAACGAAACATATGATTAGAAACTCCATTTCACCTTGTGCCCTTTGATCCAAATCTCTCATTAAATTAAAGTTTCTTTGGAGTTCACTCGGTAAGGACTCCAAACCTATAAAATAAAAAAACTATCAATGTTACACACAAATGAACATAATTCAGTGGTTGTATTTAAATGCTGTATATCATATTTGTTTTTCTTTTGTTGTTTTGTACATAAATCAGGCCGTTAGTTTTCTAGTTTGAATTGTTTTACATTTGCCATTTTCGGGCCTTTTATTGTTCACTGTGAGGTGTGGGTTTTGCTCATTGTTGAATACCATACATAGTGATTAAAATGTATATATTCAGATAAACATAAACAAGGAATTAATGTATATATGGTTTATTTGTTTGACATAACTATGGATCTTCTTCTTCTTCCAAATACTGCCCACATTCAACATGATGAATATTCTGGCAAGTTGCGCATGATTAAAAACAGGTTAAAACAAGATAAAAACAAATTGTTCTGTTGATTTAATTTGTGGTTTTGGTGACTTGAGACTTGTATATCTCAAGAGACTTTGCTGTGGCGGTATCTGGTGGCAGTTTGTTCCAATCCTTGACGGTGTTTATGAAGAAGGACCATTTCCTACAGTCTTAGGTGGCTGGCTGTAATAGGTAAGTATGTTGTCCTGTCCGGTTTGAGCTTCTTGTTGGTTTTTGTAGATATTTATTCTTGTCTATGGCTACAAGGTCGTTTGTTATTTTATAACACATGATGAGTCGTGCTTCTTTTCGTCTTATTTGTAAGCTTTTCCATCCTAATTCATTTATCATGTTGCTGACACTTGATCTATTTCTATGTCTGCTGGTTACATATTGTGCAGCTCTTCTTTGTACCTTTTCAATTTTATCTATGTGGTTTTGCTGGTACGGGTCCCATACTGTCGTGGCGTATTCCATTTGCGGTCTTACTAATATATTATAGGCATGCTCTTTGATGGATTTTGAGGTAATGTGGAGGTTTCGATGTAGGAAACCAAGGCTTCGGCTGGCTTTTCCTGTGATGTTGTTTATATGTTCTCCCCAATCTAGATCATTTGCGATGGTGCAGCCTAGGTATTTAGTTGATGTTTCATGCACCAGAGTATGGCCGTGGAGTTTATAGTCCCACTTGGTTGGGATCGATTAGGATTTGACACTAAAAGTTACTGTCTTACATCTTGGTAGGTAATAGGTTTTTACATGGACTGCACTCTGGCATACTGCAGACCCAGTAAGTTCCAACAAAGTCTATCGTACATAAGACCAATTTCAAACTAGATCACCCTGGCAGTGGAAGCAAAAGTGTGGTCACAAGATACAGGAAATGTAGTAAGAGTGATTGCTTCGTTTAATTGCTGGTAATATCGATTTTATTTTAATTTTGGGCTTATTCTTATAAGTTAAGATTAACAACTATCGTGACTCATTAATGACTCAGACTAGTAAAAACATTATTTTAAAATTTATAAAATTGCGCCAAAAAAATATTTCGAGCTCAACCGCTCATTCCTTTACGTGACATCATACTTAGCTACACAATATACATGCTGATCATATAATTATGAATAAGGAGAATACTGAGGAGGGTAGTTTTACTTATATAATTTTTCATATATATCTGTAACTTAAACTCACTATCTAAATAGTGTTCGAGATACATCGCAGTTGCCATTTTGGGGTTTAATTAAATCACGTGACAAGTCTGGGTCAATCTTTAGCATTATTTCCGGCTTATTATTTCTTTGGTTTTAAACGTTTCATTGATTCAGTTTCTAAATTAAAGGTCATAGGTTATAAATGTCAAAATTTACGTCTTTTTTTCTCGGGACTTGCGTCGACAATAAATGAGGGTCTGGATGGGGTTTTAAGAATAGTGAATAATAGGCAAAAAGTGCAGTTAAATTGCTAAGAATAAAGAATTGAGTAAAATAGCACAAAAAAGAAAGAAAAGATAATAACGTGGCGCTGAAAAGGAATAGATAGAGAATAATGGTCAAACTAGAACATTACGGTATCAGTGGTAAAATCAATAGATGGATTGCCAGCTTCTTATCCCATCGAACGCAAGCAGTAGTAGTGGATGGAGAGAGCTCATCACATATTGATGTAGAATCTGGAGTTCCCCAAGGCTCTGTACTTGGTCCTACATTATTCTTGTTTTACATCAACGACATGCCAGATGGTATCAAATCCACTGTCCGCCTATTTGCTGATGACACAATAGCATATCTTACCATCTCATCTGACAAAGACTCAAACGACCTCCAAAACGACCTGGACAAACTGGGAACATGGGAAGTCAAATGGAAAATGTCCTTCCATCCGGACAAATGTAACGTTCTTACCATCAGCCGCAAAAACAACACCATTCCAACATCGTACACATTGCATGGCCACAAACTTGAACCTGTCAAAAGTGCTAAATACCTTGGTTGCACCTTCACATCTGAACTGAAGTGGAATGATCATATCAATAACATATGTAACAAATCCAATAGGACAATAGGCTTCCTTAAGAGAAATCTAAACATAGGAGCAACTTCAGTCAAAGAAAATGCATACAAAAGCCTCGCAAGACCAATAATAGAGTATGCAAGTCCAGTATGGGACCCATACTTTAAAACCGAAATAGATCGTCTAGAAATGGTCCAGAGACGAGCAGCAAGATATGTTTCCAACAAACACCATAACCACTCAAGTGTCAGCAAAATGATTGAGCACCTGGAATGGCCATCTCTGGAAAAAAGGCGAAAAGACGCTAGACTAACTATGCTCTATAAAATAGTAAACAACAAAGTGGCTGTAACTAAGGAAGGTCGTCTTATGCAACCAACACGACTGTCGAGGAACATGCACGACAAAAGTTTCCAAATTCCAGCATCCAGAAGTGATTACAGGAAATACTCATTTTTCCCGAGAACGATCAGGGATTGGAACGCTCTCCCTCCTGGGGTAGCATCAGCATCGTCAGTCGAGGCCTTTAAAGCCTCTCTGACAAAGCTGAACTAAATTATCAAATTGGGGGGTGGGGGGGAGGGGTCTGTATGCGCACCTAAGTCATGGCATAATAATCAGCTCGTTGATTGTGGCCATTATCAGGCAGAAGCAGAAGCAGAAAACTGATAAATAAAGATTCTAGAGAAAAAGGGCTCGAGAAAAATTGTCTAAAAAATTGAAAAATAAAGAAATAAAGGACCACCTGCTCTATTACAAAATGATTTTTTATTCAGTGTAGTGTTCTACTTTTGGGACAATGTTCTACTTTTGGGACAAATTATGTCTTATATCAGACATATATACACATATGTCTCTGTATACACAGACTTATTTATCAATTAAGCCAGTAAAGAAAAGTCTACCAGCTCTAACTTAAAATATGGACATTTTTTTGTTAAGAGGGTCTATAAGTGAGATATACTAATTTTTTACCTTTTCCAACTGGACCAAATCACTACTGCACCCAAATTTTTTAACATGTAATGTCATCCCCCCTTTTTTTTCAAGAACTATATTATGCATATCATATTAAAGTATAAAAAAATAATTTGGAAGGTGTATGAATAAAAATGTGCAAGTTATACACTGTATACGGACCTATTGTGCAAGATTGCCCCCCCCCCCCCCCCCCCCCCCATTTTTCCATTTAAGAGTTACGCTGAGGTGGGTCACAGTGACACGTGGTGCTCTCATGTTTCGCAAACCCCGCCTTTTTTTGGGGTTATTTTTTTCAACTTCCCACTTTTTCCCAGATCCATATTTTTTCAACCTAAAAACAGCTGAACTTCGTCTACTTAATGCTATTCTGAGACTAAGTACTAATAAGTATGTGTTAAAGTAGTCTCCGCGCTATATAATTCGAAAGTAGTCTATATATGCACTTCGTATATTAAATAAATACCGACTTTCGATTAGTTTCAGATACTTATTATCAAGCAACCTTGTATATTCAATTTTGATTTTAAATAATTTCTCGTGACCTATTCACACCACGGATCATTCACGTCACTCAGTGCTCAGTAAGTGCCCCCCCCCCCCCCCCCCCCCCCCCCCCCTGCCTTTTTGTCATCTGGTCATATTGATCAGTGAACCCTCAGCCTTGATCAGTCTGTGCATGGAAGTATTATATCAATATAGTACTTCCATGGTCTGTGTATATCGTACTTTTTCATTATATTTATATTTTTGGATCGTTTTACAGTGTTTTGTATTATTTTTAATTATTATTGTTTACAATCCTATGTTGGAGTTCAGCTCAATGTCCTCAATTAATAATTCTTATTTTAATTTTTACAACTTACCTCATTCTTCAAAGACTGTGACTTAATGGCTTTTTAAAGTATCATGAATCTACTTCAACTATATATAACATTAATTAAACCTAGGTTACCATGTTAAGAGTTCAACACCTCTTTTTGTATTATGGAAAAGAATATACATATGGTTTATCTATTCATCAACACCGGGCAAACGGATAAGAGGAAAAGACAGAACAGCGTAGCGTCAGTAAAAGAAAAGGAAACAATAACAGACAATGAAAAACACGGACTTCAATAAATAAGTATCTGATCGTTACCGTTGGTTCTAATAGAACCATAATACCATGCACGAGACAACATTCTAAAGTATGTTTACGAAATCGCATATCCTGTTATTTTGTGTCATTTTTTTGCATAATAAAATGTATAAAAATGCAAAATCTAATTTATAACAGGACATTTACTTTAAATGAACAGCACGACGGATACCACATGTGGAGCAGAAACTACTTACCCTCCAATGTTACCTGGTTTCATTCCCGGTTTTTGATGTAGTTCCTGTTGCTGAAATTTTACGCGATTTTTTAAAATGCAGGTTTTATGGAATATACATTGTTAGTCTGTTCGTGTCAGTTGGGTTTTTCCCATAGAGTTTTATGTCTCCCTTCGATTCATCTGTTTTTATTGACCTTTTGGTTGCTTTTAATTCTTTCTTTTTTTTTTTAAATAAATCAATTGGCTCTCTTACTTATAAAAAAAAGAAGATGTGGTATGATTGCCAATGAGACAACTCTCCACAAGCGACCAAATGACACAGAAATTAACAACTATAGGTCATCGTATGGCCTTCAACAATGAGTAAAGCCCAAATGTAAAACTTTTCAAACTAACGGCCTGATTTATCTACAAAATAATGACCGAAACACAAATATGATATACAGCAACAAACGAAATATGATATATATAAACAAGTAAGAGAGCCAATTATATATATATAGTTCAGTCTAGGTGGAGGCGGTGTTGTGTCGATATCCCAATAGCATCAGTTCGAATGCCGGCGAGTAAGAACAAAAATTTGCTTCTGCAAATTTGCAGATATAACATTGCTGTGCTGATATTTAGAGTAATTATGAATATAATATGTGTTTTCAGCCGTGTATCACCTTCACTGGTGATCCAATGGATGGATCTGTCGTAGAGTTGTCACTTGTTTAGACGTTGGTTAGACAACATTTTCCAAAAGACCAAAAAAAGTGAAAAAGTATATTTTAACAAAACGCATTTGACTAACAGGTCGAACAACAAATGTTCTTAAACCCTGCTGACTGCAATAGGCGATTGCCAAATAAACGGATCAACGATGTAATAAATGGATCTTAATTATAAGTTTAATACTAAACAGAAAACAATAAACTTGCAGAAAAGATGGTATATCGCAAACAAAAGATGCAAAGGTTTTTGTACACCATATCCGGATTTCGACAATTAATGTCTCTAAATATATATATATAAATAAGTCTAAATTGAAAACAACGTTCAAACCTTTGATTGCGTTGGATAAAAACCGCAATTTTTATACGTGTGCATGCAAATTTCTTGGTAGAGGGGTCTAAATACAGCACAAACAACATTTTCCAAAAGACCAAAAAAGTGAAAAAGTATATTTAAACAAAATGCATTTGACTCACAGGTCGAACAACGAATGTTCTTAAACCCTGCTGACTGCCACTGGCGATTGCCAAATAAACGGATCACAAGATCTAACAAACTGGATCTTTATTATTAATTAAATACCAAACAGAAAACAAAAAACTTGCGGAAAAGATGGTATACCGCAAACATGAGGTGCAAATATTTGTACACCATATCCGGATTTCGACAATTAATGTCTCTTCAGTGATGTTAGGAATAGAAACGTTATTTGGAAGGCCATATAATTTACCTCAATTTAAAATAGACTCTTGAATTTTGAAGAGTATATATATATATATATATATATATATATATATATATATATATATATATATATATTGATTGAGCTATTTTTACACATACAATTAGTACTATTTGTTAAGCCGAAATATTTGTCAACACGATTTTATAACATCATCTTCGTATATTACCATCTTATATTAGTACCGTTGTGCAAATCTTTAGCGACGCGCTAGACCACTCGACCACCTAGGCTCTATAATAATAAAGCTTTGGTGGCCGGGTGTTACCTTTCCTCGTCTTTTTTTTTATCTAGCGTCGTAACACAGTACATGATATATAAGGCATGAAGCTGTTGTTTAGACGAATTATGTATACAGAATGTATTTTCAGCCTTGTATCACTATCGCTGCTGGTGATCCGATGGATAAAATCTGTTGTAGAGTCGTCACTGGTTCAGACGTACTTATAATATAATTATTTCTGTGACTGCATCTTACATTAATTTGTAGGATAACAGAAAACAATAAACTTGCGGGAAAGATGGTATACCGCAAACATAAGGTGCAAAAATTATAAGATCCATTTTGTTACATCTTGTGATCCGTTTATTTGGCAATCGCCAATGGCAGTCAGCAGGGTTTAAGAACACCAGTTGTTTATATTTTTTCGTTTGGGCTTGTATTATATTTGCCTTCGGGTTTATATGATCCGTTCGTCCTATTTTGACTCTTTCAAAATTCAAGAGTCTATCCTAAATTGAGGTAAATTATATGGCCTTCCAAATACCGTTTCGATTCCTAACATCACTGAAGAGACATTAATTGTCGAAATCCGGATATGGTGTACAAATATTTGCACCTTATTATAAGATCCATTTTGTTACATCTGGTGATCCGTTTATTTGGCAATCGCCAATGGCAGTCAGCAGGGTTTAAGAACATCAGTTGTTCGACCTGTGAGTCAAATGCGTTTTGTTAAAATATATCTTTTTCACTTTTTTGGTCTTTTGGAAAATGTTGTTTGTGCTGTATTTAGACCCCTCTACCAAGAAATTTGTTTTGCATGCACACGTATAAAAATTGCGGTTTTTATCCAACGCAATCATAGGTTTGAACGTTGTTTTCAATTTAGACTTATTTATATTTTTTTCGTTTGGGCTTGTATTATATTTGCCTTCGGGTTTATAAGATCCGTTCATCATATTTCGACTCTTCAAAATTCAAGAGTCTATCCAAAATTGAGGTAAATTATATGGCCTTCCAAATACCGTTTTGATTCCTAACATCACTGAAGAGACATTAATTGTCGAAATCCGGATATGGTGTACAAGTTTTTTGCACCTCATGTTTGCGGTATACCATCTTTTCCGCAGGTTTATTGTTTTCTGTTTAGTAATAAATTATTATAAGATCCATTTTGTTACATCTGGTGATCCGTTTATTTGGCAATCGCCAATGACAGTCAGCAGGGTTTAAGAACATCAGTTGTTCGACCTGTGAGTCAAATGCGTTTTGTTTAAATATACTTTTTCACTTTTTTTGTCTTTTGGAAAATGTTGTCTGTGCTGTATTTAGACCCTATCCTAAATTGAGGTAAATTATATGGGCTTCCAAATACCGTTTCGATTCCTAACATCACTGAAGAGACATTAATTGTCGAATTAAATCCGGATATGGTGTACAAATTTTTGCACCTAATGTTTGCGGTATACCATCTTTCCCGCAGGTTTATTGTTTCTGTTTGGTAATAAATTATTATAAGATCCATTTTGTTACATCTGGTGATCCGTTTATTTGGCAATCGCCAATGGCAGTCAGCAGGGTTTAAGAACATCAGTTGTTCGACCTGCTAGTCAAATGCGTTTTGTTAAAATATACTTTTTCACTTTTTTGGTCTTTTGGAAAATGTTGTTTGTGCTGAATTTAGACCCCTCTACCAAGAAATTTGTTTTGCATGCACACGTATAAAAATTGCGGTTTTTATCCAACGCAATCCTATATATATATACAAGTATAAATTGAAAACAACGTTCAAACCTATGATTGCGTTGGATAAATACATACAAGTCTAAATAAAAACAACGTTCAAACCTATGATTGCGTTGGATAAAAAAACGCAATTTTTATACGTGTGCATGCAATGTTAGTTGATTTATTTGATGAATTCTTACATTCTTACTTGGTAGCATGTATTGTTATTAAATGTAGATGTACAAACTTTACTGTCATTTGTGATCAATTTATTTTTCAATTATTATTCATGTCTCATATCATTCTGTCCTGTCAGGCAACAGATCCAGCAGGAGAGTTTATCCAGTGCTTGATAAGGTTTTTCTGCTTTTTCCCTTTCTTACTGTCAATATTAGCTGCTGTAACATTCTGGGTATCCTCATAGGCGGATCCAGGGGGGGGGGGGGGGGGGGGGCCCTTTCGTGGGAATCACTGAAGCATGACTGGAACGGGCCCCCTTAGGTCAGTCAGCGGGTCCGCCCTTATGAAAAGTTCTGAATCCGCCACTGATCCTGTAGATTCGGTCCCTGCCTCCAAGCTCCTGGAATTAAATTCCTGTTGATGGGGTGTTTTCAATCTAGTTGTTGGTCCTGAAGCCCAGGATAGCGAATCCTCATCAGATTGTGTAGAATAATGCAGGTCTCCACTACCAGACGAACTGTTGATTGGGAATGACCCATTGTTGAGAGGAGAATTCTGAATTTGTTGATCAAATTATCGCGATAGCCTATAACTGAATATACAATCTTCTCTGTCCGTTGTCCTATGAGAGTAGGGTTCCATCATGATCGTCGTTCTTAGGGCAAATGCGTCATCTCCAATGAAATAGTAGGGACGTCTTTGGTATCATTTGAAAGAGGCTCGGCATTTGGGAAGCCTAAGGTTCCATCTTCCGCTGCTTCTCTTAATTCGGACTTATCATACATCTGAGCATCAGAACAGGCACCGTTTCCTAAAATGTAGGGATAATATGAAATTATCGCAAAAAGTTTCATATATAAAGAAACATGAAATCACATGATAACTATTTACAAATGTATACATGTATATGTTAATTCTTGAGTGACTTACAACAGACTGCGAAAATAAATGTCATCAAGGATACCGAGGTTAACTAATTTTTCCACGAATGACACGTGATTCGACTCTCGAGTTTTTGTCAGATTCATTCACAATAAATATATACATGATGATCTGTTGCTTTGTTTGTGCTGCTCTTTGTTTTCCCTTTGTTTTATGGATTTGACGCTTTGCTTATTTTCGAAGTTGTTATATTAGATTATGAAACAGTATTACAAGCAATAAAATTTGTAAGTTTTTTCTAACGTTTTAAAGAACTTTTACTTAAAATTATATAAATATCTTACCTCTAACATCTGCCCATATATAAACCTGTAATCACCATCAACCAAAGCTAGCATCCCTTATAGTTGTGGTATAATGAATCTGAACGAGCCGGTTTCTTTATGGCAATATGCTTTCCATCCAACGCTCCACTGCAATTTGGAAAATGCTATATGCGCATAAATTGATCATTAATTGCTTTCCATTCCTCTGGATCATTTGGAGGAGTCATGACCTCATCTGTATATTCATCAATAATTGCACTGCATACTTCTCTGACAACTTCATACAAGGTGTTACCAGGAACTCTCCAGGATAATTTCATATCAGCACATGTCGATCCAGCAGCTATATGTCGAAAAATTGCGGCTAGTTTTAACCCAGGCTCTATCGGTTCTCTTTAATATACAAAACGGAAACAGTTAAACTTAAAATTATAACTGTTTACTTTCAATGTGTAATACCAATTATATTTTTTTTTCACTTTTCTAGATCCAATATTGTGTACTTGGTCACTTATATTTAATTACAGCTTGCAATTGCTTATTGATAATTTAAGGACATGACTCGATTATCAGAAAGTCGGACGCTACTATTGCATACTGATTATTTTACTGTATTCGTAATGACAGAAAATGGAAAGTTTTCTTAAGCCATAACCAAAAAACTACCGGAACCATGTATATTGTTTGGAAACCCGGTGCTGGATCCTCGTACATCTCTACGGGCATTTTCATAAAATTCCTGAAACTGCTCTGATCTTCTTGTCTAAGTTCAACTAATAGTTGGTCATACAATCCGTACTGCATTCTCCTTGATACCCACGGCTGCTGCCATAGACGTCTTTGCTGCCGTCTTCGATGCCTTCTAATGCCTTGTAAGTATTGGTGCATGTTTAGGTGAATTTGTTCTACGTGTTGTAGAGCCATGGCTAGAAGATATGCCCTCCTGACTCTCTCCAGGCAATCTATTATAGCAAGTGCCAAACTGAACACTTCCCAAACTTTTATACCATTTTATACATGCACTTGAATATACAAATAAGTATAACGGACATATGCCACTATAAATGTCAGAGAAAGTTTTGTTGAATGGCAGAATACGTTTTTGATACGCCACGGGTGCGTTTTATACGTTCACGGAACGCTGTAACTACGCCAGGCGTATGTTACAAACACGCCCCGTATACGTCCAAGTAAAAGTCGGACGATCTTGAGGCGTATACAACGTGCCCTAAACGTGTCTCAAACTTAACTGTAGCGTTTTTTAACGCACTTGTAACATATGTATTACGTGCGTGTAGCGAACATGTATACGCTTGACAAACGATAGAGCTGGATGAAAATGTTTATGCCGCATAAAAATTTCCTGGAGATGTAGCGTTCACCAAGCGTATACTTTTGTATTTCGACGTACTTTAAACTTATGCAAGGCGCGTCTAACGATTGCTTAGCGTTCCTCTTAGTACGTGCACTTGCGTTCACCTAACGTATATGGATTTAGTCAAATTTCTCTGTACGTCTTGTGCACGTCGGTCTATACGCCAATGTGTGACGCCGGCATTAGATCTGTAAATTTGCAAATTGGTTGGTGATTTATGTGGTCTGTTGTGCTGTGCGGTATGTTTTTGGAGATTCCTGTCATCCCTCTTTATGTATTACTAGTATTCAAAACCGTAAAGGATGAGAATTGGAAAAAAGTTTCGCTTGCTTAAAAGTAGAAAACAGATATATAGAAGAAGTTAGACAAGACATAAAGAAAACACAATAGAAGAATAAAGCCGTTTATATTTATAACATTTCATAGATTCGACAAAATAAAATCAGAAATAGAGTTTAATAATACTTAATTCTAGACATTTGCACATGTTAACACCAGACAATACTGAAGATTATGAATTGGAAAGAACACACTAATAAAAAGCCGTGACCCCGATCAGTTATCATATTATGTCGTGCATATGACATTCGTTGTATGTTGATGTATGTCACCATTACCATGATTACCCGAATATAGCGATGAACGTATCTGGAACTAGTATTGTGAAAGAACTTTCAATGGACCCATAAAAGCACAAACATCCAAGATGTTATATAGAAATCGTATCTCACAAAACAATACATTGCAAGAAAGGTATGTAATGCATACTATATAAATATAGGAAGATGTGGTGTGAGTGCCAATGAGACAACTCTCCATCCAAGTTACAATTTATAAAAGTAAACCATTATAGGTCAAGGTAGAATGTTTGATTAATATCAAGTCTAGTGTTCTGTCCAGGAAAGACCAGTTCATCCTGCCAATTATGTATTGTATGAACACACAGTCTAGTATGAATAACTGTTAATTAGTCTAATTCGACCTAAGGGACATGTGTTTACACTAAGCAGTCAATTTGGGGACACTGGTTTTGAAATTGTTGATTGATTCGCGATAATGACCGTTCTGATAATACACATTCTCTTTCTCCTTTTCGAGGTGGTGTAGTTTTGTGTCTTTTGCTTTTGATATTAACCTTGTGCCCCTCCAATGTAATTTAGCAACAGCATGGGCAATGTTCTTTTATCATTTAAATGATTTTATGAAAATGGAAGTTTAGAACAATTGTCAGAGAAGATAGAAACAACTTGTCTACAGCTAGGATAATTTAGGGCTTGTTATACAATATGAAATCATGGCAATTATTGAAGTCCGAAAAATTATCTCTAGATGCGTGTTTTATTTTATTGACATCTTTTGGTGGGTCTATACAATATGCGACAACATCAATATCTGAGATTTTTTTTACTGAGTGTCACATTTGGATCGTGAGTCATAAGGGTCAGGATGGGGTTTACAGAATAGAGAATAATGGACAGAAAAGTGCAGAATAAAGGACTAAAACAATAAAGAATAGAGAAAAATAGGCAAAAAAAAAAAGAATAGACAATAATGGGGTGCTAAAATATACAGAAAAGAGATTAATGGAAAAAGAAAAATTATCTACACAACTAAAGAATAAAGAAATGAGGGATCCCCATCCAGACCCTCAGTCTTGTATTGTAAAAATTAAAGGTCATATTTTTTTGTGAATCTGTAGTCATCAATGAAAATGGAAATTATAGGATGTGTTTTGTTTCTATTTCATTTTCCAATTGTAGTATACATAGATATGGAACCATTATAAGAAAATTGCCTACTCCTCTAAAACAAAAACCATAAAACGGTTGCAACCAGCCTAACCTAGCTAGATAATTTTGTGACTTGATCACTAGGAATATTAATGGGCACGAACGTTTGACTGGAATCCAGGATAATTGAAACGACAGAGCCAGTTTAGTTGTAATTACCCTGTTATGCCATAATTGACCATGGATATGCTCCATGCAATTGGTGTAACCACTATGCCGTCCTTTTTTCCAGGATTGCGACCTCACCGAATGAGAATTATAACCAAATGTACGTGTACTTCTCATGAGCAACACGACGAATGCCACTAGTGAAGCAGGATCTTCTTACTATTCCGAAAACCTTGAGATCCCCCACATATTTTGGTGGGGCTCGCGGTGGTCAGTCCTTAGTTTTTTTTATAGTAAGTGGTTTGTAAACTTGTTTGTCTTTTTGTCGGCTTTTGTTTTTTAGCCATAGCGTTGTCAGTTTCTCTTCGACTTATGAGTTGTGAATATCCCCCGTTATCTTCCACCTTTTGTTTATTTTTTGATAATATTGTATGTAACAACTACATCAATTGAAATTAATTGTATGTACATTTAGTAATGTATATACTGATTCACCGTGTAGAACACCACATGCGGAGTGTTGGCTATGTTTGACACGGGATGGCGGTTTTGAAGCGGAGAAAAAGCAATCAAGGTAAGTAAAAGTATAAACATTTCTTTTTTGAGAATTGTAACTAAGCACTAATTCATGTATTTCTGGGAATGAACCGAACCATAATCTATTTCCAGCAAGCAAAAGCAGATGTTTCTAGTGCTCCATTTTCTCAAACACCTCTCCCCAGTTTTCCGAGTTGCAGATTTTGAGACTTCATATGCAAGTTTCAGGATAAAAAAACACTTTTGGTGATTTTTCCTCCCGTATGATTTATATCGAAGTGAATTCCTATTATTGAACTTGAGCAAATGCCAGCTTCTTATTCAAAACTTATAGGATTTAAATTAAGTTAGTTTTTCATCGAAATGTAATGTGTCGCTCGGGGTTTCAGATTTTGCGTCTCAAGGGGGAGAGGCATTTATTATAACAAGGATAGATTTGCGTATAACTCTGTCTTTATTTGAAAGTTTGTAATTCAAACACGACTACTCTTTTATGATGTTTCATTACAAACTTAAGACCTGGTATTTCATTTGGCTCATATTTTTGTTTTTTTAAGTAATGTGCATGTTTAATGTTAAAAATAGAGAAAAAGCCTCAAAATATTTACTTTTATATCTAAACATGATTCCTTTTCCTTTTCAGTTACTATCATGGTCAGGAAGAAATCACTGCTATGGCTTAATACACCAAAACATGGAGCAAAATCAGAGAGCAGACCTCCGTATAAGATTTGCCCGAAGCCACCAACAGCTAATCTCTTTCAAATTTCTTCACCAGTTTCCTCTACAAAGCACACGTGCAATTAAAAATCGTTTTAAAAAGATGTGTCATCTTCTTCAGGTCTTCTTGAAGCTTTTTTTCCATTTGTTAATATTGATGCCGGTGAGCATAGCTGAGGATAGAGTAATTAAGCGAATTTGTTTCGTAGTGAGTCCTTTTTGCGGCGTGCACGTGTGCTTTGTAGAGGAAACTGGTGAAGAAATTTGATAAAATTTAGCTGTTGGTGGCTTCGGACAAATCTTATACGGAGGTCTGCTCTCTGAAGTTGCTCTATGTTTTGGTGCATTGAGCCATAGCAGTGACTTCTTTCTGACCATGATAGTAACTGAAAAGGAAAAAAATCATGTTCAGGTATAAAACAAAATACTTTGAGGCTTTTTCTCTATTTCTAACATTAATAATGTATATACTGATTATTAAACCTGCACATTACTTAAAAAACTAAACTATCGGCAAAATGAAATACTTTAAGTTTGTAATGAGTCATAATTTCAGATTAGGCTTGTTTGAATTACAAACTATCAGATAAAGACCGAATAATAGGCAAATCTATCCTTGTTTTAATAAATGCCTCTACCCCTTGAGACGAAAAATCTAACACACCGAGCGACACATTACATTTCGATGATAAACTAACTTTAATACCTATAAAGTTTGACTAACAAGTTGGCATTTGCATAAATTCAATGATAGGAATTCATTCTATATAAATCGTACGTGCAAAAAATCGCCAAAAGTGTATTTATATCCTGAAACTTGCATATGAAATCTCAAAATCTGCAACACGGAAAACTGGGGAGAGTTGCTTGAGAAAACGGAGCACTGGAAACGTCTGCTTCAGCTTGCTGATAATAGGTTATGGTTCGGTTCATTCCAAGCAATACATGATTTAGTGCTTACAATTCTCAAAAAAAAAAATTTGATACTTTTACTTACCATGATCGCTTTTTCTCCGCTTCAAAACCGACACCCCGTGCCAACACCCTATATGTTGTGTTCTACACGGTGTGATTGGAAGCCAGCAATAACATTCATTAGATGAGGCTGTGTTTGATAATAATATATTATGATAATAAAAAAACATCTTTGCTGTAAATATGCAATACATGTTCTACTATAATTAGCTATTCAAGATATAAAGATTCATTTAAAGTTCTATGATTAGTTAACTTATATGATCGATAGGTGTCATAACAATTGTTTTCAATGACAAATGCTAATCACATTTATTTATTACATTGCATGTTTGCACAGAACAAGTTTACTAAATACCAATGTGAAATTAAACCTGTAATATATATGTTCAAGACTTGTAAACGAATCAAAACGAAGTGACATCGCGTAGAAAAAAATGTACCTCCGTATATGATCGATCTACTTTATTTTTTTAAAATTCAATAAAATAAACTTTACTTATAGAAAGGTAAATTAAAATCATAATGACGTGTTTTTAAGACAAATCTTCATGTCATATATTGATTATTTAGTATGTATATCACGTGCAAAATTAATTTCCAATTTCTAATGATATATACCATATACATATATCAATATGTATCTGTATGTCATGTGTATATATTCTATAAGCTGTATTGCTTTTGAACAAAAGACTATTATTATTATACATGTACAAATGTATGTAACATGCCCTTTATGGACCGATGATTGTTTTTTTTTTAAGTATTCGTAGTCATATAGTTTGAAACGTCTTTATTTTAACATATAAGTTTGGTAATAACGGTACATACATACATGGAAACTGAACTGAAAAAAATGTCTACTCTTACAAAAATGTTGGAAAGGTAGGCAGAGTGAAAAACATCGTGTCTAGAAGTTAGAAATCATAATAAACAAAACAAAAAACTTATAAATACATTAGTGCACATTTGTAACGTTTCAATCATCATTATTTGCTCTACTTTGTTTTCATATCAAAACTGTATAATCCGAAAGACTGATGTTGGTGCATGAAGGTGGAACGGTAATATCATAGCCTTTTTAGAATTTTCACCCCTTTCTAACACTGACCAAGAACCTACATACACAGTTAACCTGAAGTAATTTAATTACAATACTCAGAAATAAATGTGAATATGTTTGACGACCGTTTACTTTTTCTGTTATATTTATAAGCCTAAGGCCACTAGGACTTTCAGACTTTTAATCATGCAGTGAAAACAAAATCAAAAAAATTCTCAAAAACTATTTTCACCTGTATGATTCAATCCTCAGTTAGGGAAAATATGTATATAGTAGATGCTGTATTTTTTGTCCAATCATAGTGTTCAGATAGTTCCCGGAAGGAAAATACTACCGTTCCACCTGAACCAATCATTATCATCGTTTACTAATTTGAGCTCTTACTACGAAAATGTTAATCATACAATCTTGTTATAGCAGTCAAATATAAAAATAAGAAGAAGTGGTACAATTGCCGATGAGACAACTCTTAACCAGAGACCAAATGACATAGAAGTTACCAACTATGGGTCACCGTACAACCTTCAACAGTGAGCAAAACCCAGCTATAAAAGGTCCCGAAATGACAAATGTAAAACAATTCAAACGAGAAAACTAACGGCCTGATTAATGTACAAAATAATGAACTAAAAACAAATATGATATACAGCAACAAAAGACCACCACTGAATTACAGGCTACTGACTTAAGACAGGCACATAAGAAAGTGGTGGGATTAAACAAGTTTGAAGGCGCCAATCCCCCCCACCCTAAACCTAAAAGTCATTTCCTATAACTTTTTTCTATTTTTAGGTAGTAGAACAGCATACGAAAAAAAATCACTCTGAAAGGGATTGCGTTTACTTTCCCTTGAAACATGAACTTTCCTTTATGGATGTATCTTTTTTATAATTTTGACATGATTTCTTTACTACTGCTTATAGAGATCATCTCAATCATTTAGAGCATACTGTTCCTTTCAAATTTAGGAATTGGTAATTTATATAATATTCTGCGGTTCTTATACCTAGATTATGTTTTTACATTATGTCATCTCAACTAAAATAGATGTAATGTTTATTATCCGTTATAATCATATACACATGAGTCGTCTCAAATGAAGAAAAGGTCATCTTTTTTTCGAATAAATGAATGTTTATTTGCTATGTATAACTTTCTTTTGTCATTAACATTGTTGCTTGTTAATCCCGCCGTCTGTTTGAAACCCCTTTTCGATTCTTTTTGTATAACATTTTCCTCGCTGGTTGAAAACTTGCCATAAATTGAATCATAATAATTCCTGCGCTTGGCTTGTTTGAAAGTTTTTGAAGGAAAACTATACTCTTCATCACTTTCCCAGTCGAAACTATCATCTTCTTGCGAACTATCTTGCTGAATGACATGTTGTTTAACTTTATACTTGTGTAAACCATTCTGGTGTAACCTTTTAATTCTCTTTATTTCATTTATAATTTTTGTTTGCGACAAAGTATCTAACATTGGTCTTACAATGTAAGTTTTGTCGTAGTTATTCATATTAGTTTGACTTGATAAACGTTTTCTGACAAATACGTTCTCACGATTCCATAAATTCATATTACCTGCGGTATTATAATTTATGATGTTAGAGTATTTATCATTACGCCCTATCAAAGCCCTTGAAACGGATGTAGTCGTAGGGATTGCTCCATTTCGGTTTGAAATATGCATTTCGCTGTTGTCTGTATACCAATTTGCGTCCAGTATCGGAAAAGACTTACCAACAGAAACATTCGTATCTTTCCCTTTTACTATTTTTGCTGTCTCTTGTATGGAAAACTCATTATGTGTTGTAACTGTATTTCCCGCATTCGGGATATCATCTGTTTCAGAGCTGAAACTAACATCTGAATCATAAAATTCTTCTGTTTGTTTATGAGCTCTCAGGAATCGACGAGTTGGTATAGGTGTCGATTCTACTTTGAATAGCTGATGTTGCACTAGACCTTTATTTTGAAAAGGATTGCGAACAAATGTTGATATGCTATTACCATAAATGTTACCTGCGATTCCCTGCACTGCTGAGTTCTGTGACTCTTGATGGTTCGCGAACATAAAATTCTTTTTTCTCCAGTTTTGCTTCATATTGTTATTCGTTTGAAGTGTCGAAACCTTTTCAATTTGTTCAGAAGATGAACCAATAGGTCGGCTTGATGTCGGTGGTATTTGCCTTGCCTTTCGATTAAGTTTACTTGATTGGTGTTTTTGCGAATATATATGCTGCAATGGAGAACCCATTGTTGGTTTTGTCTTGGTATTGTACATTGGGTTCTGTATTGAGACAGGATTAGAGAAATATTCAGCTTTATTCATTAGTTTTCTGACAAACGGAATCTTACGACTGGAATATTGTTTCTGCTTTGTTTTATCCGAGCTATACCCATTTATGCTTACAGACTCATTATTGTCTCGCTTCAGGAAAATTGTAACGGAAGCGTCTGTTGAATCTACTCCATCTCTGTTTAAAATGAATGTATCTCGATTATCTCCCTTTCGTCGACCTTTTTGGAACGAGAAAGCTTTGCCAAGTGAAATTATGACTGACTTTACTTTGTTAGCTTTCACAATATCTGCTGTCACGTCTTTAGAAAACAACTTGTTCGTTGCCATTCGTTCTGTCTGTATACTGTTAGCCTGTAGATAACCTGATGTTTCCTTTTTCGACCGAATATTCAGACTTTTATCAAAGTGATACCCAAAAGTAGGATCTGGAAAATATAAATTTAAATCGTCATGAAATACAGAGAGGGTTCAAAGTTTGTATTATCACGAATCAAAGGTCTGGATGGGGTTTATAGAAAAGAAAATAATGGACCGACAATACAGAAAAATGGACCAAAAAATAAAGAAAAATATAGAAAATAGTGGGGTGCTAAGAAACGTGGGCAAACATAAGAATGAAATGGAGACAAATGATCTTGAGGTTAAAGAAAACAGAAATGAAGAACCCTCATTCAGACCCTCGAATATGTTTTGATGTTTCGTGAATTATTTTTAGAAGCAAATGTTTCTGTTTTAAACCTGAAAAAGATAAACTAACATGAATTCAAGACTATATAATATACCAGTAAAGGGGTATGCATACAACTCCATATCAGGATATCAGTAATTATTAAAGATCATAAAGGGTTAAAGTATTTGAGGAAAATTGATACTTTTCCAGTCTCCGGACCATGCAAATCGTCAAAAGGGAAAAAAGGAACATAACCGTCCAAAAAACAACAACAGTAAAGTACACACATCGTACGTTTTACTTATTTTTTAGAAAAGGCATATAGAAATAAAATAACAGCTGCTGTTAATATTAGATTTATTTAAAGTCCGTTCACTGTGGTAAGTTTCTGGAGAAAAATTACCAAGTTCTTAATTATTTAAAACAAAATATGATCATACATAGTAGCGATTCCTGGTTTCAAAATTTTCTATTAAAACGAATATATTGACGTATCTATCGCATGGGACCATAAACTGTGTTTCATTAATATAATATAGGAACAAATCTGTTATTGATGGGGCGCAATTGGTACCCAGAAGAAATAACTTTCAATCTGAGAATAACCAAACGGTACATAGATGTTGACAAGAAGAAAATAATTAGCTTTTAATGAACTTATCACAGTTCCAGTAAGTAATTTTGATATTATAAAAAAATAAGTTTAAAGCTTTGTACTGGTCACAGCAAATATGTTTGCAATAAGATATTTATAGGAACTATTTAATTGATTTATTGTTGTTTTTTACGTGAAGTGACAAATACTTAATGTATTTTCATGACGATGACACATTAACAATAAATGCAATGCGTAGGTCCTGCAATAAGGGGTCGATCGCAAAGATAGGCGGGAAAATTGGAATACAACTGAAAAATGAGGATATACTGGATAGGGACAGACATTTAGCCTTTCAACAGGTCATCTACTGTCCCTCAGTCTGATCTCAGTCTCAGCAATTAGAGAATGGATGTGAGTTTATACATCCCACAGAGCCAAACGGACGCGCGATGGTATAACTGACTATCGGAAGAAGAACAAGCGATGACCATATTACTATACCCCAGTCAATCATTGGGGTGAGAGGCCATTTGACTTCTGTTTAATAAGATTGCGTTGGAGTGCAGTGAAGAGAGTTTCAAGTCTTGACTGCCAATAAAATTGAAAGTACCATAAAACACACAATTGATGAAACTTGTCATTAATAAGGAGATGTGGTATGATTGCCAATGAGACAACTATGCAACAGAGTTCAAGTGAAGTGGATGTAAGCAATTATAGGTAACCGTACGGCCCTCAACAACGAGAAAAACTCATACCGTATAGTCGGCTATAAACGACCCCGACATGAAAAATATGAGACAATTCAACTGACAAAACTAACGGCCTTATTTATAAAAAAAACAATTTACGAAAAATAAATATGACATGAACCAACGACAACCACTGAACTACAGGCTCCAGACTCGGGACAGGCACATAAAGAATGTGGCAGGGTTAGACATGTTTGTGAGCGCTCAACCCCCCCCCCCCCCCCCCCCCCCCACAACCTGGGACAGTGGTGTAACAGTTCAACATAGGAACAAACTTTAAAAATCAGTTGAAAAGGGCTTAACTCATCAGATCGATATAAAGCAGAAAAAAAAATCTAACGAAATCATAGACCGTACTTGGGAGGGTAATTATACATCATTTACAACATAAAAAGACACAATGTACAGATCTGAGAGTACTAGCGGTTCTTGATAGCTAGTTCAAAGCAAATAACAACTAATAAAAAAATCATGTATATAAGATCAAAATACCAATCAGTACACATCCAACATCCAATGAATTTAGTGTAAAGACGTCTTTAACAGTCCGAGAAAAACATGACTTTGTGCAATGCCAAAATACCAAAATATAGGTATCGACAGATTGTAGAACCGTGAATGTGCATATGTGTACAACACTAGTATATTTAGTATGGTTTTAATTTACTGATAACAAAATCAATATTTATACAAATAAAACAATATTCGAAGATCTTATTACAGTGTTGAATTGGTAACATTTTTAGAATAAGTTTATTGAAAGGATTGATAAGTTTACCTGGATCGTATCTAAATTTCCGGGCTCAGTAAACAACACCACCGTAAACATTAGGATGTGCGATTCCGTTTGAAATAAGTTTTCTACAAGAACAGCAAAACTTCCAAACCAATTCTTTGTATCTATGGAATTTAGTAAAGGTTTTAAGTAATTTGTAGGAACGAACTCCCGGACTTAATAATTTACCAGTAATACATAGATTACGCTCAATGAAATCCAAAACGTCACTACAGACACGGGCATAGCGAACGAGTTGGGATAAATAAACACCGTAAGACGGTGACAAAGGAACATCACTGTCCAAAAAAGGAAAATTAACAGTAGGGAAAGAAATATCGTCCCTTTTGTCGTAAATTCGTAAATTTTTGTGTAGAGTTTCTCGTGTAAAACTGAAATATTTAAATCTAGAAAAGGACTGTTATTGCTGTTAAAATTTGGTTTATTTATAGTAAGTTCCTTTGGGTAAATTTCGACAGTATATCAAGAGAATTCTTGATTATTTAACGAAAAAATATTATCAATGATGTCAGTTGTACCCTGGTTTTTGGTGGGGTTCGTGTGACTCAGTCTTTAGTTTTCTATGTTATGTTTTGTTTACTGTTTTTGCCATGACATTGTCATCTTGTTTTCGATTTATGAGTTTGAATATCCTTTGTTATCTTTCGCCTCTCTCTTTCAAAAAACATTTTGTCACATTCGGGGTATTATTATTACCGAGTAAGGTATTTAACTTCCTAAAACAAGATATTGTTATCAACGATGAACTTTTTACGGATTTAAAACTGCATGAATTTTATTATTTAGGGCTATTGCATGAAGAGATTCTTTTCAAATATAGGTCCTTAACAAATCTTTGAAATAGAGATGCGGAAGTTACCAAAGTGAAAGTCAAACACATAAGTCGGATACGGACTGACAATTCCAGGATAAAAAAAAGAAAGACGACCAAATGACAAACAAAATGAACAACAGTCTATAAAAAACATCGAAAACTAAACACTGAGCAACATAAACCCCACCAAGAACGAAGGTTATCAGAGATGCTGCTAAAATTCATATCCAGTTCTTGGTCTGAGAGCCTTTCAGAAAACTTACCAACATTTGAATTATATTTGTTTTAAAATTCAATTGGTCCATGTTAAAGTTTGGGTCATAATGTTTCCCAAAATTCATGGTTGCTAGGTATATTTTTTCTCAAATATTATTGTGCTATAAGACTTCCAATCAACTTCTCAAAATCAAAAATGCATCCTTTGAAATCCAGTCGTTCCACATAAAAGCTTGGGACATAAAAGCTTAAGAATGGAAATGGGGAATATGTCAAAGAGACAATAACCCGACCAAAGAGCAGAAAACAACCCAAGGCCACAAATGGGTCTTCAACCGGGTGAGAAAATCCCGCACCCGAATGCGGGCTTCAGCTGACTCCTAAACAAAAATGTGTACTAGTTCATTGAAAATGGACGTCACACTAAACTCCGAAACATATAAATGAACTAAAATAAAAAAAACATACAAGACTAACAAAGGTGGCTAATGACTTGGGACAGGCGCAAAAATGTGGCGGGGTTTAACATGTTTTGTGAGATCTCAACCCTCCCCATTTACCTCTAGCAAATGTAGAATAAACAAATACACAGCAATACGCACAGTAAAACTCAGTTTTAAAAAAGTCCGAGTCCGATGTCAGAATAGGTAACAGAAGAAACTAAGCAAAATGACAATGATACATAAATTAACAAAGGACTACTAGCAGTTACTGACATGCCAGCTCCAGACCTCAATTAACAACATATTTCCCAAATTATAAAGTTGTTAGGTACCATTCTGAAAATGTTTTGGTCGGAAACATTTTCAGGAAATTGAAATTATAAGAGCAAATGTATTTTCTGAATCAATTTTCAATACAACCAAGAATTATTTAGTGATTATATTTTAGGACGCCACCCCTGTTGTTATTTAAACCAAACAAGTCTGATTTTTTTTCATTCGACACAAAAAAGATCATAGAAATAGCTGGTCCTTAAGTTTTGAAAGCATCTAGTTTACGATTTCTGAGAACTACCGCGAGTAAGTTCGGAGAAAGAAAATGAAGTAGAAAATAAGAATATTAATATCGAGACACATAGCAAAACATGATGTATCCAAGCCCCGATTTAAACTGTTAATAACAGATTTAAATTGAAATCTTTCATTTTTTTTGTCGAACCAGGAACCGATGTGTAACTACAAAAAAGATAAAATGTGTCATAAGACAAAAAAATCATACTTACGTCGAATTTCACAATTTACGTTTTGAAACATCCACATCTGTAAAATGACCAAAGGGATATACCATAAAAGATATAAACTCATGATTTAACCTTGAATTGTTACACTTTGTTAAAATTTTAATACAAACATGTGTATAATCGCACACTGCATACTGTACTTTGCATACCAATTGATTTGTTTATAACTTTACTTAACCTCATTTACAAGTCCATAAAAAAATGAACATTATGAATCGTTTAACATTTAGTTATGATTTATTAATTCATTAGTATTTACAAACTGTGATTTTTGATATGATAAAAGGAAATATATATGTTCCGGACCATATGAGTATTTGGACCATAAGCGTATGGTCATGACCATCTGAGTAATTAACATAATGAACGTTGAAAAGGTGTCGCATAAATTAAGAGTTTCTAAAAAAAGAAATTTTGACTTATTCTATAATTTGGGAATCATTGTTATATGATTAATATAATAAAGTGAACATTACATACAAGTAAGAATTATAGTAACATAATGTTTGATTTTTCGTTACGAAACGCAATATGTCGACTTTGGAAAATAACTTCAAGAAATATCTAAATAAACTCTTTTATAACAATAAGTCAATTGCTTAACTCACAGGAACTTCGGTCATCGAACTCTCTTTCTTTTCTTTTTCAGATTAATTTTGGTGATTACATTTGTATTTATTGAGTTAAAATTTCTTAAATATTTCTTATTGTTTTTAGTAATTCAATGTGTTTTTGCTCCTATTCATATGATCTTACAATGAGAGTAAGTTCGTATGAACAGGGACAAATACACATCGATTAAATGAAAATAAGCAGAAATAAGAAAAAGTGTTTTGTTTCTGAAATAATAATTTAAACGCTAAGAAAACTCCAAAAAAGGTCTATGCCCCAAACGCATGTGGTTTCACCAAATACTCATATGGTCCGGAACATACATAGAATATTAGTCAGATTTGAGCTAAAACGAATTTCTCTAATATATATACACCGGATGAGATACAAATTTATAGAAGACTAAAATGGATGGGTTGCGACAAATGTTTGCTAAACAATGGATAATGATCTATGATATACATTCATATATATTGAAATATAAAATGCAAAAAATAGTGGAAACTCATTTCATCTTATCAAAAAGTTTTGATTTATCTGTAACTGATTCGAAAATTTTCTAATTAAAGAGGATGTTACATTACAGTCTAAATCTTTTCCTAAATAATTATCGATTCCCGAGTACAGTTTAATCCTCATTTCTCCCTATACAGTATGATAGACATAAGAAGATGTGGTATGAGTGCCAATGAGACAACACATTTTGAAGGGTTTACGCGACTCCTCGAAGAAACATGCGCAAATAGTCGATCATTAAGCACAACCTCTGTGTCTATACCGATTGTTCTGAGTTATGATAAAACTATTATTCCAGAAGACCATACGATTTCAAAGTTGTACAATTATTGTAGAGCAGGATTTATTTACCCTTCCGGAGCACCTGAGATCAATCCCGGTTTTTGGTTGGGTTCGTGTTGCTCAGTCTTTAATTTTCTTGGTTGTGTTTTATGTACCGTTTGTCTTTTCGTCGTTTTTCGTTTTTTGCCAGGACTTTGTCCATATAAAAAAAGGAGATTTGATATGATTGCCAATGAGACAACTCACCACCAACGTTCAAATGAAGTGGATGTAAGCAATTATAGGCAACCGTGCGGCCTTCAACAATGACAAAAACCCATAACGTATGGTCGGCTATAAAAGGCCCCGACATGAAAAATATGAAATAATTCAATTGGGAAAACTAACGGCCTAATTTATAACAAAAGAATTTACGAAAAACAAATATGACAGACATGAACCAACGACAACCACTGAAATACAGGTTCCTGACTTGGGACAGACACATAAAGAATGTGGCGGGGTTAAACATGTTTGTGAGCGCTTAACCCTCCCCTAACCTGTGACAGTGGTGTAACAGTACAACATAAGAACAAACTATAAAAATCCGTTGAAAAAGGCTTAACTCATCAGATGGATACAAATAGAAATACATCTTACAAAAACACAGAGTGGACTTGGACGGGTATACAGTTTGTTTTCGACTTATGAGTTTAAATAACCCTTTCGTATCTTTCGCCTCTCTTGTCTCTTCATATTGTAAAAAATACTTATATCTTGCCGAAAAAAAATCCGTACCTGTTGATTGTTTTTTATATTCCTTTTGTTGTGATTTGATAATGTTCCATAGACATTAATAACTATCTGGAAGATGATGCTATGTGGCTTTGAATATTAGTTAAATGTAGATATTCTATGAGCTGTATTGCTTACGATTTGAAAAGCGTAATTGGCATTTTTCTTCGTTTACAGATATAGATAATTTTATTACCAATCAAGGTGCCCTTTAAAGGTTAGATTAATTACAATGTAATTATTCATAATATAATAAACTGATAGTCTAAGATAATATTGGTTCATTAAAATAATAAGTGTACTGATTGTATAAACACTTTTAACTTAATCTTAAAAAAGAAATGTCAACATTAATGTATATTTTTGTATTCAGCTAGATATATAATTCTTAGATTTTCATTGTGATTTATCTATGGAACAAGTGAATGTGTTGGCATGCGAAACTTTCAGCGTAGATATGTAAGGAACTACATGTATATAATTTTATTATTTTGATTTACCTTGGTTGATGAAGTCTTGACTACACCTGCTGACGCCGAAGGAGTGCATTTGGAAAAAGTCAGGAATATGACTTTTATTTTCCATTCATTCCGTCGGTTGATATAGTCGAGCGTTTGATTTTGTCAGGTTTAATGTATCCCCCCATCTTGAATTTACCTTGCAGCTCGCCTTTTTGTTATTACTTATTTATACACGTACAATTAGTATTGTTAAAATTATTGACACTGACGAAGGCTATTTGTTAAGCCGAAATATTTGTCAACACGATTTATAACATCATCTTCGTATATTACCAACTTATATCAGTACCGTTGTGCATATCTTTAGATTTATATATATATATATGGCCTTTATTTCTGTTCAGTTCCAGCTACCGTCAATAATTTACAACTAGAGACAGATGTAGAAGAATTTGCCAGGCGTCTTCGTTTGAAAGAACATTTCAATAGACAACAGAAGAAAAAATTAAAAGAAGCCGGAATGAATGAATCTGAATATGAGAGTGATGAAGAAGACATATGCATCCCCAAATTTAAAAAAAGAAAAGTACATGGAATCCACCTAAAAGCAAAAACGATAATTTGGAATAATTTATAACATCAGTTAAAGCTGAAGTCAGATCTTCAATCAGTGGTAAACAAGTGCGAAATATTTCAAAGTCAGAAAGCCAAGCCATGATAAACGTAAAAGACCGTGATGACATTGTTATCAAACAAGCAGACAAAGGAAGTGCCGTTGTTGTGATGAACAAGGCAGACTAAATCGAAAAAGGGAATCGTCAGCTCTCTAACTCTAAATTTTATAAAGAATTAACATGTGATCCAACCAAAGAAATTAACAAAAAAATAAATGACGTCCTCTCAGAAATGAATAAAGATAAACAAATTGATGACGATACGTACGATTATCTACGCCCAGACGAAACCTGCAAAGCCGGTCGATTTTATTTACTTCCAAAACTCCATAAAGAAGGGATTCCAGGGAGACCTATAGTATCAGCTAATGGCCATCCTACCGAAAAAATTTCAGAATTTGTTGATTACCTCCTTAGACCACATGTTAGACAATTGCCATCTCATATTCAAGATACAACTGACTATTTGAAGAAAATGAATTCCTTAAGTTCTTTACCTAATGACACAATTTTGGTTTCGATGGATGTGTGTTCTTTATACACTAATATTCCAAAAGATGAAGGAATAACCGCTTTTGAAAAAGTATGGAACACTCGAAAGGATAAACATCCCCCAACTGACTGTCTAGTTCAGTTGCTTTAGCTAGTGCTTGAAAATAACAACTTTATTTTCAACGACAAGCACTTTTTACAGATTGACGGAACTAGTATGGGAACAAAAATGGCACTTTCTTTTGCCAACATTTTTATGGGGGATCTTGAAGAACGGATCCTTTTGAGTGTTCCATACAAACCCTTGTCATGGCTCCGTTTTATTGATGATATTGACATGAAATGGAAAGATACTGCAGAACATTTACAAGATTTTTTTTATCATTGTAACCAGTTGCATCATTCAATAAAATTTACATCTGAATTGTCAAGCAAGAAAATTGCTTTTCTCGACACCACAACATTTGTAAAAAACGGGGTCATGACAACTGATCTCCACACAAAGAAAACAAATAAACACCAGTTCCTCTCTCCGAAAAGTTGTCACCCGAAACACTGTTCCAGGAGCATTCCTTACAGTCAAGCCATCAAACTAAAGCGAATTTGCTCCTCGGAATCCAAACTCAACTATCGTTTGGGACAACTCAGAAAACAACTAAAATTAAGAGGATACAAAACCAAAAATATCACAGAAGCTTTTGATAAAGCCCAAGAAAAAGATCGAAAGATCCTCATGGAATACAAAGATAAAACGACCCGCCCAGATAGAATTCCGTTTGTCGTCACCTTCCATCCTGATTTGACAAATATTTCATCTACTGTCCGCAAGCACTGGCGTCTTATTGAAAATGACTCTTCCTTAAAAGAAATTTTTCCATCACCTCCTGTTATTGCTTATCGCAGACCCAAAAATCTCAAAGTCATACTTGTTACATCCAAAGTAAAATAAAACAAGAGACTTCTAAAATTTGGTGTTACAAACAATACAGAAAAAGCAATTGTAAGAGCTGTAAAGTCGCCAAAACTGACCACTCTTTCACCAGCACAGTAACAAAGCAGCGATACAACATCTATGTTACATCTAATTGTAAAACGGAACTTGCAAGCTGCAAACAGAAACTAAATTCAACATCAGACTTAATAATTACCGGTCTTTTTATACCAAAGGAAGAAACTGCCCAATCACGAGACACCTCTTAAGAACAGGACATACTTTTGAAAATATCACCTTTCAAATAATAGAGGTAAACCGAAATTGGGACACCCAAAGTAGAAAACAGAGAGAGGTTCTGGATGTATCGGCTACGTACTCTTGAACCTGATGGACTGAATGAGAGAGATGAAAAACAGTTTTATCCAAAACCAAAGGAATAAATCCTGAACTTCATACCATTTAACTAACACAATTATTTGTTTTGATTTAAGAATCGCAATGTACAATAAGCTGCAAAAATATATTAAAGACATGTACATTAAGCTGCAAAAATTTCTTTACAGCATCCGATTTTTACCTGGATGGCTGAACGCGCCTGATGAAGCTAATTTGTTTAACGAAATATTGAGTGAATAAATAAAATATAACAATTATTTTTATAACACTCATTAATTAATGTCTTAGGCATTTATACGTATAAAATTGCAGTTTTATCCAACGCAATCATAGGTTTGAACGTTGTTCTCAATTTAGACTTGTCTATATTTTTTCGTTTGGGCTTGAATTATATTTGCCTTCGGGTTTATATGATCCGTTCATCCTATTTTGACTCTTTCAAAATTCAAGAGTCTATCCTAAGTTGAGGTAAATTATATGGCCTTCCAAATACCGTTTCGATTCCTAACATCACTGAAGAGACAATAATTGTCGAAATCCGGATATGGTGTACAAATATTTGCACCTCATGTTTGCGGTATACCATCTTTTCCGCAAGATTATTGTTTTCTGTTTGGTAATAAATTTTTAATAAGATCTATTTTACTACATCTTAAGATCCGTTTATTTGGCAATCGCCAACGGCAGTCAGCAGGGTTTAAGAACATCAGTTGTTCGACCTGCTAGTCAAATGCGTTTTGTTAAAATAATTCTTTTTCACTCATTTGATCTTTTGAAAAATGTTGTTTGCGCTGTATTTAGACCCCTCTACCAAGAAATTTGTTTTGCATGCACAAAAAAATGCGGTTTTTATCCAACGCAATCATAGAATTGAACGTTGTTTTCAATTTAGTCTTGTATATCTAAATACAGCACAAACAACATTTTCCAAAAGACCAAAAAAGTGAAAAAGTATATTTTAACAAAACGCATTTGACTTACAGGTCGAACAACTGATTTTCTTAAATCCTGCTGACTGCCATTGGCGATTGCCAAACAAACGGATCACCAGATGTAACAAAATGGATCTTAACTATTGATTTAATACCAAACAGAAAACAATAAACAATGATATTGACCATTGTTGCTTTGCACTTCCGATGCATATGGCATTAGTTAAGAACACACTTATTTGCCGGCTTCAAGGTAAAATCCCTGTGATCTTATCAACTTGGATGTTTACTTTAAAAAATTAAATGTTTCTCAAGTAAGAAGTTATAAAAAAAAAAATGAAAAACTTTATTAACGTCTTAGATTTCAGCCTCATGTCAATTAAAAGTGTAATATTGAGTGGAAACGGATCTTGATATTCATACAACAGACGTAATAATGTATTCACACACCACACTGCTTATTTTCCCTCTGAATAGGACATGAAAGTTATATTTGTGTATAAGCATGAAAGTATTATTTTGCATGAAGTAATTTGGATAGCACTTTTCGAAAATGACGTCGTGGTAAATTATATAAGAAGAAAACAATACAACGAAACACTAATGTTCGGTCTTTTCTGAAGAATCTGACCTATCTCACGTACATGTTATGCATTTTTCATTCAATTATTATGTACTTCACATTTTTAAATTTACCTTGGAGTTTGTTATTTTTGTTATTACAAATTGTTTGTTATGTTGTTTATTGATGAGATTTTCCTGATGAACGAGAGACAATCCCGGCTGAATCTCGTTCCGTAGCCATTTAAAAAACGATTTACATCTACAACTTATTTTAAGGGTTTTTTGCTTAATTTTGCTAAAATCTGTTAAAATTGCGGTTTGAGCTATCTTCAGAAATTACTTGTTTGGAAATAAACCATAAAATTGTTCTAACTTCAAAGTATATCTATGAAATTGTGTTATTGTGAATTTACGTAAATGTTGAAGGACTTTTTATAATGGCCTTGTGTGGTGTGAAATAAGTTATGGGAAATTGGCCCTGCCTCTTTATCATTTGGTTTTCATTTTACGTACAAGTTTTGATGTTTTGTGATTGTGACTATCTATTTATTTAAATTTTGACATTACATCGTCTTCAATTTTTCTTGTCTTTGGTTAATTTGGTAATATTTTTAAATATTTTTTTTCATCTTTATTTGTTTCTGCTTTTGATATGTACTAATCTACGTGAAAATTGTTTGTTATATATGGTACACATGTTTGTTATGTACTTATTGTGATAGCTCTTTTAAACAATGAGTTTAACAAACACATAGTTTAACAGATCTACCAGCTGAATTATGCACAACATACTTCAGCGAAATAGACCAACGCTCTTTAGCATACCAGGTTATGCAGTATGAGAAACCACTATAGTTGGTCAAACTACATTTTAGCTATATCAGCATACTTTAGAGTACAGTCAAGTTTAAAGTCTCTTCATAAGTATAAACAAACATATGTTCCGTCAGTTTCGGCATTACTGATTTGTTAACTAAGGGATGCGTATTGGAACAGTGACACTTGTTTAAACACAGTTTCTACGTATTTACACATTCCCGGCTTTCAATTGTTAAGTTGTGAGCGTTTCGAAATAATATAAACCTAGAAAAGCGTTTAGGACGTATAAAATTTATAAAAACAAATATTTTCATTTTGAACACATTCTGTTATAAATGTAACAAAACAAAAAATGTCAATTATCTTAAATGAATGAATAAACCAATCAATCAATGAACGAACCAGTGAATCAATGAATTAATTAGTGATTCTATGAAAGATTGAAAGAATCAATCAATCAACGTTGTTGTAAACTTGTTTGAAATAAATCTGAATTGTCAAAGAAAACAATTCTAAGGAAACAGTTCAAATTAAAATTCTTTCCTGTTCAAATCAATACATCCAGCAATAAGAGGACATAGATCAGTATGCTAAACGTTTGCGGTTGAAATCATATTTTTCTAAAATTAACACGGCTGAAAAAAAATACTTAAGTAGTTTTTATGAGTCGTACCGATCTTTTTAGGGCAGACAATTGCAACTGATTTTTATGTTTTGCTGTGACACCACAGTCCCAAGATATGATGGGGATTCCGTGCTCACAAACATGTTTAACACCGCCACATTATTTATGTGACTGTCAGAAGCCTGTAGTTCGGTGGTCGTCGTTGGTTAATGTCTTTCATATTTGTTTTTCGTAAATTGTTTTGTTATAAATGACACTGTTTTGGTTGGTTTCTGGTTTGAATTGATTCACATTTTTCATGTCGAGTCTTTTATAATAAATTATCAAAGGTACCAGGATTATAATTTAATACGCCAGACGCGCGTTTCGTCTACAAAGACTCATCAGTGACGCTCAGATCAAAATAGTTATGAAGCCAAACAAGTACAAAGTTGAAGAGCATTGAGGACCCAAAATTCCAAAAAGTTTATAACTGACTATACTATATGGTTTTTTTTCTCATTGTTGAATTCCGTACGGTTGCCAATAATTGCTTATATCCACTTATTTTAACTCTGGTAGATAGTTGTTCCATTTGGCAATTATATTACATGTCCTTAATTTTAATTAAATTGAACAATAATGTAATCAGTACAAACAATGCTTTGAGTTTTGATAGTTTAATACATAACTTAAATATGTATTGCTTTTTAGGTATTAACACTTTTGTTTTGACATCCTGTCGATACATGATACGTATATTT
The DNA here is from genome assembly GCF_021869535.1 of Mytilus californianus. Classification (NCBI taxonomy): domain Eukaryota; kingdom Metazoa; phylum Mollusca; class Bivalvia; order Mytilida; family Mytilidae; genus Mytilus; species Mytilus californianus. The sequence continues at coordinate 48,038,396 of NW_026262593.1, forward strand.
CTTGCTGTGCACAATGTCAAGCCTTTCTCCGACTTATAATGCCGTCATAACACTTGGGATTTACTTATTGACATTTTGGTATGAATGAACATGGTTTATATAAAAATAAGAAGATGTGGTATAATTGCAAATGAGACAACTCTCCACAAGAGACCAAATGACACAGAAATTAACAACTATTGGTCACCGTACGGTCTTCAATAATAAGAAAAGTCAACACCGCATAGTCAAGTTATGATTAGTTGAAATTTGACTTTGAGCTAACTTAAAAAAGAATCGGAAGATATCAAAGGGATAAATCAAAACTTACAAGTTCAACCGAGACAGCGAAAATCATGGGGAAAAACGAACCACGACAGAAAAACAAACAAGTCTACAATGCACTGCTTCAGTTGTGATCCTGTCGTTTTACTGCTATTTTATGTGTTGATAAGTTAGATAAAGCGTTTAGACATCACTCAGTAGAGGGTAGGGTAATTGACTCTTATCTTGCCCTGAGAAATCGCAAAATCGGTATACCATTTGTTATGTAAATCATCTAACCATAAAACCTGACTGAATGAGAAAATTCTTAATTTACCCTTTACGTACATGTACATGTACTTGTGAGTACTTTAAGATCGATACATATTGTACCATTTCTTAATATTAGTTGTTTTGTGCTTACTTCAAATCTGACGAGTTCGGCGTGTTTTTATTTCTTTCAATTATTGAATTGTTACATCAATCACGCATATTATAATTCTGTGGGTGGTGTTGGTTTTCCTTTTTGAGTAATCAAAAATTTTCCATCGACGATTTTGTCTTTTAAATTTCTTTCCAACCCGGGACCTTGAAAGCTTACAATACTCTCCTAATTTTATATTACTTAATATTTTTTTTTGAAATGATATATTATAGAATTGATATCCTGGTATCTATAAGGAGTTTTTTTAAATATGGAAAATCTTTAATCATTTTTGGGTACGTATTACCATTTAACCGTACGTGTTTATTCTTTACCACCCACCACACTCCAGCTCCCAGTAAAAAAAGAACTATTCAAGATTTCATAAAAGCATTGTCGGATTCAATAGTTTTTTTTATATGCAGATTTCGATTTCCAAAATCATTGGATTTAATGTGCATAATTGAAAAAAAATGTGTCGTTTGAGTGCACCTAGTCTCATGCTTTTCCCAACGATCTGGCAATCAGTGAACCTGTAAATTAGATTTAATTATATGTTCTTTGCCATCTCCATATGATTTAAGTATAATATTTACAATTTAAAATTAGTTTTCAGATTATGCAATTGACAGTTCACTTTAAACACCTGTTTGTGTGAAGGTATACATTTGTTGAATGAGATAGTAAATGATCATTTTTATAAACCCTATAGACAAACGTCGTAAAACAATTTAAATCACACCATATTAGTCCTTTGCGTTACATCGTGAAGACCGTAAATCACACCATATTGTCTTTGGATTTAACCTGATGTGTATCTTTTGTCATCACTTAACCACACAAGTGCGTGCTAAAACGAAATATGAAAATGAACTTTGCCCGTGGTTTTCCCATTGATTTTAAATTTAGTATACATATTGCATGATTCTAAATATATACTCTAAATTTATCATTTAGGAATAAATCAAATGGAGAGTGAAGTAAGAGAGATTTGTTTTACAAAAAAAACCAAGGTTGTGTAATCGTTGAAGTAGTATAGCATATATACAGATTATATACGTCTTCCCATAAAAAAAGATTCATCTGAAGTTTTATCTTAACGATCTTCGTATTACGGTGGCAGAATGCGGCCATGAAAGAAAAAAAATTAGTTGTTCCCTCAAGATAGTTATCTCATTCCCTCAAGTTAGTTATCTAGTTCCCTCAAGATGCTATCTCATTCCCTCAAGATGTTATGTCGTTTCCACAAGATAGTTATCTCGTTCCCTAAAGATGCTATGACGTTTCCACAAGATAGTTATCTCGTTCCTTCAAGATTCTATGTCGTTCCCTCAAGATGTTATGTTGTTCCCTCAAGATAGTTATCTCATTCCCTCAAGATAATATGTCGTTCCCTCAAGATATTGTGTCGTTCCCTCATGATATTATGAACGAGATAACTATCTTGTGGGAACGACATAATATCTTGAGGGAACGGCTTAATATCTTGAGGGAATGACATAGTATCCTGTGGGAACGAGATAACTATCTTGTGGAAACTACATAGCATCTTGAGGGAACGAGATAACTATTTTGTGGAAACGACATAGCATCTTGAGGGAACGACATAGTAACTTGAGGAAACAACATATTTTTTTTTCTTTCATGGCCGCATTCTGCCACCGTAGTTTCTTGTGGAAACGTCATGGCATCTTGAGGGAACGAGATAACTATCTTGTGGAAACGACATAACATCTTGAGGGAATGAGATAGCATCTTGAGGGAACTAGATAACTATCTTGAGGGAATGAGATAACTATCTTGAGGGAACAACATATTTTTTTTTCTTTCATGGCCGCATTCTGCCACCGTAAATAACAGCAAAAACTTACAAAATTTGCCCATTTTAAGATATTGTCAAGATTATTTAGACACGAGCAACACCTTTACACAAAAACAATATTTTCCTACAAAATATAATTTACAAAGATGTTAATTATGTGTGTAAAATATTGGTTTTTGTTTTTGTAAAGCTATTGCTCATATATATTTTGACCAAACACTAGGGGTAAAATTGCCATTTCAGGTCAAATATGTAAATTTTGATGTGTTTATGTTGTCGTAGTGATCGCGCTTGAAAAACTGTGTAGGGTTCGTGTTGAAAGACTGAGCAACACGAACCCTACCATACACCTTGATGATTAAGGATGCTTCGGTAAGGTAAGTAGATCTTAGTCCACATGTGGTTCTGTTGTGCTACTCATTTAAGAACACATTCCGTGCTGTCAAATTCGAGGAAAAGAGGAATGAATTGTGGTTACGACAATTGGATCATTACAACCATCATCTATGAAGCAGATATTCCATAACGTCAACCGTCATAATGGCGTCCGTAAACTCTTCGAAGTCAATAGAAGTATTAAAAGCAATATGTGCTCAATATTTTGTTTTTAATCCAGAGGAAAGTAAGATAAGAAAAAAAAGCAATGAATAAATGAAGTGAAAAGGTTGCAGATTGTCAGACCAGTATACAGTTGAGTTGACTGTCAAATCTCATGAAAATGCCAAGTGTTTTGAAAAAGGTTTGATGTTGACTATCTGCAGTTCATTCCATTTGCAAAACTCATATAAATTTCATCAACTCATTAAAAACGTAGAATTTGACAACAATGAGCCCATATGACAAAACCACTGTAATCTGTAAGAACAATATATAATAGAGATGGTTCTGAAGTTAACAAAATTTTTAAAGTTGATTACTGAATTTAATCGCAAATGAAAAGTCTATTTTTTTTTTACTTTATCCAAAAAGGTCATATCATTTGACAGCCAACAAAAATAATAAAAATAAACTTTGGAATTTGTAAAAGAAGAAAATATTGGTCCACATGTGGTTCTGTTGTGCTACTCATTAAAGAACACATTCGGTGCTGTCAAATTCGAGGAAAAGAGGACGGAATTGTGGTAACGACAATTGGATCATAACAACCATCGTCTATGAAGCAGATATTTCATAACGTCAACCAAGTCGTAATGGCGTCCGTAAACTGTTCGAAGTTAATAAAAGTAAAAAAAGCAATATGTGCTCAATATTTTGTTTTTAATCCCTTTTGTTTTCAAGAGAAAAGTAAGATAACAAAAGCCACCTTTTAAGAAAAATCTAAAACAAGATATTGGTATCGGTTAAACACGGTTAAAAAGATTCAAAGATGTTCGAATCTTTAGGTCAGAGGATCCACATTCTGTTAGCAAAGTTCAAAGAATATCAATTAATATCTTGTTTTTTTTTTCTTATAACACCAAAATGAGGATTGGCGTAATCTTTTGTTAAGACGATCAACATATTAGAAGATGTGCATTCTAACTCGACACACGTGTGATCAAAAGATCTTTTTCTGGATGACGAGCAATAATTGGACTTTCAATAATTTTCTCGTTCTGTTTGATGAAATAACCATGAGAAAATAATAAAATTTACACAAGAAGCAAACATTTTTAATATATAAAATGGGCTCTTACTGCTCTTGTCTTATATCTAAGTGTTGTACTTTGTGTGCGTTTTTATCATCTTAATGTATGTGCTATTTCTACTAGTAACAGTCTTGTATAACATTTGTCCTGAAAAACTTTTCTCAATTTTAAAAGTTCTCGTCTAGCCAAGGTTAAGGTTTGAAAAATAACATAACAGAATGTTTACGAATTTTGTGATGTCCAGTTGTTAGTGGGTTTTGTGTTGCTTAGCTTGTGTTCGATTCATGAGTTTTGAACGTCTTCTTGGTATCTTCCGCCCCTTTCTACAGTTTCTGAAATCAAAGCACAAGTTTTTGCATTTACCTCTATTTTAACACGAAGTCAACAAAAAGTAAGGAAAAGGTGCATTTATCAAATTATGAGGATGTAACATGGTATTTATTAAATACATCAAATCGGAATAAATCCTACACAAACCTATAATAAAATATAAATAATAAAATTAATAACAAACAAATTCTAAGAATGAAAGAAGATATTATAAAGTTTTGAAAGCTCAAATTATCTACTAACTGGCTTTTATCAAGAATAGTTTCCATGCATGGTTTCATGTTGGTTCTTCAGTTAAATAACTTCTATTAAGATAAAAATCAATTAATATGAAATTTCGAAAAATTAAGTTATTTTTCGAACAACACAATAGTATGATGAGCTGATAGGAATTGTATAAATTTACAAATTGTGAAAATAAAATGTTGAACGGCAAATTAGAAATAAAACAATATACAAATCTTGAATACTTCATATCATTTTATTTTTCGGATTGCCGAAAAATATAATAAAATTCATAGTGAAACCCATTCTACCGAATAATTTTGTACCTGTTAGACAATTTATTATGACCTGTGCACATGTATATCAGCTTACCGTAGATTTGATTTAGTAAATAACTGCTGACTTTTGGAGACATGCTGTGCAGGTAAATACTATTTCAGTGTTTTTTAAGATATTAGTTGTTATTACTTTAAAACTATTATCAATTAGACATTACAGAAAATCAAGATTTGAAATTAAACTATCACATTAATTTGTCTCGTTGATAATCCAATTTGTCGTAATGATTAAGTTTGTAAATGGGATGGGCTTTATGATTTTAAATACACATGCATAAGTATGTGGTTAACAACCGTGTAATGTATATGTCATTCACAAAATGACGTTTTATGTATATCTAAATGAGATTAAAAAAAAAACCAAATCAAAAGTCAATTGATTAAATTTTAGTTGATAGATAACTGTAATTATACATTGTCACCGTCGTGGTAGTTTAGTTGATAGCCGATGCCCCTCATGGGGTGTCCAAGTAATCACATAACCACAAATGTTTTGCCAATATAATCACATAATCATTAATTATTTTTTAAAACAAGATAATCAAATAATCAAAAATACAGGTCAAATGTTTGTTATTGGTGATTTTGTTGTGATATGATGACCAGTAATGGTTAAAAGAGTTATAACTTAGTTCTGAATACAATTAGAATATGTTTATACATTTATTTAATTTGAAGTACATATGCACATTGTAGTTAAAAAAATATCATTTCGGGTTTGATATATATTAGCTTTCTGATTATATTATAGCGGGACAAGAACAATTTTTTTTTCTCTATCAATTGAAACGAAACAAGTACTTGTTTTATATTAAATATTAGCGGGTCAAAGAGTTTTAAAATCACTAATTGCTGTACATGCCCCTCCCCAAGTAAATATTGCACAATTCCTTATATTAATGTTTTATTTCTGTAAATTTATTTTCGTGTATTATCTTTGACCTCTGCTATGGTTTTACTAAGAATTTTTATAGCATTCTGTATTTGCTTGTGTTTGTTATATGTCTGTTATATTTATTTAATAGTCTTTGCTAATACATATAATCAAAGAATGAGTTCGTTATGGTTCTTCAGATAAGCAACTTGATTAACTTAACCCATTCAATCAAAATTGTTTTGTACCTGTAAAGAGACTTTATAGTCACCTGTGCACAAGTATATCAGCTTACCGTCGATTTGATTTATGCAAATAACTGCTTATTTGGAGAAATGCTGTGCAGGTAAATACTATTTCAGTACTTTTTATTGTTATTCCTTTAAAACTTTTATCAGTTAGACATTACAGAAAATCAAGTTTAAGAATTAAACTTGCACATTAATTTGTATTAGTGGTTATCCAATTTGTCATAATGATTAAATTTGTAATTGAGATAGGCTTTTGGATTTTAAATATTTGTATATATATATGGTTAACAACCGTGTAATTTATATGTCATTCACAAAATGATATGTATATTTGAATGAGAAAAACAAAACAAACCAAAAAGCCACTTGTTTAAGTGTTATTTTATACGAATGAATGCCTTTGTAGTCGTCGTGATAGTTTAGTCTACAGCACAGTTAAGTCATCACTTAAGTGTTGATGGGAAATGTCATTCAATATGATACGTTCATCTTCGGTAAACCAACTGTTTATGAAATGAAAAAAAAAAATTCTTCAAATGTATGTACCCAAGCGTCTTTCTGGGTCACTTTTCAACAGGAAAGTTCAAGACCAAAAATAAGATGGATGTATAAGTGCCGAAACATGCGAAGGCTATCACATTCAATACATCTATGGTCAACTTGGCGATAAGGAAGTGGAACTTAAGTTTTCTAATATTTTCTGATTTTATCAAAGGATAATGTAAAAAAAAAGATATTGACAAATCATGTCAGTACCGAATCACTACTTATCTGTTGATACCCTCAAGGACATATAGTCAAAGAACAGCGGTATAGAGCCAAAATTTTTTCGAATCAATAAGGTGACTCTACCTTTAGGCACAGATATCCCAAGCTGTTTTATGAATATTTTATTTTTAATGCTCTTTAACTTCGTATTTGATTTGACCTTTTTTGATTCGAGAGCATCGGATGGGTCTTTTGACGATGAAACACGTGTCTGGCGAACAAAGTTACAACCTATTGCTAAGTTCTAAGTTGATTTGATTCTGGTGGAGAGTTGTTTCATTGGTAAAACTACCAGATCTTCATATTTTCATATTGACTGATAGGTGTATTACAAGTGATATGTGGATGCAGTAGAATGTGTTACCGTGACTATAGTATATGCCATTATATTTTACAGTTAGGATTGTTTGCTTGTCAGAGGAGCTGCATACATCCTCAGTTAAAATATAAATCCTTTAAATTTATTACCGCGTATTATCCTTTCCCATGAGATGGTTTTACTAAGAATTATTAAACCATTCTGTATTTGCCTGTGTTTGTTATATATATTTCTATGATATTGTATTAATGTCTTTTTGTCGAGCTGTTTGTTATAGTCTTTTTTAGAGTCCTTGGTCAGCTCTATCTATTGTTTATATATTCCGTAATTCCAATCTTTATTCAATTGTATGACGTTCTGCCTCATTAAATATTCCAAATATCTTTTAATAATAATCATAAGTTTTATCTTGGAGTGCAGTATTTTTTTATGTTTTTTTTCTAATTATACCGCAACTTCAGCTCGTTTTCTGAAATGTAACATACCGAATTAGACTTATCACTGGATTTGTACTCAAACGAGTCCCACATATGGATCAGGATTTGCTTACCCTTCTAGAGCACCTGATATCACCCCGGTTTTTGGTGGGGTTCGTGTTGCTCAGTCGTAAGTTTTCGATGTTGTGTTTTGTATGTTGATGTTTGTCTTTTTGTCGTTTTTCGTTTTTTGCCGTGATGTTGTTGGTTCGTTTTTGACTTATTAGTTGGATTATCCAAATGGTATCTTTCTCCTTTCTTTCACGGATATTCACATGCATAAAAAAACATGTATTCCTAACAAAATCCAACCGCCGTCAATCGAAATTCCAGTAGTAGTATCAGCACTTTTCAAAATTGTGTCAAAGGTGGCAATGCCTGTGCAGCGAGATTATCAAACAAAAATACTCGTTGATATCCACACATATTTCCAAGCAATGCCAAAAAATAACAAGCCTGCTTGATTTTACCATGATTTAGGAGACCACACAATCACAATTCTTATTTTATAAAATTCCAATTTCTCGAAATAATCTAGAAACAACATGGACAATCACAAAATCATTTTAAAAATTTCATTAAAATTTATGAACAGTCTTGGAATGATGAAGGGTCATTCGGGTCACAATGCAAGTTTTTACATGTTCGGTAGAGAAAAGCGATGCAGTTTATTCGTCACCCTACAGCTAGAGCAACATGTAACAGTTAGTTCTAGTATAATATACTAACACATTACACATTATTCGCGTGCGCTAGACACAACCTGTTGATGCTAAACAGAGAATGTGATTCGCGTTCCTGTAGGGTACGTGTTCCGTACTAAAACCTCCTACGGTCTAATAGAATTATCTGGCCATGCAACACTGTTGAATAGAATACGCATATATTTCTTTGTGACTTGGATTGAGAGTTGTCTCATTGGCACTCATACCACATCTTCTTATTTCTATCTACTTGCTATATGATAATAACCTTTTAAGAACTGATGACACCTTTCTTGACTAATAGGGACTAAATATACTACGTCACTGACATAGGTCCTCAATTTTCAAATAATATCATTTAGAAATCGCCTCACATTTGTGTCCTTCATCTGAAATTGCAAATTAAAAGAAAATGTTAAAACAAATTTAAATTCTTACAACACAAGTTATTTACTTATGTAAGAGATAACGTTTATACTGTGAACTACTTCAAACGTGCAAAAGTTGCAACGCATTGCTCTAATTAACTGAACTGTAACGCGTTACACTAGCCTACGTGAACTATCTGGTACGCGTTGCACCCGAACCAACAGCAATACGTTGCTCTAGGGTTTGCGAAACAACAACAACGCGTTGGTCTAGGGTACGAGAACCGACCTGAGTGAACCTTCATATGGATTAAACGACTGGGGATTACATATCCTCTCAGTCTACATGATAATATCAATACAAAACACACAGTAGAAGTGTAATGTTTGATTATACGTCAGTAACATTAGACGTCAGTGTATAGAAATAATGTTCATTGAATAACAGACAATAATCGAGTTTCTGAAATCAAAGCACAAGTTTTTGCATTTACCTCTATTTTAACACGAAGTCAACAAATAGTAAGGAAAAGGTGCATTTATCAAATTATGAGGATGTAACATGGTATTTATTAAATACATCAAATCGGAATAAATCCTACATAAACCTATAATAAAATATAAATAATAAAAGTAATAACAAACAAATTCTAAGAATGAAAGAAGATATTATAAAGTTTTGAAAGCTCAAATTATCTACTAACTGGCTTTTATCAAGAATAGTTTCCATGCATGGTTTCATGTTGGTTCTTCAGTTAAATAACTTCTATTAAGATAAAAATCAATTAATATGAAATTTCGAAAAATTAAGTTATTTTTCGAACAACACAATAGTATGATGAGCTGATAGGAATTGTATAAATTTACAAATTGTGAAAATAAAATGTTGAACGGCAAATTAGAAATAAAACAATATACAAATCTTGAATACTTCATATCATTTTATTTTTCGGATTGCCGAAAAATATAATAAAATTCATAGTGAAACCCATTCTACCGAATAATTTTGTACCTGTTAGACAATTTATTATGACCTGTGCACATGTATATCAGCTTACCGTAGATTTGATTTATGTAAATAACTGCTGACTTTTGGAGACATGCTGTGCAGGTAAATACTATTTCAGTGTTTTTTAAGATATTAGTTGTTATTACTTTAAAACTATTATCAATTAGACATTACAGAAAATCAAGATTTGAAATTAAACTATCACATTAATTTGTCTCGTTGATAATCCAATTTGTCGTAATGTTTAAGTTTGTAAATGGGATGGGCTTTATGATTTTAAATACACATGCATAAGTATGTGGTTAACAACCGTGTAATTTATATGTCATTCACAAAATGACGTTTTATGTATATCTAAATGAGATTAAAAAAAAACCAAATCAAAAGTCAATTGATTAAATTTTAGTTTATAGATAACTGTAATTATACATTGTCACCGTCGTGGTAGTTTAGTTGATAGCCGAGGCCCCTCATGGGGTGTCCAAGTAATCACATAACCACACATTTTTTGCCAATATAATCACATAATCATTAATTATTTTTTAAAACAAGATAATCAAATAATCAAAAATACAGGTCAAATGTTTGTTATTGGTGATTTTGTTGTGATATGATGACCAGTAATGGTTAAAAGAGTTATAACTTAGTTCTGAATACAATCAGAATATGTTTATACATTTATTTAATTTGAAGTACATATGCACATTTTAGTTAAAAAAATATCATTTCGGGTTTGATATATATTAGCTTTCTGATTATATTATAGCGGGACAAGAACAATTTTTTTTCTCTATCAATTGAAACGAAACAAGTACTTGTTTTATATTAAATATTAGCGGGTCAAAGAGTTTTAAAATCACTAATTGCTGTTCATGCCCCTCCCCAAGTAAATATTGCACAATTCCTTATATTAATGTTTTATTTCTGTAAATTTATTTTCGTGTATTATCTTTGACCTCTGCTATGGTTTTACTAAGAATTTTTATAGCATTCTGTATTTGCTTGTGTTTGTTATATGTCTGTTATATTTATTTAATAGTCTTTGCTAATACATATAATCAAAGAATGAGTTCGTTATGGTTCTTCAGATAAGCAACTTGATTAACTTAACCCATTCAATCAAATTGTTTTGTACCTGTAAAGAGACTTTATAGTCACCTGTGCACAAGTATATCAGCTTACCGTCGATTTGATTTATGTAAATAAAATATTTATTTGGAGAAATGCTGTGCAGGTAAATACTATTTCAGTACTTTTTATTGTTATTCCTTTAAAACTTTTATCAGTTAGACATTACAGAAAATCAAGTTTAAGAATTAAACTTGCACATTAATTTGTATTAGTGGTTATCCAATTTGTCATAATGATTAAATTTGTAATTGAGATAGGCTTTTGGATTTTAAATATTTGTATATATATGGTTAACAACCGTGTAATTTATATGTCATTCACAAAATGATATGTATATTTGAATGAGAAAAACAAAACAAACCAAAAAGCCACTTGTTTAAGTGTTATTTTATACGAATGAATGCCTTTGTAGTGGTCGTGATAGTTTAGTCTACAGCACAGTTAAGTCATCACTTAAGTGTTGATGGGAAATGTCATTCAATATGATACGTTCATCTTCGGTAAACCAACTGTTTATGAAATGAAAAAAAAAAAATTCTTCAAATGTATGTACCCAAGCGTCTTTCTGGGTCACTTTTCAACAGGAAAGTGCAAGACCAAAAATAAGATGGATGTATAAGTGCCGAAACATGCGAAGGCTATCACATTCAATACATCTATGGTCAACTTGGCGATAAGGAAGTGGAACTTAAGTTTTCTAATATTTTCTGATTTTATCAAAGGATAATGTAAAAAAAAAGATATTGACAAATCATGTCAGTACCGAATCACTACTTATCTGTTGATACCCTCAAGGACATATAGTCAAGGAACAGCGGTATAGAGCCAAATTTTTTTTCGAATCAATAAGGTGACTCTACCTTTAGGCACAGATATCCCAAGCTGTTTTATGAATATTTTATTTTTAATGCTCTTTAACTTCGTATTTGATTTGACCTTTTTTGATTCGAGAGCATCGGATGGGTCTTTTGACGATGAAACACGTGTCTGGCGAACAAAGTTACAACCTATTGCTAAGTTCTAAGTTGATTTGATTCTGGTGGAGAGTTGTTTCATTGGTAAAACTACCAGATCTTCATATTTTCATATTGACTGATAGGTGTATTACAAGTGATATGTGGATGCAGTAGAATGTGTTACCGTGACTATAGTATATGCCATTATATTTTACAGTTAGGATTGTTTGCTTGTCAGAGGAGCTGCATACATCCTCAGTTAAAATATAAATCCTTTAAATTTATTACCGCGTATTATCCTTTCCCATGAGATGGTTTTACTAAGAATTATTAAACCATTCTGTATTTGCCTGTGTTTGTTATATATATTTCTATGATATTGTATTAATGTCTTTTTGTCGAGCTGTTTGTTATAGTCTTTTTTAGAGTCCTTGGTCAGCTCTATCTATTGTTTATATATTCCGTAATTCCAATCTTTATTCAATTGTATGACGTTCTGCCTCATTAAATATTCCAAATATCATTTAATAATAATCATAAGTTTTATCTTGGAGTGCAGTATTTTTTTATGTTTTTTTTCTAATTATACCGCAACTTCAGCTCGTTTTCTGAAATGTAACATACCGAATTAGACTTATCACTGGATTTGTACTCAAACGAGTCCCACATATGGATCAGGATTTGCTTACCCTTCTAGAGCACCTGATATCACCCCGGTTTTTGGTGGGGTTCGTGTTGCTCAGTCTTAAGTTTTCGATGTTGTGTTTTGTATGTTGATGTTTGTCTTTTTGTCGTTTTTCGTTTTTTGCCGTGATGTTGTTGGTTCGTTTTTGACTTATTAGTTGGATTATCCAAATGGTATCTTTCTCCTTTCTTTCACGGATATTCACATGCATAAAAAAACATGTATTCCTAACAAAATCCAACCGCCGTCAATCGAAATTCCAGTAGTAGTATCAGCACTTTTCAAAATTGTGTCAAAGGTGGCAATGCCTGTGCAGCGAGATTATCAAACAAAAATACTCGTTGATATCCACACATATTTCCAAGCAATGCCAAAAAATGACAAGCCTGCTTGATTTTACCATGATTTAGGAGACCACACAATCACAATTCTTATTTTATAAAATTCCAATTTCTCGAAATAATCTAGAAACAACATGGACAATCACAAAATCATTTTAAAAATTTCATTAAAATTTATGAACAGTCTTGGAATGATGAAGGGTCATTCGGGTCACAATGCAAGTTTTTACATGTTCGGTAGAGAAAAGCGATGCAGTTTATTCGTCACCCTACAGCTAGAGCAACATGTAACAGTTAGTTCTAGTATAATATACTAACACATTACACATTATTCGCGTGCGCTAGACACAACCTGTTGATGCTAAACAGAGAATGTGATTCGCGTTCCTGTAGGGTACGTGTTCCGTACTAAAACCTCCTACGGTCTAATAGAATTATCTGGCCATGCAACACTGTTGAATAGAATACGCATATATTTCTTTGTGACTTGGATTGAGAGTTGTCTCATTGGCACTCATACCACATCTTCTTATTTCTATCTACTTGCTATATGATAATAACCTTTTAAGAACTGATGACACCTTTCTTGACTAATAGGGACTAAATATACTACGTCACTGACATAGGTCCTCAATTTTCAAATAATATCATTTAGAAATCGCCTCACATTTGTGTCCTTCATCTGAAATTGCAAATTAAAAGAAAATGTTAAAACAAATTTAAATTCTTACAACACAAGTTATTTACTTATGTAAGGGATAACGTTTATACTGTGAACTACTTCAAACGTGCAAAAGTTGCAACGCATTGCTCTAATTAACTGAACTGTAACGCGTTACACTAGCCTACGTGAACTATCTGGTACGCGTACCAACAGCAATACGTTGCTCTAGGGTTTGCGAAACAACAACAACGCGTTGGTCTAGGGTACGAGAACCGACCTGAGTGAACCTTCATATGGATTAAACGACTGGGGATTACATATCCTCTCAGTCTACATGATAATATCAATACAAAACACACAGTAGAAGTGTAATGTTTGATTATACGTCAGTAACATTAGACGTCAGTGTATAGAAATAATGTTCATTGAATAACAGACAATAATCGAGTTTCATATATGATCATGTTATTACGGTAGACTTCAACATCATTCAAGACCCAAACGTTAAGAACTTTCAGCAAAAGGACCGACATATTGATTGGAAACATTGTCGCTGGTTCATTGAGGTCACATAATACGCATATTTGTAGAATAAGAAGCAAACTGTTGACAGTTTTTACTTTTCTACTATACATAACACAATCATATGAAACAAAAGTTTTTCAATTTAATTAAATTGCCGTTTGAAAAATATTATTGCAAATTTATCATCGCAATGCTTATAAAGAAAAGAAAGGTAAATATGATAATTATACTTATTGGAAGTGTCTTGAGATGATATAAGCTGTAAATATTCGCCTTGACGACATGTATGTACATTTCATATATCGATATGTTGCAGATATTCCTGTGAGTACTAATTGTGTCCCTTTAAAACAGCAGACGTTTTCCTGCATTGTTATGTATAACAGCGATGGCCAAGCTCAGTAAAGACATGTCTTAATTCCATTCAATTGATAAACACAAAACATACCGTTACTTTGAGGATACTTTGTTGTTAAATTATGAAGACCTCTCTAAATATATATATACTGCCGACATAACATTACTTTCATTAAATATATCAGTTATAAATAGCAATGTCTGTCCTTTTCCAGATTTATCTATTTCTGTTTAAGAAGGGAAACTCTACACAAACACTTACGACAAAAGGAACAATTATTCGTTCTCTATTATTTAAAAACACTGAACTCCATGGAAAATTCAAAACGGAAATTCCCTTAACAAATGGCAAAATCAAAAGCACAAACACATCAAACGAATGGAAAACAGCTTGATATTCCTGACTTGGTACAGGCATTTCCTGTTGCAGAAAAATGGTGGATTAAGCCTGCTTTTATAGCTAAGTAGCTAATTTTCTCTGGACTGTGATGTTCCGTTGGTCCCCATCTTACCGTGTTTATATATCCCAACTCTTCCGCTCTGCCCGTAGCAGTAGTGACGTTTCGGATTTCAATGAACGTTATATATGTATTGCAGGTAAATCATTACGTCAGGAATTTCACTACAACAAATTACTTAAAATCTTTACTAAATTCATTGAAGGGACATTAGCTTTTATCATTAGCATTGTTTGTGTGCTGTTTCTGTGCTCTGTATTGATCTGATGAGTTAAGCCCCTTCAAACAGAATTTTATACTTTGTCGTTATGCTGTGCTGTTCACAAATGGCCCAGTTTAGGAGGAGGGTTATGCGCCCGCAAAATGGCGTATGCGCCTGTCCCAAGGAATTGGTAACTTGTACGTCATTTGGTTTTATGTGGATTGTTGTCTTATTTTTCATACTGGCCATGGTATGTTTGATAGGTTTTTATTATAGGCTAATTTCTTCAAACAATATCTTAATCTCTTTTTTAATATAGTAGTAATTGATACTTATTATCCATTTCTTAACGTTTAAACAATATAACTAAATATAACAAAATGTCATTTTACTTATTGAAATATATAGAGGTTTTATCATTAAATGATTGTGTTGTTTAGTTTGAATTAACGCTCGTTAATTCTTTTAAAAAATTGAAAACAACACGTTTAATAATTTCATGCGTCCGAAGCGCTTTTCTGGATTTACCTTCATCAGGAACGCTCAAAGCCAAACATTTGAAATCCGAGGGATGTATAAGTACCGAAACAGTTGAAGAGCTATATGACAAAAATACATAAAACAAAGAGCCACATTCATCTTAACTTTTACGAGTGTGTATTGTTCGGTCTACTTAATGTACTTGTTTTGTTCTACAATTAGCTGTGTGTTAGCGCTTTGTAATTATGTTTTACCTTAGAGTCGGATCAATGGTTTTTAAATCTAAATGTGTTAAGGATAGTCGATCGAGAAGATTTTGAGAAGAATGTTCATATATTACAATTAGCAAAAAGTAACGTTTCCTCAAAATATATCTTAACTGAACGTAAAGAAATAATGTGTCTACAATTAATTATTGTCAAGACATCGTGTCAACTATACAAAAGCTATATTTCCGGATTGGTAAACATTTATAATAAAATTTATAGGAAAACCACTCTTGCAAATTATTTTACATCCAAAAGGACTCATTATCACCTTGCACAAGCATTTGACATCACCATAGATTTTATAAATTGTTCAGGTAAATTGTATTTTAGTGCCTTAAACATGTGATATGTTTTCACTTAAAAAATCATGAACAAGTAATAAGTATATGTTAGCACATACTTACAACTTCTCGTCAAATCAAATTGCTTATATTTGCCTTCTAATTTTCATAGTACATACTTTTCCTGTGTACTAAGTAACTACGCATGAATGACCACAAGGTTAAGATTTCATTGTATCGTAATCAAGATATTTAAAACAAAAATTGCCACTGGCTATTTTGAAATAAAATGCTGTGTTCCAAATTAAATTAAATAGTTTGTAATTAGTTTTCACGTTAATTTTTAAATATCCTGCTATTAAAATCTTTGGATCTAAAAATTGTTTTTGACAATTGCAAATTTTATCATTTAAATAAAGGGTAATACATATGGTTCTTTATACCTTGATTAGAGTACAACGATATCTTAAAATTATGATAATGTATCATCCATGCAATTACTTTGTACACAGAAAAGTGTGTACTATGAAACCTTGTTCAGGAAAATTAAAGCAACTTGGTGATAAACTTTCTTAAGGAAGGTGATCTATTTCGTCATGAATTGATTGATTTATTGATTATTGGTTGCTTAATGTCCAGTGGCAAATATTTCATGCATGTTCAGGACGATGTCATGAATTGAAAAACTGTGATTATGTCTGAAGATAATGTGCCACCTATATATATATATAAACATATTCTGATAAATCTTTTAGTTTTTACTTTGAAATAATAAAAAAAGAAAACACAAAACACAAAACACAAAACCTATAATCTCTGATCTATTGGTAGTTGCTTTTAATGCCTATCTGCTAGACTATATCTATGGGGACAAACTATCTCTATGTTTCAAATTTATTATAGCTTTAGTTTTACTGTGAAATTAAAAAATGTTTTCAAAACATGTAAAGCTTCCACTGCAATTTAATTATTGCCTGCTTTTGGTCAATTAATTTTGTCATCTTACCATGTAAGAAGAACATGTATAGTAAAACACCGCTTTATATCAGTATACATACTTACACCAGCAGCTACCATCTTTTCATTCTGGAGTGAAGGGCCTTTTGAAATCACATGTTTTACAATAATATTAGTG
Source organism: Mytilus californianus (assembly GCF_021869535.1). Lineage (NCBI taxonomy): Eukaryota > Metazoa > Mollusca > Bivalvia > Mytilida > Mytilidae > Mytilus > Mytilus californianus. The sequence continues at coordinate 48,055,659 of NW_026262593.1, forward strand.
AGTAGATTTACAAAACTTCGTTAATGAGCTCCTTTTTACAAACACCTGTGATACAAGTAGTCAGCCAAAATAAACTATCAATAGACCAATTAAAAGATTACTCGAGTTGTAAATATTTGCTAAATTGGATAGTCTATGGAAAGATATATACTATGAAATTAAGAGCTCGGGGCAAGCCCCTCGCTCTAAATTTCATAGTATATACCTTTCCATAGACTAACCTAGACTAAGAGAATGATAATCCCTTTCTTCATGAATAAGTACGAGCGTTAGCGAGTACTTATCATGAAGTAAGGGATTATCATTCTCTTACAAACTTAGAATATTGTAAAGTGCTCAAGGCTCAAATGATCTATTAAAGAATTAGTTTCATTGTCAGTGCAATGTTTATAATTGATCTATGACTTCCTTTTTCGGCATGTCATTTATGGATAAGTTTTAGTGATGAGAGGATGTTCTTATCATTTGGGAAATATTTTTTAAAAAAATGCGTTATAGATATTAGGTGACACAACAGTAGAAAGAAAAGGTAGGAATTGTATGTTTCCTGATTGTGAGTATGAATGTAAATCATGTAATATTTTAGTGAGAAATTATCCTTTTTTATTTACAGTTTAAATCAATTAATACATTTGAGTTACAACTAAACTTTATTTCACAGCCAATAATTTAGTCCGGCTTTTTACATCAAATACTGTTTCATTGTGTCAGGGAAATGTTCAAAAATAATGCCCTGAACAGTTTTTAATACTGTTTCATTATGTCAGGGAAATGTTAAAAAATAATCCCCTTAAAAATTTTTAATATGTTCAAAATTAAATTCCTGTTTTTTATCGGAATACATGTATTGGAAATAACTTTACTATTCTCCCCAACCGCTGATCAAGTAATCAAAGTTTTGGAAAGCTAAAGATTTAGGTTATTTTTTATCTGAAAGATTTTTTTTTCTTTTTCTTTTGCATTGCTTTGGTATTGTTTAATTTTATAGTAATTTGAAGTTATTAATATTTTCATAATAAAATTCACGAAACCAATTTTACTGCACCAGTAAACTTCAACTTATTTTGAGATTTTTGTTTGTTTCACAATTCAATTTTTAGTCAGTTTCAATCACTGTGTGATAAATCCTTTCAATCTGATAAATGTGCTTCGGGGCAGTTGTAACTCATTTATAGAAACTCTTTGTTTTGAACTGTAAATAGACCCAAATAATAGGATAATCCATTACTAAGAACATGATTTACATTCTTTCTTCACAATTAAGAGGCATCCAATTCTACAATTTCATTGGTCGAGAGTACTTTACTATATTCTAAATTGATCAAATTAACCTCACACATTAATTTGTCTCGATTGTAACAATAGTTGACTTGTAATTGGATGTTATGTGGGAATTCAAATACTACTGAATAGATGATTAACAACCGCGTAACTCATAATTCATTCACAAATGTTCCTTTCGAAATTAAACAGACACATTTAACTCGAGCAAATGAAATGTCAGTTGGTTAATGTCATTTAATACGAATAATAGTTAAGTTATGTCATGTTTGCAGTAGTAAAGAATATACATATCATCGACTAACGCCTTCTCACAATCAGTTAATCTTTCTGAAATTCTAACACAATGACCTTGATGAATAAGATAGTAGTTGTAAATATGATATACTATTTTACTTTTACTTGAATTAATAGACCCAAATACCACACCGAATTAATTTTACTTATAGAAATAAACTTTGGGCTTATCATTGAATGGTTGAATCTATTTTTCTGCGTTTGTTAGGTTAATTAAATCATTTAAAAGGCAATTTGCAATGTCTGGTTTTGATAATGACCGAACTAACCATTACTGTTTGTATTTTAACAGAAAATTACTAACTCAAATGAAAGTAAAAAGTTAAAATCGCAAAACATGGAGATAAATCTAAAACCTTTTCCGACTCCCCTTAAATCCTTTTGATCTTAAACCCATTGGTCTAAGGTCAAATCCTATTAAAAAGCGTAGACGTGTCATTATTAGGAAAAATGTCTTAAAAATAAGACTAGCATTTGTGTTTACTAGTAGGCATATTTTATTTTCATTTGATTTGTGATTTTCTGTTAGTATAAAAATGAAAGAGGTTCTAGAAAAATTTTACAGGAGCATGAATGTGACAGGACGTTATACAGATTAGGGATTTGATAAAGCCATTGCAACAGTGACTGATATCGATGACGTGACATCATACATATTAAAGGTGTGATAAAGCCTTTGCAACCGTGACTGATATCGATATAATCACGAATGGCTGATACAGCACAATTGCCGTTGACACATACAAGTTACATATATTTGTAACATAAAATATTGTCCCCCATGAAATATTGACCGTCGAACAAAATTTCATATAAATATTGTCATAATGAAATCCTGTCCAGGACAATATTTTTTAATGTATAGGGTCCTGGTCCATTACAATTTTGTCACCTCCCTCTGCACAATATTTCACTATGAAATTCTGTCCCTACCAATATTTCATTATGAAATTCTGTCCCTGACAATATTTCATTATGAAATTCTGTCCATGACAATATTTCACTGTAAAATACTGTCCATACAAATATTTCTTAATCAAATTATTACAAAATTAAAAAAAGTACACAAGCATGCAGTAGTCACTTTTTTTTTTATTAATAACTGAAACTTTTTTGTAGATTACGGTAAGTATTTTATATTTCAAACTATTATTTATTTTAACATAAGCTAGTTTCAAATTTGCATAGATACTTTATAAATGGTTAATTATAGATTAAAGAATCGTCTAACATATATGTTCCATTGTACTACATTATACTGTATAAATATAAGTAATGTACTGATAATCACTTATTTATGTACAAAATTGAATGTACTAATAATATTTCGTAAATACTAGATTGGTGAATCTTTTTTGCGATGGCGTTTTGTAGGTACAGGAGTACAGTGTAACAGGAATATTAATTTGTGTTTATTTGTTATTATCAGTCAAAAATCCAACATGATATGTATTGATAACCTCCCCTTAATGAGACAAAATTTCATGACAATCTGTTTATAAAATATTGTCTCAATATACGCAAAATATAACCTTCTTTTAACAGGAAAAAATGTCATAGTATTCATTAGTGAAATATTGTTTATATACAGACAAAATTTCACAATGGAAATTTGTCCTTCTCTGGACCTTTTTTTATAGATGAGTACAACATTTCATGATACATGGTCATGAAATATTGTCTTGGGGGACAATATTTCATAGGACAATATTTTGCTTTACATATTTACTACAAAGTATAAAATAAACGCTTTTATCAACATTTTATTTCTTCGGAGATTGATTTTCACGATATTTATCACGATGGAAATAACACGATTTGTCTTTTCTTAAATTAAATGATACCTGACCATTTGTATTTATTTTAAAGATAGATAAAATGCATTTGAAAATTTGATAAAACATCACTTATATATTGAGTACTAGTTTACTAGAGAAGAAGAAAGTTGAATAAACTCACATTTTTAAGACTCATCAAATTTAGTTTCGATAAATTTGAAAAAAAAGAAGAACCAAATAAAGGGACCAAGAAAGTAATGAGTCATCGTTACAGGTGTAATACCACAAAATCATAGTACGTCACATCCGATTGCATTCGAAAAAGGGTCGAAATTGATCTTGAATTTGACAGTTGAAGGAAATTAATCTTACATTTCATTGCAGTACACAATTTCTAAGTCATAAACATATATCTTGGGTGTTTCAAAACACCATTCTTTTATATTTGGCAAAGTAAAGTACACCAAATAAATATGGATGACACAAAAGTTCAAGAATTTTCACCGTCTAAATTTTTGCCATACACACTTTAAAACGGACAAACAATATTAAGGTTGTGACAAAACATCTGTCCAGAAACGAATTATGTGTTATCCTTGCATATTTACAATGAAAAATATATCTGAGTATTGTCGTTTGATTTTTGTCGAGCCTCGAAAGCTCGAAATAGGGATAGTGATCCGGCGGCGGCGGGCGGCGGCGGGCGGCGGCGGGCGGCGGCGGGCGGCGGCGTTAACTAACTTCTTAAAAGCTTTATATTTTAGAAGGTGGAAGACCTATATGCTTCATACTTTGTATATAGATGCCTTATGTTACGAAGTATCCGTCTGTCACAGTTCCATTGTCTTTGACCTCATATTCATGGTTCAGTGACTTCTTGAAAAAAAGTTAAGATTTTTTGTAATGTTAATTTCTCTTTTATTATGATTAATAGGATAACTATATTTGGTATGTGCGTACCTTGCAAGGTCTTCATGCCTGTCAGACAGTTTTCACTTGACCTCGACCTCATTTCATGGATCAGTGAACAAGGTTTAATTTTGGTGGTCAAGTCCATATCTCAGATACTATAAGCAATAGGTCTAGTATATTTGGTGTATGGAAGGATTGTAAGGTGTACATGTCCAACTGGCAGGTGTCATCTTACCTTGACCTCATTTTCATGATTCAGTGGTCAAAGTTAGGTTTTGGAATTTTGGTCTTTTTTTCTAATACTATATGCAATTTGTCAGCTATATTTGGTGTATCGAAATATTTTATGATGTACATGTCAGTCTAGCAGATTTTATTTGACCTTGACCTCATTTTCACGTTCATTGCTCAGTGTTAAGTTTTTATGTTTTGGTCTGTTTTTCTTAAACTATAAGCAATAGGTCAACTATATTTGTTGTATGGAAGGATTGTAAGCTAAACATGTCTGTCAAGCATGATTCATCTGACCCTGACCTCATTTTCATGGTTCATTGGTCAATGTTTAGTTTTCTTGGTTAAGTCTGTTTCTTAGAAACTATAAGCAAAAGGTCAACTATATTTAGTGTATTGAATGATTGTAAGGTGTACATGTATTTCTCGTTTGGTTTATATGACCTTGACCTCATTTTCTTGGGTCATGTTAAGTGTATGTGATAGTTGTAGTAAAGCTTTATATTTAGGACTATCAACATAATATCAATGGTTAGTAAAGAAGGCGAGACATTTCAACGTGTGCACTCTTGTTGTTAGTACTAGTAATATGATGTTAATTTTAAAACAAATCGGTTGGTATTGATACTGTTAACAAGCTCTGTGGAAAAATAGTCTGGTCGTCATTTGACTATGATTCCTACACACATTGATGTAATGCTTTTATCTAACAGATTTTCTTGTCGTAATCCAAGTTATAGAAGTAAAAATTGTTACCCCTTTTATTATGATGCCAATCCTCCCCTAAAACTCAACTCTGTCTGTTTGAAGTTTAAATCACTTTACTACAGATTTGATTTATATGATCTACAATTTAGTTGAGGGCAGTAGTGTTCAAGTAAATACTTTGTTTGTGCTGTTTTATATGTTGATACAATGTTAGAGGTCCTTTTATAAAAAGCCATGTTTTCAAAATTGACGTTTGAAGTGTCTCTTAAAAGTATGATAACATAGTGTATAAGTATAATAGCAGTTTACTTGATTTTGCTTAAATAAACACGTCAACATCATCTCAATGTGTTTTGTTTGCTCTATCAAATGACATGATGTATATAATAATTGCGGATTAATAATAAATTGTGAAAAATGATGCTAACACATCAATCAATTACTGTCGTATTGATAAAAAACAATGACGTATAATTATTTGAAACTATGCTGAAAGTTCAAAATTAAATAAATGAATGTTAGAAATGTTAAAGATATCATGAAACATTTCTTAAAACATGAAGTATCAGTACCTAATTAACTCCTCAATGTATCTTTTCAGCTCACGATCATAATAGACCATGGCTTTATCAAAAGAACAGGAAAATTACTGCAAAATTGCATTCTTAAATGTGGATGTAGTAACCGAAGCTCTCAGAACTCTGCTTGACTATCATCTAGCTGAGTTTGGATGTACTCTTGAGATGCTGTTAAATTTAAATAAACACAAGCTGTTTCATTTATATGTAAATAAGAAGTGTCAAAACAATTTGTGTAAGCATCCGATTCCCGATAAAAGAGTATTAAGCAAACATCAGTTATCCAAATTATTCAATACTTTAGCAACTACCTCACCTTTTAAGGACTTTGTAAATTTTACACACTGTTTAGCTATCAAAGGCCTGAGTACTGCAGATTTAGACGTTTCTATGCTGCGAGTTCTTCTCTCCGTGTGTTGCATAAATTTATTTTGGAAGTCAAGTTTAGCACAGGAAGGAAAATCACTTAAAGACTTTTTGAATGAACATAAGCACGACCTTTACCATTTGTGGCAATCAAGGACTACATGTTGTAAATGCAACCAGTACTATAAGACTCCTTCAGATTTCTGTGTTTTAAAAAAGATGCAGTTTGAAATACTTTTTTCAGAAAAAGTGGTTCCTTCCTGTAAGCCGGGCACATCCTGTATTTTGTGTTCTTGTTCAGTGTCCCCAACTTTAGCAGAAAGTGATATCGAAGATCAAATTGCTATTGTTGTACAGGATTATTTTTGTCCACTGAAAAAAATTGTAATTAAACTAGTCGATTGCAGAAATAATTGCTATGCACATGTCAATGAGGCAAAATTTACTGATGCAATTTACAACGACATGTGGACCAATGTAACAACTGCTATTGAACAGTTGTCTATTTATACAAATAGCAAAGATGCAATAAAGCAGAAGATAACTGAAGTAGAAAGTTTACTTTTAAATAAGAGTGTATACGGAGAATATAAGCAGATAATTCTTAACCAAATAGAAGCAGACAAGGTAAGAATTCATGTAACATATTAAAAATAGATACTTATCAAGAAATAGGTTTAACGCATTTAAGCAGATTTGATTCACCAATTGCATTTTAAGCAGGTATCACTTATCAATTTTCTTATTCTCTTACATGTGGTGTAATAGTTATCCCATGAGGACGTGGTGTGTCAGTGTAAGATCACCCCGATGATCTGAGGCCAGAGGGTGATCTTACACTGACACACTAAGTCCGAGTGGGATAACTATTTTAAATCCCAGCTCTTCTAGACTATATCAGTATATGAAAAAATAACATCTAGTTCAGAATGCCATTCAATGATTATGATATACTTTATATAATACTATATAGTATATACCCTTTATGAGCTCCGGATAAAATGTTTAAATATGTTGAATTAACAGGGACTTTGTATCCAGTCGTTCTGGTGTAGAGGTATGAACCGTTGCTTTATATGCTTAAGGTCTTGAGTTCGATTCCCCGTTGTTTGTATGACGCGATTGCCGATGCATTCAAATATAAATAGATCTGATCCAGTTATTTTAATGTCAAATAATGTCAAATAAAGATAAAATAAACACTTATTTAAATAGAAAAAAACATACTGGTTTAAAAAGGTCTGACTAGGTAGGAAAACAATTTATAAGTAATAAATTCTAAACATTGTTTTGTTGGCCAATACATTATTGTTTTGTTTTCTGACAACGTTTTGATATAAGATCTTTCATTTTGTTAACTGTAAATAAGAAAATCATAGCGAATGTTATATTGTATATAACAAAAACAATTTCGTCTAGGAAAATAGAACAGGAAACAAATTCATATTACGAAGGAAGTTCGGGCAAGTAAACTTGTTACATTTTTGTTTTCACATTTCATGTTCAGCTATGTGAAGGTACGTGATTTGTCTCTGTTACATTGTTGTCTGATTGGCAATCCTACCACAAGAAAAAGAAACAAAACAAACACACAATAAATTTTATTTTTAGATTTTTATTGCAAATTCTGACATTGTGAGTGATAATTAGCTTGGCTGGTTAATCATACATAGTAATCATGAATATATTTTACTCTTGAACTTCCTTAGCTACCTTTGATGTTTGGCAGCGCTTGAAAGTTGTAAAACCGCTAGCGTATTGTGCAAATATATACAATCAAACTGTGAAATATTTGTTTTCTTTTTTATCATAAAAGGAGATTAGAGAAACTGTAACAACGGAGTCGATGAAAATAACTGACCGTTTAGATGAACTGGAAGATAATATTATTTGTGCTATACAAAAGGATAGAATGGACAAAAGTATAGAAGGTAATCTTATTATGAGAAGCCTTTTTACTATAAATTTAGGCCACATTAACTAAACTGTGTACATAAAAGTGTGACCGGCCAAACCAGTTTATTTAGATCTATTGAAAAGACGATTACGTAATGTATACCCAGGAGAGTATGTATTGTAGGGTCATATATGGCATAACTATGCATAGTGTGACTTTGGAACACATTAAATCATCCACAATGTTATATTTCGTCCAATCAAACACATTGGACATATTAATAGTTCTACCCTTTTATCAAAATCTGTTTTATTGATAAAAGGTTAAATCCGAATGTATACGTTACCAGGAGATTGCGAAAAGATGCATTTGTAAGTAGAAATACAGCACTTGACATTTTATGCCACACTCATTAAAATCAAAACTTCCTGTTTGTTTATTCCTATTTAAGCCGTGCCAAAAATACAAATAACCAGTATTTGTTCAAGCCTTCAACAATTAAACTGTTTAAAAACAATGGGCAAATGTAGTTAAAATCAAAATAAAACAAGCTTTCTACTAAAAAGGGTAAATCTTCTACAAAGTATAGAACATTTTCAGTACCAACAAAAGTATTGGGGTTGAGCGTTAGTTATTCACCTTTAGCTATATAGGTAAACACCACTGTCCCAGGTTAGAGGAGGGTTAAGCGCACACAAACACTTTTAACCCCGCCACATTCCTTATGTGCCTGTCACAAATCATGAGCCTATAGTTTACTGGTTGTCGTTGATTCTTGTCTGTCATATTTGTTTTTCGTAAATTGTTTTGTTATAAATTAGGCCGTTAGATTTCTCAATTGAATTGTTTCATGTTTTTTTTCATGTCGGGGCCTTTTATAGCCGACTATACGGTATGGGTTTTCTCATTGTTGAAAGCCGTACGTTTGCGTATAATTGCTTAAATCATCTTCAATTGAACTTAAGTGGATAGTTGTCTCATTGGCAATCATACCACATCTCAGTATTTTAATATGTTTTTTTTATTAGATACTATGATTTCCTGTTAGCATTTTAAAGTTTAAAAAATGGTTTTTGAGCATATTTTGAGCATTCTGAGTAGGGCATACGGTGTGAATTTGTTCATCATTCTGACGTGTGTTAGTACAGATATTTCAAAAATAATCAAAGATCATATTGGTAAACGTTTACAATAAGAATTTTAAGGCTCATTAAGGGTACAACGATATAAATTTAAGGGATCTAAAACAACATAAACGTAAAAACTATGATGTGATATTTCCGTTTGTTTTAAGTTAAACTTCCATACTAATCTTTGTATCTATAAGAAAATGTAGTAACTTGAGGTAACTGACTTCATAACTTATCAGTGATACATAGATTTCTTTCATTGATACCTATACCGTCACTACAGATACAAGTTTTTCGGACGAGTTGTAATATATAGACACAGTGAAATGAACATCACTGTAAAAAGAAAGGGCAATAAACATAAGGTAACGAAATATCGTCCATTTTTCGTAGATGTTTTGTTTATAGTTTCCCGTGTGAAATTGATATATCTAAATGAAGGAAAGTATAGGTATTGCTGTTTAAAGTATATTCAATTAAAGATGATTCATTTCAACAATGTGTGAACGACACAAACAGACATAATAGACAATTTAGACAGAATTTTACTGAGCTTGGCATAAACTGTGGTTAATAATATTACAGGAAAAGTCTGCTATGACAAAGTGGCGGGAATTTTCAATTTAACGTTTGAAAGTTATTGAATTTTTGGTACAATATTCGATAGGTAAAATATGAGCGGCTGGACGATTACTTTCTAATAACTGTTTACGTCACAGTTTAATTTGGAGTCCTTTTATTGATACTGTTGCTTGCTATAAAACATGTACTTGCGATTTCTGTCAGCCGGAAATACTTTCAAATGACCAAAAATCTGCTTCTGCCTTTAACATAATTCACTTAAAATAGAGTAAAAACTGTAAACATCTGAAAAAAGAAAGCAGGTTGGGATATGACCTTCTTGAAAATGGACTATGAAGATAAACATATGTGTACTCAAAGTATGTTACACAGAAATATTTTTGTAGCATTTAATTCAAATTAAATAGTACTTTATATTTTATTTTACTAAAACAAAAATTAATTCAATATTTGACCTTAAACCTCAAAACTAAAGATGACCGGTTGAAAAAGGGTGAATAGATATTGGTACTAGGTTTAGCTATGTGTAGCTATATCTAAGGAGGTCAAAGTTAATACCTGTCTTGTCATTCAATTAGCAGTTTCTTTCAGTATAACGATTTGACCTGATGTAGCTACCTATTTCCAAGTTTTCATGGAAGACAACCCATGTTATTATAATCTCAAGAATATAGTTTTTGATACAATGAAAATAAAACACAAAGTTTCTATCATTCCCTTTGGAAAGTCCGCGGAATGAATAATGCATGATAAACAGCGGCAAGGGTTTAGTATTTATCTTATATTAACAGTTGTTCAATCAATCAATCAATCAATCAATCAATGGAACATTGTTACATGCAAGATTGTTTATTTCAGTAAGGATTTATAGAAGTAACGTTTTCAATACAGGCAAAATCAAATGGACCAGATGAAAAATTCCTCAATTTGGAATAGTTTGATACACATACAAACTAAGTTTATTAGCCGCATTTAGATCATAGAATTGGTTTCAAGAAAAATAATATAGCTATAGATAAGAAATAAATGGCATAAAAACTTCATTTGAGGTAAATATATATAAACTTCTTGCTTAATACATTGAGCTTATGTTTAAATTTGCATGAGGTACTCCTTTTTCAGACATCTCTCAAAATTTGCAATCGTCTTGATTGCTTGGTTGTTTCAACGTTATGGTGATCTTTAAAAAGAGCATTTGCTTAAGAAATTCAAAGAAAAACATCGCTTCGAAATAAACAAGGTACAATGACACTCTCATAACATAAAGTATGGCATTTGTTCATCTCCTAAAAACGTGGAGAGCAATCATTACAAGTAAATTCATAACTGCCATGTATAAACAGGTATTCCATTGGTCGATTATTGTTTATGGCTTACAAAACTCTGTCCTACAGGACAAAACAATACAATAAGAGACAGTTCTAGGAAAATCTTGTACAAAGGGGTTCACATCAACTGTATGTAAAACAAAAATCTTCCAATCTGCCATATTTTGAAACTGTAATTAGTTATTCTCCACCAAAGAGGGAAAGACTTGCATTCTTCAAATGTTGGTTTTTTTTCTTTGATTTACAAGACATACTTTTGTTATATATAGTATACCTAATTCAGTTCAAGAAACGGAAACGAAGGGGACAATTGTAGACTTAACATCACAGGTAGACATAATTGCAAGTTACAAGGGTGGATTAAGATGCTCAAAGTAAGAAATGAATGCCTCTTCTCTCATTGTTCAGCAATTAAAATAGAGATTTTCAATGAATTCAGATATTTGAAAGTATTAACTTAACATAATGCAATGAGGAATAATGAAAAGGGACATAGAATGCATGAAGTTTTTTGTTGTTTTAATACACAATGCGTGTTTGCCAAGGATTCATAAGTCCGTTCGAGGATCTATCCCATGATCAAATCAGAATCGGCCATGTCATAAAATGTTTTATGGAATGATTATAAATTGTAAAGCAATTTTTTAAAAATACCGTTAGTCAGGAAATCATATTTGAATAAATGATCCTCTCTCGGTTACGATGCATTTTTCTTCAATATTGATAAGATGTATGGTTTCTCGTACTCAATCTATGCTACTACAATTGATTCGATCTAATAAATATAAATTTCGTGGGAAGAATTATATCAACAATATTTGATTGAATCAACTATTCAAATACTTGATTGAAAGCAATTGTCCATCTCGCTTGTGATTTGTCTTAAATACCAATGTCCCTTCAGTAGTCCGTCGTACAACTACTTATTCATGTTATTGAACATCTCATATGAAACTGATGAAATTCGCTACACTGCATGTGCTGTTATGCAATTGAAATGTAGTAGTTTTTTTTATTTTAGAAGTCGGAATTGCATAACAGTTACAAACTGATGTTGATTTTATACTTTGTATTTATTATCCCTAAATAAAACTTGATGATTATGTTTTAACTAAGAAACGCTTAGACTTTGCACAGATGACGCGCAGTTCTTAGAATTCACGGATTTTAATTTTTATCACATTTCGTCATTAAATTCCTTGACTAAACGTTATATCTTAATAGAGATCTGTTTATATCACATTTTACCAAAATTGAATTGTTCCTCATATTGCCCGATTTGTTTTCCAGGAGCAGTTTCCGAGTTTAAATCATCAAACTAAAAAGTATAACTTATTGCAGGACAAACTAAACATTTGCAGAAATTGAAGATAAAGAAACATGTCAGATAACATATACAAGGACATGTTTAAGTAATGCATTCTCAAAAGTTCCATCACAAAAATACTGAACTCCGAGGAAAATTCAAAACGGAAAGTCCCTAATCAAATGGCAAAATCAAAAGCACAAACACATCAAACGAATGGACAACAACTGTCATATTCCTGACTTGGCACAGGCATTTTCTTATGTAGAAAATGGTGGGTTGAATCTGGTTTTATAGCGCTAAACCTCTCACTTGTATGACAGTCGCATCAAATTCCATTATATTGACTCCAAATTATAAGTCTGTCAGCAAAGATGTCTAGAAATCAAAAGGGTGTATCCGGCTCTTCTTTTTCTAGCGCATTGTGATAATCAGACGAATAATATAAAATAGTTGTAACTTGATATAATGTTTATTATTTATTACTCCTGGTTCTATCTCTAGAAAGATGATTCTTCAGTTTATTTATTACCTGAGTTGCGTTTAAAAACTACATTTTTATACGATTGATATTCAACATTGAATCTCTACACTTTTGTTTGTGTTAAGCAAAGTGATACATATCCTGCAGCTTGGAAGTCTTTTTTCCTTCAAGTCAGGAATTTGACTGTAACACATTATATTTCAGAGGACAATAGGATCTGAACAACTTTGATTCCATCTGATTCTTTCTAATAACAAAATCTGTACTCAATAAAGGTTTTAGCGTAAGATTAAATTTGTTGTGTTTTCTCTTTCTTACAGATCCAAAAAAGGCAAATAGAGAATATGCAGCATGCCAGCCTTGTAGTTGCCATAAAAAACATTCACAAGCAGAGTTTGGTTGTATTACCTGTGTGGAAGTTTACTGCAAGCAATGCAGCGTTAGTCATTCAACCCATAAAGCCTTCAAGAAGCATAGACTCATCGGAATTGAAGAGTACAAAAGGCTAAATGAGTCTGGTCAAAAATACGACAAGGTTTGTAATCTTCATAACCAGGATCTTATCAGTTACTGCAATTTACATAATTCACCTGTATGTGTACGATGCATTCAACTTAATCACAGTAAGTGTCCATCTCTTGTGAATATTGTGGATATAGCATCACAATTGCGTCCAACACATTCTGATGTATTGGATAACGATTTTGAGGAAATAGACAGCACATTAAAGACCTTAAGACAATATACATTGGCAAACTTGGCAGATCTGGACGAAACAAGTGAAGAAAAAAACAAATTAGTGACAGATTATAAAAGGGAAATTGAACTTGAATTTCATGTATACATGGACAACATTGATAAAGCCACAAGAGGTAGTATAACAGAAAATATTTCCGAATGCAAATCCAAACTAATAATGTCATTAAAAGAGATTGATTGTAGAAGGGAAGCATTTGAAAAATTGAAGGAACAATGGAAACTGCAAAAGTACATTGCAACTGACGAGGAATCATTTTTTGCAATTAGAGATATAAAAGAACTACTACGAGACTTAGACACTAAAGTACAATATTTGATAGATACGTATCTGGATACAAGCATTGAATTTATACCAAATGAGAGCTTTCGTGAAGCAATGAAGGCCTTACGACCAAATTTTGGTCAAATAGAAATGGTCCGAAAGTCTTCAATCTCGATTAGTAAATTATCAATGAGAAGCGCAATATTCAAAAAAGCTCAAATTCAAGTTTCAGGGATGTCGAAAGCAAAAACACTTGAAATAGAACTTACAAACAAATTCATTATTCCAACAACGAAGTCCAAAGGTAATATGCTGAATTGTACAACAATGTCAGGAAAGTACCTAGTAGTCGCTGACGAAAACAACAGAAAATTACTTATTTTCAACACCGAAAATACGACTTCTTCTGAATTTCTTACCAATCATAAACCTTTTGATGTGGTTGGAATGGATGATGATATTGTTGTGTCGTACGGTGACCGAAACTATATTGAAATTATACGGTTATCTTCAAAACATATTCAGAAACGAGATTTAGGAAACAGTTGTTTAGGTTTATCCGTTTGCGACAGAAATGTATTTGTGATTACTTATCCGAAAGGTATCACTGTTTTAAATTATCAGGGCGAAGTTTTGCGAGAAATACTGATGGATGTTGAAGGTGTTTACTTTTTATCCGTCCATAGTGAACGTCTCTTGTATTCAAGTTGGAAATTAGGTGAAGGTATTCTTTTCTGCTCGAACATGAGTGGTCAACAAATCTGGCAATTAAAATTGCGATCTCCGCATGGCGTATCATTTGACAGATACGGAAATATTTTTGTTGCAGATAATGATTCAAACGAAGTTTACGTAATCTCGTCCGATGGAAAAAACATAAGAACAATTCTTTCTGCTTCAGACGGTATTGAGAGCCCGACAAGTATATTTTGTGACCATACTCGACGACAGTTGTATGTTGGAGTAGATAGAAGAAAGGAACACGGTATCTTAGCTTTTAGCATGAAATAAGCACAGACTGAAGTCATTGATTTGATAAGTAAAATTTTATCCATTTGATAAGTAAAATTGTTGTTTCTCCTTTCAATTACTTAATAATTTTGAAATGGTTGACTCTGCGACATTTTTGTCTACCTAAATGCAACCTTATTATTTAAAGATCTACTAATCTTTTTAAAAACGCGATTTGATTTTCATTTTCATTTAAAAATATTAGAGGGGACCAATGTCAAAGACATATGCAAAAATCATACGTCGAAAACAAATTGACAACGACAAAAAACCAAAAGACCACCAAAAGACAAACAACGGTATACATAACACAACATAAAAAACTAAATACTGAGCAACACAAGCCCCAAACAAAAACTGATGGGATCTCAGGTGCACTTAAAGATTAAGTAGATCCTGCTTCAAATGTTAGTCATGTAAGTACAAACTCGGTGAAAAGCGTAATTCGGTAATGTTAAATTCGAGAAAGAAAGGAAATCACAATAAGAAATGCAAGCTCTGGAATATCGTATAAATAAGAGCAACAGTAGTATACCGCTGTTCAGAAGTCATAAATCGATTAAGAGAAATCATATCAGGGTTAAAAACTAAAACCGAGGGAAACACATCAACTATAAGACTATAGATATATAATCTATATGCAGACTCTGCCGAAATGTTGCTACATTAAAACGAAAATTTAACTATTTGCAAGCTGAAATCATCTGTTTCCTCGTAAATTTTTGTTCTCAATCGACTTTCATTGTCGATTTCCTGATGTAAGTCATCATATGAGGCAGACTTCACTGTTGTATCCTTATTTCAAGTTCGATTAGATAGATGAGTTCAACATTGTTACCAGTCTTTGAATTATTTAGTGACAGGAAATCATCTTTATACCGAAACGTGAGGTTAATAGATAGTGCAATCTTTTCTTTACCTCTTGTGAATCAATAACTCGGAAGCCCGGTGCTGATTGCTGATAAAATTGTTGTTCAAAGTTTAGAAAGAGTTGTTTTTTTTAAAGTAGGATTTGTCCCTCCCAAACACACAACCTTTTGTATCAACGTTGGTCATTTATTTTTATCAAATAAGGTTGGACCACTTTTTTCCATTTGTCCACAATTAGAATGTGGAAATCTTGTGTAAAAAGAATAGAAAAACTAAAATGATTTATACTATTCCTGGAGAATAGAGACTAAGATCGTATGTACACTAACAGATCTATGGAATATTTTAAGTAAACACATCTCATTCACAACACCTCTAGAGTATGTATTTGCGCAATTACTATAAAGCCTTGCTCTGAATGCTGATAAATTGATGTTAATAGTTTAGAAAGAGGTTTCGTTGAACACTTGAAAGACTCAGCAATTTTATCTTGCTTGAAAGGACACTTATGTTACTTATGTATCCAATAAAGTAAAAGAAGATACAGTTATTTGTATTTTGGTTGAAATTCAAAAGGAACATAGAACAGACATCTCATTTTTCAAGATTTCCTCGTGGTTGTAAAAGTATATGCTTAATTTTAATCTGAATTATCAGTGACTTATTCCTTTATGAAGCAGTCGATAACTTCGAAATGAAGTTATCAATCAAATTAGAAAGGCAAAGGATGACTTTAAGTGCAAGCTGACATCACAACTTGTTGCTAAAAATATTTCTCCTGGTAAAGAATGTCGCATTGTCAAATCAGTGTCCAATTGTCATAAAAAACAGATATTCACTCACATTTTTAGAAAATGATGGTCAATTTGTTATTGATCCATTGGGCACATCAGAGATGTTGAACAATCATTTTGCCAATATAGTTAATACTAATACGAAACCAGACATTCCTGATAATGACGAGCCTCTTCCATGCCATTTAAACAACTTTCTCAAGTCCAGTTAAACATTTTGAACATAATCAAACCAGTTGACTTGATAGTATCAGTCCTAGCGTTTTAAAACAGGTTCCTAGCTCTATTTCTAAATCATTATATATAATATATAATATGTCGCTCTCAGTTAAACAAATTCCATTGTGATCGAAAATTTTACATGTTAATCCTAAAATCAAAGAAAAAGGTAGTCCACGTTTATCTCTTAACTATTTATATTTCTGTAATTTGTACTGTTAGTAAGATTATTGAAAAAATTGCTTTAACACTTGTATAATTATATTAAGAGGATAATATATGTTGAGGATAAACAACATTTCTTTTTTTTATTTTCCCTGATGTAAGACAGATTTTACTTTATTTACTCAATATTGATAACAATATTAACACAAATATTTACTTATTACTTTTTGGAAATAGAGTATTTTCGAATGATATATGTATTTTGAAGTCGGTTGAGAAATGTTTCAGTAAAATTCATCGTTTTGTTTGAAAAATATTTTTTATGTTGGGGGGTTTATAACACTATTTCATTTATTCCACTAAGTATACTTAGTGACTTTCACAAACCTAATTGCTTAAATATATTTCTAATGACCTTGATACATTATAAATCAGAAGATGTCGTATGAGTGCCGATGAGACAACTCTCTATACAAGTCAAAGCGTAAAAAAGTTACCATTATAGGTCAAAGTACGGCCTTCAACACAGATCCTTCGCTCACACCGAACAGCAAGCTATAAATGGCCCCAAAATGACTAGTGTAAAACAATTCAAACAGGAAAACCAACGGTCTTATCTTTATAAAAAACGAGATACGAGAAACACCTATGAACCACGCCAACAAACCACAACCACTGAACAACAGGCTCCTGACTTAGGATAGATGCATTTGCACCGGTTTTAAGCTATTTTGATGACCCCCAACCCCTCCCCCTAACCTGGGTCAGTGGTGTAACGACACAATCAAAGAACAAACTATGCAAAACTATGAACGGAAAACAAATATGAGAAACAGCAAAAACGAAAACCACTCAATTACAAGCTCCTGACTTGGGACAGGCACATATTAAATGTTGCGGGGTTACATGCATAAGTACCTGCATGTCTCGGGGTACGTAAATAACTGATGATTAATTTTCAACACACTTACGTATCCTATAAGCTTTTTTTTTCTTTTTGAATAAAGTATTATTAAATTAAAATACATTGTAAATATATATTTGTTTGTGTGTGCTCTTAAATAGCATACATTTTTCCACTGAAGTTTTACTACTAGTATTTTATATACAGTTGTTAATATCTGATTTATGCCTTGTCCATGTTATGTAGAGAGAGCTTTTGTAAGATCTGCCTGTTGCTCAATCTATTTCACATCTTAGTGAATAAAATATGTTTAAAATCGATGGAGTTGATGTAATGCGATTTACACACAAACACGATGTTTTTTGGGGCTTTATCTGCGGAAATAACATCATATTTGTTAATGAGGTAGGACAGGTGCTTAGCAATATTTTGGGTCTTTAAAGATCGATGTAGCAGGTGTATTCATAGAGATTGAGATTTTGAATTATAATGTGTAGCAACGACCTTTCCACCTGAATCTTATTAAAAAGGGTATCTACAGGTTCGTCTTCATTTTCGTGTTTCGCCCATTGCCTTGAAAATTAATCTGCAATTGAATCCATCCAAATTTTTAGTTGTATCCAATTGTAAAGGGTGAAATTATAGAACCATTTGATACCCACACCGAACATCTCAATATTCTAATGTCAAATTTGTATCAAATCTTATATATCATATCACCTCCCGTATAAATCAATAATATATATATAATATAAGCTTGCTATCTTTCATGAGTATTTTCATTTAAAAATTGTATTAAATAATTAATACTTATATGAGAAACACTACAGGTGCTACATGTAAAGCTTTATCTGCTCTTATAGACCACTTGAGATCACACCTCCAGCTTTTGGTGGGTTCGTGTTGTGCAGTCTTTATTTTTCTTTGTTGTGTTTTGTTGCGCTTTGTAAATTTTACGGACGCTATCACGAGTTGGTTAACCGTTATGGAATATCCGTTTCACAGATGATGGCGGATATGTTTTTATGTCGTAACTACAATCCCGTCCCCTTTTCCCGAACGTGACCTACCGAATTAGACTTAATACCGGTTTTGAGCAACACGACGGGTGCTACATGAAGAGCAAGATCTGATTAAACTTCCGAAGCACCTGAGATCACCCCAAGTTTTTGGTGGGGTTCGTGTTGCTCAGTCTTTAGTTTTCTATGTTGTCTTTTGTGTACAATTGTTTGTCTGTTTGTCTTTTTCCTTTTTAGTCATGGCGTTGTCAGTTTATTTTCGACTTATGAGTTTGAATGTCCCTTTGGTATCTTTCGCCTCTCTTTTGTCTTTTGTTAGTTAATAAGACGCAAACATTTCGAAGAGTAATATAGAACATTCTATTACAAGCGAACAGTAAAGACTACTACATTATTTCATGGACTATATTGACAGATATTCATTACCTTTAAAATTCAAACCATACACAAAACAATGAAAATAACACTTTATTAATTTCATGCCCCCGAAGCGCTTTCCTGGATTTTCCTTCAATCAGGAAAGATCAAAGTCGGATATGTGAAAGCAAATGATGTATAAGAATCGAAACAGTTGAAGATATATATGACTAAAAAGGAACTAAAAGTAAAAATTAATCTAAGGTCAACTTTTCCTAAACGAATTGAAACCTTATTGTCTTGATAGTTTCTAAATTTATAAACGAACAATTTGAGAAATTGATGTATATACATTAAAAAGTACAATTTGTCCTCTAATGAATATTTGTCTTATTGGCAATCATACAACATCTCCTTATTTTTATATAGAAAACTCGAACTCATAATATGATGGGGCGATATCTGAAATACTTTTGTACTAACTATATTTGTATTTATGTTACGATCAGTTTATTCATTTCGAACAAACAAGGGGACATTTTGATACATGAATTTCACCCTCACCGCTTTTCATAATCCTGATGTGCAATTGAACTACCCTTTTTTACAGCATCAAAGAACTTTTATAGCCAATTTATAATCATGAACATTTTTTAATTTGATGTTTTTTATCAAATGAATATTCACAGATAAAAGAACGAAACAATTTGCAATATTTATAAATAAAAAATCATCAAAATACCAGGCTTATTATTCGGTTCGTCAGATCGACGCGTTTTTCAGTTTACATATCATTCATCAGTTGCGCTTGACAGTTTTAAGGTCAAATCAAATATCAATTTGAAGAATAAAACTGACGTCGTCTTGGATTTGAAAACTCATCAAAGATACCAGGCATAGGATTGTGCACACGCGCGTTTCCTCTATATAAGACCCATCAGTGACTTTCGATTTAACATTGTTGGAATATCAAATCAAATACAAAGTTAAAATGCATTTAAAACCGAAATGTTCGCAACATTGTGCCAAATAAGGATAAGGGTATGTACATTTGTATAAATACGCAGACATGTCAGGATAGCAAGAAAAGTCTAAAACACCAACGTGTGTATGAAAATGACATTAAGATGATAGCAAAAGTTATTATGATAGATTAATCTTTAATATGTTATAAAATATACCAGTGTCATAGATTAAGATTACAATACAAAATATTGACAAAAGTACTTAGATTTAAACTAATGATATTCCAAATTAACAGTTTTCGTATACATATACTTAGATCTTAATAACACATAGCGCTAACCTGATACCTATCAGCATAATACATTTAAGCATGATTAGACATAACCACTCAATTACAGGCTCTTGACTTGGGAAAGGCACATATAGAATTTGGCGGGATTAAACTAGTTTTCAGGCGCCAACCCTCCACTAACCAGGAAAAGTGGTGTAACAGTACAACATAAGAACAAATTATAAAAATCAGTTGAAAAAGGCTTAAAACATCCGATGGATACAAATAGAAATGCAACTAACAAAAACACAAAGAAGACGTGGACGGGTACTTGTACATCCCAACAACATAAAGACACCAAGTACAGATCTGAGAGTACGCGCATCTAAGACTAAATTATCAATTAGTACACATCCAACATCCTATGGATTTAGTGTAAAGACGTCATAAACAGTCAAAGAAAAACATGACCTTGTCAAATCAAGATTAAAAATGAACCTGCGCACGAAATCCAAACATTGCAAAACAGTATGTATCGACAGGGTAAGCGTGTCATAAATTTCTTCTTCATAAAAGTTACATGGAGTGAATCAACGATAAAATAGTGACTAGACAACTAAAGTTCATATTGGAATGTTAGAACGTAATACAAAATGTTTGTGTACTAATTAAATAATTTATTCAAAATTTGGATATAATGCATGATCAGTATTATCGATAAAATCAAACTAGAGGACATTGAGATATACAAATATAATCTGTTCAACATAAAATAACCAAGAAATGGTAATTTGATTTATTATAGGTTTTACAGCATCAATACATTGACATGTCAATTTCTAATTCATTGAATAATATTTAGATTTTGATATTCTTAAAAGTTCCATATAACATTTACCTTTTTACTAGTTCCATTTTAGTTAAAATCAAATTAACACACACAAACACACACACACACATCAACACACGCGTGAATAATTAAATTCTATTTTAATATAACTGGCCAAAGGATGATAAGAATAATGAAATATGATCAACCAGATCACACTCGTCTTACAGTAAAACTGTCATCTGCTTGTCACAATACGCAGTCATGTATGGTTACCAAGAAAAAGATAAAACACCAACGTTTGTCTGAAAACAACCATCCAGAGAATGACCAGAATTACAACGGTTTTTTTCTAATATGTTATCAACTTTACCAGAATCATGTATCATAATTATAATACACAATATGTTTTACTACCCATTATTGACAATTCCCATATCTACACATAATAACAATCTTCGGGTTATGTGTCTAAACGTTGAATAGGGACATATTGATGAATAAACAAAATCTATCGCAGTTGTGCTCTCAACAATTTAGTTCGTAAAAGATTTTAAAAAAAAAATTAAGGTATAAAAAAGACAATCATCCATGACGTTCATGACTTGAATGCGGTGTTAATCTTTTTGGCAAAAAACATGACAATCTGCCCCGTGTTCTCTCAACATCGCCACTATAGACTGATGCCCATTATATTCTGCAATGTTCGATGACGATTTCCCATCCAGTCGTCGGATGTTGACATCTGCCCCCTTATCTAACAATAAACGCACAATATCTGAATGTCCTAATTCACAGGCAAAAAATAACGGAGTTGTTCCATCTTCTTTAGTGAAGTCGACATAGGCATGTAAATTCAAAAGACACTCTGCAATGTTTCTGTGACCCATTAAACACGCGATATGTAATGGCGACGAATCTATCATAGCATCTAAGCAGTAGTCTCCTGACATATTACTGACATACTCCTTTACTTTTGGTGAAGCGTTCTTGACAAAAAAAGTTTGAATTTCCTCCTGTACATCATTTAATGTTCTTTGTGGATTTTTTGGCAGTGCATCCATTATTTGTTGCCTATTTTTAAAACCTGTTTGCAAAGAGGCGTTATTTTCAAGCAGTAACCTAGTTGTATGAAGATGACCATGTCCTATTGCAAAACACAATGCACTAGCACCATTAAAAGCTTGGATATTAACGTCTGCTTTAGCGCTTATTAACAGAGATGAGATTTCCGGGAAATTTTGAAAACAAGCAATGACAAGAGGCGTATAGCCATTTGCATCACGTGCATTAGCATCAATATTTACATTCTTTGCCATCAATAATAGGGTAACAACATCAGTGTGACGAAAAAGGCATGCAATGTGCAGGGGATTGTATCCACTTTTGCTAATTTGATCAACGTTTGGGCTTTTCTGTAATAATAATTTTACAATAGCTGTACAACCTTTACGACATGCAATGAATAGTGGAGATATTCCATGGCCATCACATATATCGACGTCAATGTCAGTTTTTAGTAGTTTCTCTACGACAAAATTGTGGTTATTCTGACATGCCATGTATAATGCAGTTACGTTTTTTTCATTAAAAAGATTAACATCTGGATCGTGCTTTAATAACATGGTCACAATGTCTGAGTAACCATAATATGATGCCATAATGAGTGCAGTAACACCATCATCTCTACTTTGATTAACATTGACTTCATTTTTTAGAAGCCACTGAAGTATATCATCATAGCCTTGAAAGCAAACGTCTATAATTGGATAGTTACCGGAACAACTATCCCCTTTTGGAAACATTGTATCCATTGTGTTGGCCAATTTTTCCTGGTCGGTCTTATCAAGTCGTTCTAAATACTGTAAGAATTTTTCTCTGAAGAGTTTATCTTTCAAATTAATGTTATAAAACACAATACTTACTCTACCTTCAAACCAGTCTTTGATAAGTCTGTCCAAATATACATTTAATAAGTGATATGGTATCTCTGTAATGAATTTTATACCACAATCAATGTTTTCGGCTGACTTTTGCCATATAAAGCGTTCGCGTATTAAATAGCTATCGCCATGCTCAATTAAACATTGAAGCATTTTCTGACCGAAGAAATAGACTATACAGTCAAACAACATGTCATGTAATACGGTGTACGTTTCATTTTGTTTGCATACATATGTTCCCTCGAGGGTTCGTAATTCTTCTCCTATCAACTCCTTAGATGTACCTCTGTCTAATCTACAAGCTCCATATACATCTTGTAACATTGTTTCTTCGTAATCTGCACGTTTACTTTGAAACCACTTGTCTTCAATTTTGTTATTGAAAAGTACACATAAGGCAAGCCCACATAGCCTATATTTCCCTTCAATTTTGGATGCACTTAAACTATCTAATTCAGTTTGAAAAATTTCAAAAGGGTGTTTGAAAAAATTAACTGCATCCACGCTTTCAGATTCACGATATAATGAACACAACAAAGGAAAAAATTCACATTTTTGTGATTCCATACTTAACACCTGTGTACTAATATTATATCTATTTATCATCTGCTTTTTTTCTCTTTTTCGTAATTTTGTTTTCGTTACATTACACTCACAGTTCTTAAAAGGAGACAGAAGTTTAAATTTTTCATCTAAAAAGACTTGCAATCTACATGCAGCAATAATTTTACAAGATTTGTCTGAAAGAATTGTCTTTATCACCGGTGACAGTTGTTGCCAATTATCAACATCTCCCTGTTTGGCAGTGTATGTACCACACAGATCATCTACTATAAAAACTGACCTTTTACCATGTTGATAGAACGTTCTTATGTCTTCTGGTGCCACTACTGGAATTATTCTGTAGCCGTTTCTCTCGAGCATGAGAGCTATATGTCGGGCGATTGATGTTTTTCCAACCCCGGGACCTCCTGTCAAAACAACACAACTGCTTACCTCCACTCGTTGAAACACATATTCACTTCTTTCTGTTTTGACAAATAATTTTGTATCTTTACTTTTCCATTCCTCGATCTGTACTGTTATTAGATCTGTAATATGTACGGGGATTTCAAAAGATATTAATACTGGTTCTCTGTAACTATTTAAACTTTTATATAGGGAGTGTGGCACGCATGGTCATGGATTTTCTTCAAACTTCTCACACTTACTAGTCTTGATGAAACAAACAAAAAATGGCAAAATTTTGGTTGCTAAGCATATCGGTTGCCATAGCAACCGATGACCAGTTTTACCTCTTCTGGATATCTATGATTTTAAGCTGAAAATGGCTATTTTCAACATAATTTTTCATAATAAATGATTAAAAGAAAGAATATTTTTTTATGATTTTATCAAATATATGCATTTTATTAATGTAATTTAATAACTGATATTTTCATATTCATTTTCAATCATAATCACATATACCCCCCTTTTTATGTGGTTTGCATTAGGTAAAAAATACCCTTTTGAGGTCATTTTTGAATGCTCACCATAATTGTTTGCGGACACCTGAGTTAAAGTCAACCATCAATTCATAAATACCATAGTCTTATCTTATCAATGATGCGAAAAAGTAATGGGGAAGTATGTCTCATTTTTTTGTTACCATGGATACAAAATGCTTAGTTTTCATTTTTTCAGAAAAAAAAAAAATTTGAAAATTTTTGAAAAAAATGTTTTAAAACCTAATTCTGCAGTCAGAAAAAAATAAATAAATATACAATTTGTAGAAATGATTGTAATCATCAAAATTTGAAACATATTTATACATAACGGTATTATAGTTTTAACTGTGTTGCTATGGAAACAATTTCATGATGATACACAAGTTTAAAACAATTTTGAAAAAGTTTCAGTTAGTTTCTTAAATGTGCACAAAAGTAGGTAAACGAAAACACTTATTAAGTTTCACTGTATACACACATGTGTATATATAAATAATTTTGCTGGTATAGTATATCGATAATGGTGTTACCACTTGAATGAAACAAATACAATTTCTCTAATCTGGATAAAAGTGCTGATTATGAAGAAATTTCAGTCTGTTTTCATGATCATGAAAAATGTACAAGAAAAACAATGACTAAATCTAGAAAAAACAAATAAAATCATTTAAAAAATCATATATTCAATTATGCAATATTTGCCTTTGAATGTGTTGCCATGGAAACAAACAGTCCATTTGCAAAAATACTGATAAGTGCTAATTTTTACAAATTCGTTTAATGAACTTCGATACATATAGCAAAGAGTGTATACAATTTTGTAAAAAAGAAATGATCGATTAGTTGTAGTTTGCTTTATGTCCAGTGTCAAACATCTCATGCATATTTCAGAAGAGAACAAAACCAATAAATTTAATAGGAACATTGTAGGTCCTGTGCTAGTCTACTGACCAAAAATTAATAAAAGTCAATAATTTGAAACAATTCAACTCAATAAAAAATAGAACCAAAAGAGTCAGACATTGATCCTCTAAATAAATGATAATTGACCATCAAACCTTTCTATAAAGGAAAAAATACCTTTGATATGAGCTGTTTATTTTTCTTATTCATTCTTAAACTCAATGTTGAAATGGCAAAGCATGTATACATGTAGCTATACGTTTTGAATAATATTGTTTAATTGGATGATGAGTATCTTCATGAAGATCATTTTTATAAAAGTTATAAAAAATAAAAAAAAATAAAAAAGGTCCTTCAATAGGTGTAAGCTGGGATGAAGGCAGACAATTTGAAATATCACTAGAAATTGGGATCAATTGGACAAGGACAGACATTTCAATAGATCAACTAGGGAGCCCCTAAAAAAAAGGGCGTAACAAGCAAGGGCGGGTACGGTCGGCCGTCTACCCGATGGTCCCTGCTATTCATCCGACACATTTCTTGTTTGACATTCTGGCCGGGGAGAAATTTTCGAGATTTTCCAAAAAGTTCCGTTTCCCTAAGAGGACCCACGGAAAATCGGTCAGCGGGTGACTGCTGGTCTTACAACGAGCAGCAGGGGGAAAATATACCATATAGACAATTGTCATACCAGGGGTACCACTGACTGCCTTAAGAGATGCCCGCTACATTCATGCTTTAGTGATTACATATGTAATCAACCAAATGTTTCCAATGAAAGGAAGGGGCGGGCCCTCATGGCCCCCTGGATCCGCCTTTGGTAGCACTATATTTACATTAGTAAAAGGCATTGGATTAATAAAATTTGAGAAAATAACAGTAATCTTAATGGATTTTAAGCAGCAAATTAAAAAATATTGGCAATATGATAACTCTTTACACAGGGTAACTTTAAAAAAATTATATGCATGTACATATACTTTGATTTCCACTGAAAGCCCATTACAGAAAGATGTTTCTCAAAAGTAGTATATAATTGTCTTTCTTTAAACAACAAAAATTTAGATTTTACTTTGAAGCAGAAGTCTATGTTTATAACATATTGTACATATGACTTTTTGTCCGCGACTTTTTGTCTGTGACTTTTTGTCTGTGACTTTCTGTCCTACATTCTGACCATTGTCATGACCAGGAAAAATGACTTTATACCTATTTAAATGTAATAGGCTTTGCATCAAATTTATAGAAACACTTAGATTGAACCATTAATTTTATCAAATAAGAAAATATAAAATGCTTTACAAACTTTCGGGAACATTTAAAACTAAGACAAGGCTCTGGTAACCCTCAAGTTAAGTCCGCGAATATGTTTACTTATATTTTATGAAAATATTTAAACTACAAAGATATTGTGCATGCAGGGGCTCGGGCATACCTCAAGTAGTCTGCGAAATGTGTATTTGTTTTTATGAAAATATTAAAAACTGCCAAGATATCCTGCACAAGGCTCGCGCATGCCTTAAGTAGTACGTGGAAATAACTATTTACTGTTAGAAAATATTATAAAACAAACTCTATTGGATTTATTAACTTACATGTATGTATGGCCTACTTCAATCACACCTTTTGAGTTACTTTATATTTGTGATCAAACGTATCAAATTAAAACCGGTAATATACAACATAATTTACAACACAGTTAAATACAATATACTACTCAATACCATAAAAATTTAAATAATTCGGTGCTCGTCATAGTACCCTAAACTGTTTTTCCCAGTTTTTTACCATTCAATCTTAATTCTATTTTTTTTTTAAATTTAACGAAAATTCAATAAGATATAAATAAGTATTAGGTAGTACAACAACCAGGACACAGTCAACGTTGGTCAGGTCAAGTTTTTTTTTACCAAAAACATATATTTTTCCTGTTTTTTTTTAATAATATAAAATAACAGAAATTTTCATCGGTCAGGTCATTGCTATTGTTGGTCAGGTTATTGTCAACGTTAGAAAGGTCACGTTATCTGAATATTTTATTTTTTTTCTATATTTTTTTATTAATTTATATATTAAATGATTAAACTTTATTATATTTCAAATTTAACATAAACCCTTTAAGAAATAAAAAAAGTTATTAGCATTTTCATTTGGTCCTGGCATTGTCAGTGTTGGTCAGGTCACGTTTAATGAAGATTTAAAAAAGTTTTCTATATTTTTTTTTCTTATATTTATGTATTGAATGGTCTAAATTTATAACAATTCAAATTTGACATAAATCCTTTGAGAAATAAAAGAGTTATTAGCGTTTTCGTTTTGGTCCAGTCATTAGTGTAACCCATCAAAGGG
Organism: Mytilus californianus; assembly: GCF_021869535.1. Taxonomy (NCBI): domain Eukaryota; kingdom Metazoa; phylum Mollusca; class Bivalvia; order Mytilida; family Mytilidae; genus Mytilus; species Mytilus californianus. The sequence continues at coordinate 48,083,648 of NW_026262593.1, forward strand.
AGATAATTCGTATTGTGTGGAAAATTGCACAATAATCATTTTTTAGAAATTAATTTCGCATGTTTCTAGGTAGATTCCCCATAACTTTTTTTGAATTTTGACTAAAACAAGAATGAAATTAATTGTTTTTGTGTTTCTTTTTAATAGATGTAGCCGCATAATTTCACAACACTACACCAAATATTGTATTTTTCTCAAAAATCCCAACTTTCTCTGCTGTTACCATGGTAACCAACCAATATATATATCGGTTGACATTATTTTTCTGACTAGTCTAATAGGATCTACATATCAGCCAATTTTCAGAAAGATCGGTGACTATGTGTGCCGAAAAAGTTTAAGTGGTTACAGAGAATGAGTATTAACTATGATACGTTTTTTGTTTTGTTTTTTGTTTTTCATTCTATGCCTTAATATGCAACAATATTGCGCTGACTAACAATGTCCCTATGGTTCTGCAATATCAGCTATGATTCCTCAAAGACGCTTTAAGTGCTTAATTTTGCTAATGTTTTGCACCGACATGATCAAAACCTTAATTTTGAATTTAAATAAATGTTTGATTTTTTTTACAGTTGTAAAGTTGGTTAATCTGCAATAACAACAAATAAGATATTTTAAGAATTGATGAGCAAGATTCTAGTATTATTTAGACCGATTGTTTATACCAAAAGGAATTTGGTAAAGATAAACAATGACGGCACACAAAAAATGAATACAAAAATCTGAAAATCTGGGTGAGCTTTAAATAATTGATCACAATGGTATAAAAAAGAAATTCTAAAGTAAAAATGGGGCAAACTTTATTGAAGATGCTTATAATAAAAAAAATTGTGAATGGTAACAATTTAATTCTAACAATCAAATAAAGGTATTTTGATATTCATAATTCCTACAAAAATAACGCAGCTATAAATTGATGCATCATTTTTGTCGTGTTTTTTTCTTCATTGTAAAGAAAGTAAGTACGGTTATTGGGATGGCTTGTCCTAATAATATATAATTATTGGATTCCAATTGTTCTCTATAATTAGTTATCAAAGGTACCAGGATTATAATTTAATACGCCAGACGCGCGTTTCGTCTGCATAAGGCTCATCAGTGACGCTCAGATCAAAATAGTAATAAAGCCAAACAAGTACAAAGTTGAAGAGCATTGAGGACCCAAAATTCCAAAAAGTTGTGCCAAATACAGCTAAGGTAATTTATGCCTGGGATAAGAAAATCTTTAATTTTTCGAAAAATTCAAAATTTTGTGAACAGGAAATTTATAAAAATGACCAAATAATTGATGGTCATGTTAACACCGAAGTGCTGACTACTGGGCTGGTGATACCCTCGGGGACGAAACGTCCACCAGCAGTAGCATCGACCCAGTGGTGTAAATAGTTATCAAAGGTACCAGGATTATAATTTAATACGCCAGACGTGCGTTTCGTCTACATAAGACTCATCAGTGATGCTCAGATCAAAATAGTTATAAAGCCAAACAAGTACAAAGTTGAAGAGCATTGAGGACCCAAAATTCCAAAAAATTGTGCCAAATACAGCTAAGGTAATCTATGCCTGGGATAAGAAAATCTTTAGTTTTTCGAAAAATTCAAAATTTTGTAAACAGGAAATTCATAAAAATGACCATATAATTGATATCCATGTCAACACCGAAGTGCTGATTACTGGGCTGGTGATGCCCTGGGGGACGAAACGTAGAAGACAGAATAGTTGTTATATATTTGCAATCCAGAGTTTAATATAAAAATAGGGATATGTGGTATGATTGCTAATGAGACAACTATCCACCAAAGTTCAAATGAAGTGGATGTAAGCAACTATAGGCAACCGTAGGCCTTCAACATGACTCGAAAAAATGACTCGACATGAAAAATGACTCGACATGAAAAATATGAAACAATTCAATTGAGAAAACAACGGCCTAATTTAAAACAAAACAATTTACGAAAAACAAATATGACAGACATGAACCAACGATAACCACTGAACTACAGGTTTCTGACTTGGGACAAACACATAAAGAATGTGGCGGGTTAAACATGTTTGTGAGCGCTCAACCCTCCCCTAACCCGGGACAGTGTTGTAACAGTACAACATCAAAACAATCTATAAAAATCAGTTAAAAAAGGCTTAACTCATCAGATGGACACAAATAGAAATACATCTAACAAAAACACAGAGTGAACGTGGACGGGTACATCGTCACAACAAAAAGACTCTAAGAACAGATCTGAGAGTACTCGCAGTTACTGACAGCTAGTTCAAAGCCAATAAAAACTGATAAAAAAAATCAAGTATCTAAGGCTTAAAAATCAATCAGTGCACATCCAACAGTCAATGAATTTAGTATAAAGACGTCATCAACAGTCAGAGAAAAACATGACCTTGTGCAATGCCAAACTATAGGTATCGACAGATTGTAGTACCGTGAAAGTGCATATGCGCAATATTTAGTATGGTCTTAATTTACTGATAACAAAAACAATATTTATACCAATAAGAACAATATTCAAAGATTTAATTACAGTGTTGAATAGATAACCTTTTAGAATAAGTTTATCTTTTGGAAACAAAGACGGTAAATAGTTATTTGCATTAAGATCTGATGGCTTGGAATGTCATTGATAATGTTTAAACGTTTTTTTTGTAATAACTTGATACATTCATATGAGTTTCCTAAAGTATGTGACTAAATGATTGAATTCAGACTTTTTTTATGTCAAAATTATTGCTACCTCTTTTGTTCTTTGTAATGGGATCGTTCAGTTCACCCTCCAGGTAACTCAATCTATCTGTTACTTCCACAAGTTTGTTTTCAACAGCTGCAAGTTTTAGTTCCGTTTGTATGTGTCTAAGACTGTCATCGCTCTCATCTGTGTTGAATTCTTTGTCTTCCAATTTTACGCACTCTTCTCTAAATACTTCCCCTCCCATTCGAATTATTGCCTATTGTGATAGACAGAATAGTATATCATGTAAAAGGGATGTACAGTTTTTTAACCAAACTAATATTATAACCTGTAGAAAAAGTGTAGTCAAGTTTAAACAAGGAATGAAAACCATGTGATAATCATTATAAATCTGGTATGAGCAAGAAACATCACTAGTACCAAATCTCAAGCTAAGATTGCTGCTAGAAATCAGTCCGCAAAGTTATATGGTCACTACCTCGACTTTGTTAATTGTTAAGGAATGACCATACCTTAGAAATGAAAATTTCTCTGAAAAGTTCTTAAATTGTATGTTTTTTTCAACTGTATAGCTTTATATTTTTTTATAAACCCCAATTTCGTTAAATATGTCTCCCGTAATTTTGGCCATATCCATGCGGTCCATTGGGATAAAAATTGTCCATTAAATGTTTTTAACATGTAACCCCGTTGACTACAATAGATATATTTACTCTCGATAAACAGTCTCGAGCGGGTAATCATTGTTATTAACGGATTGGTTTTAAAGTATTTCTATTTAAGTCTTTATTTTTCAAATGAAGAAGGAATGAGAAAGAATTTGTTAACTAGATGAATGGAACATGTAAACATGCAGTATATCAAGTATAACAAATTAAATAAAGACAACAGTAGTAAACCGATGTCAAAATCTTCCCATAAATCGATCAGAAAATCAAACCAAGGCAAAACACAAAAACAGAGAGAATTTGCTTAAACTTTAAAAGGAGCAAGATAGGATAAGCGTCTGCTACAATACATTTAATCACTCGCCAAGCGAACCTGTCTCATTAAAGGGACAGTAGCTACGAGTTTGACAGTATAAGTTGAAAATCGCTAAAGTTATTTTTCAGACAATTCGAGAAAAGAAATATTGAAAGAAAACAATTCGCTTTCAGCAGTTAGTAAAATTTATTTTTGTCAAAATAAACTTTAAAAAATGTGATACATTATTGCAAGACAATAAATCAAGCTCATTTGCATCTGTATTCATGCGAATTTTTTTCCATAAACGATGATTGCTTGCGTATGTGCTCAACATGTTTTATAATTGAAAAGAATGTCAGTTGACATGGGAAACAAGCGAATCAATTTCGTTATGATTTTTGGACAAATCATTCAAGTTTCAAGTAAACCGGTGATGTGATATATACATGCTTATTTAATGTGTTTTTATTAATAATATAGAATGAAACAGAATAATACAGAATAAGGACAGTCGCCATTGTACTATTGTAAATGTATTTGTAATTCTGGTTGAATGTTGTTTTATGTCTTATCGTTTGTGGTTTTAATTCTATTTTTCTTTTTTTTTTATGTATGTAAAAGTAAAGATATTAATCACCTAGTTCATTTATAAGATATTTAGATTAAACGCAACTATATGCACAGGATTCAGTTGTTTTTTTCACAGTTTGATTTAGAAGAAAAACCATAGTTATAAAATACAAATAATTACACCATTACTAAAACAATTCTATATAAATATTCTTGTAATGGTTAGAAAATAAATCAAATAACGCCATTACAAAATTAATCCCAATTTCATATTGTATTTTCAGAAATTTACCTGAGACGTCACTTTTTGTGGCGTTGAAACATTCGTGTGACGCACAGTTCATTATTCTATCGTGCTGTATTTGTGTTCTGTCGTAAATTAATTTTAGGTGTTCGTTGTTATTTTGTGGTTTACATGTTGAAATGGACTAATATATTATATTATTTATGTATTTCTCTGTCCTGAATATTCTTGCATTTATTTGTATTTTATTCCTGTCACGTAATGTTGTCATTTTAGCGGTATTTTTAACATTGCTATATAAGTGGGAGGTTTGGCTAGCCATAAAACCAGGTTTAACCCATCATTTTTTCTTAAAATGTCCTGTACCAAGTCAGGAATATGGCAATTGTTATCACATAGTCCGTATTTTAGTATGTTGGCGTTTGTTTTTGTAGCAGTTCAGTGTTTCTGTTGTTCCGTTTTGTTTCCTCTTATAGTTGATGTGTTTCCTTCAGTTTTAGTTTGTGACCCCGATTTGTTTCATTTAAATCGATTTATGACTATTGAACAGCGGTATACTACTATTGTCTTTATTTATTGATATTTATCTGTTAATTATATTTCGGGGTCCCATGCAATCGTCAATTTTCGGATGTTATGTCAATGGTTAATTTGATGGCGTAAATTCACGAAATACTGATGCTTTACAACGATTACTTGTTGAGTGTTTCATATGGAATTTTGTAATTCTGATATACGTTTTCGGGTGTTATAATTCCTACCTGAGAGTTTAAGTCAATTCGGAGGACACGAATTTGTTTGATAATGTCCCTTTAAAGTACACAGACGATTTTCATGTTTGTCCAATCAGGTTTTAAACATGTGTGTAAGTAAATATTTACTATCCGCAGGTAAGTGTTACTCATAAACAATCCAATCAGATAAGACCTAGTAGGAATCTGGACATGATCTGTGGAAATTGTTGTATGCGTCATGTGACATAATATTGTTACCTGTGTTATATCATCCCAATATTTACTGAAATCTGTATCATTTATTGTTGCATCTTGAACATGCGCAATTCTATTTCTGTAGAAATTTATCCTTGTTAAATCGTCGCTAAGACTTGTTAGGGACAACTGTGGAAGTGTGTTGCCAATCTGTATTTCCGTTAGGTTTCTGATCAAACACATCATCAAAGTTATGTCAAAATTTTTGGAAGAAGCTTCACCTGGAGATAACAAGTATATTTAAATTACAATGTCCTTCACAATTTCAAAGTCAATCGTGTTTGATCGGCATTCTATCTACGCATACTATTGAATTTAAGGCGTATTCACATTTGAGTACATATAGAGATTGAACGTTATGCATTCATTTGAGTACAAACTATAAATGGTATCATGCTTGAGCGCACTTTTTGTAAGTGAATACATATTTCATTGTCAACGTGACAAATGGATCGGACAAAAATGATACAATTTTTACTTTGTCGTTTCTTTTACACTACACAAATTTCATCTTTTAATGACCAGTGTCCAATGTTTATTTTGTTTTAAAAAACGACATAAAACAATTCCGAGGTTGTATTGTAGATAAATGCACAGCAAACAATATATGTATTTTGTTATCTTCTGACTTTTTTGTACAGTAGATTTCTGGTCTCAATTTTCAAAACGAGATTTTCCAATGATCTTTCTAACAATGATACTTAAATGAATTTAAAAACATAAAAGATAAAGCCATTATTTGGCCCATTGCTAATTGTGGTAATCCGTTTCTTATATCTAAATACTAATTACAAGATCTCAAAATAAGATTATTTGTCATTGTTTTAAGTTTTGCATAACAAAACATGCAGTTTAAAGTTCTTAAACATATATGTAAGGCCGATTCAGCATAATTAAGAAGCTGATATCTGACAGACGAATATCTTGTAAACATTTGCAGGATAGTCTATGAAAGATTAACTATCCTTTTTTTCATTTACGTATTCCTGGTACCGAAAATTAGCCTAATCATATTTTACTCTTTTTGCTTAACAATTTCAGGCTCCTTGTCAACTATCGGTAAATTTAGAAAACATTACAAGAAATAACTTATTATTTTATTGTACATTTAGTACATTTGTTTTAATTTTTGTGGTTAAATGTTTCAATATCGAAACATAAAACAAGACATGGAAAGTAGGATTTATTTTTCTTACCTTTTTCCTTTGGAGGAAACAATAGTCCCCATTGATCTTGGCTTATCCTGTTCTTTTGTAGCAGGTCTTTTAGCTTTACACCATGTTTGTTAAGGGTTTTTTGCAAGCATTTAGGGTGAAGTTCGAAGTCAAATTTCACACGAACAGCTCTTTGGGATATTCTGAGAACTAAAAGTGCTATTTTGATATAATTCGACACTGATTCAGGGATCGAAGTCATCATTATTTAGGATGCGTTACTGTGTGTTACTAATAGATTGATCCACCATGTTCTGATGTCTCCATTGGTTGAATAATGCATTTGTTTTGTTCCTAAAAGTAAATTACAATACAAATGTATTTCAATGAAATAAAAAATGTCATTGTCCAGAGTGCAGAGTGCATGAGGGATATATATTCCTTGCATTCAAAGGGTATCCAAAAGTTCTTTACAACAAATTATATTAATATTCATATTTTCATGTCAGAACCGAAGTACCGGCTACTGGGCTGGTAATAATCCCCTGGGACCAAAAGTCCGCCAGCAAAGGTATAACCCCAGTTGTTATAATAATATTAACGATACCAATGTTACTGCACCAAAAAAAAACAACAAAGATACCAGGATTAAAGATGTGTACGCCGTGCAGACTTTTGTTTCGTCTACAAAAAGACTCATCAATGAAGCTCTAATCACATATTTTTCAGAAGAAAGGAAAGAATGCATAGATCGAAAATACCTTACCACACATTAACATCCTAAAATTTAAAACAGTTATGAATTTTTCAAAACAATCAAAACTCTAAATATTGTGTAAGTTCATTAGAATCACATAAAAAAATGGATTCTCTCTGATAAAAAGTAAGCATTAAAACATATGAATTCTTTTCTTCTCTAAGAATACTTGACCTGCTGCTACCTCATCAAATGTATCATATGTCTTATACTATTAATTATATGTGTCTCTGTGTTTCTGTATACCATTGTATCAACAAAGGTTTTTTTCAGAATAAAATATATAATCAAAAAAGTTAAAAAGGCCAAATAAAGTACCAATTTGAACTACATTGAGGACTTCAATATTCCTAACGATGTTGCCATTTACGGCTAAGGTAATCTATTCCTGGTATAGAAAATCTTTAGTATTTCGAAAAATTCTAAGTTTTGTAAAGAGTTAATTTACAATTATGACCATATCAGTGATAATTCATGTCAACACAGAAGTGCTGACTACTAGGCTGGTGCCCATTTCCACAATTTTTCAAATTTTATGTATAGTGTTTATATAATAACAACTACACAAGATAGTTTTGCTTGTCTTATAATTATCTTTGTTCAGTTTCAAACCACTCAAAGTAATTCTATAATATACCAAGACAAACTGACCAATTTAACATATAAACACCTTCGAAATGCAATTCAGCAGTTCAAGGTGTTGATAATCAAATCTTAATATGCCTTTCCAATTGATATAGCATATGTGCATTTAGAAAACTATATCTGGTTAGGTGTGCCATATATATGTTAGATATGCAAAAGTATTTAACGTATTTAAGAAATACCACCAAAAAATTGCAAAACACCACTGCCAGTGTATAGGAGAAATGACACTGCAATTTTACAAAATCCTTTATTCTTCTAATGAAGAGGAAATATTTATCAATATCAAAGTACATGCAGCATTATTTAAAAAAATCTACTGACTGGCCTTGTAAATACTAAAAGAGATCTGCAATCCGACATCAATAACATCGACGCAACATATAAAATATGCCCAGATCCTTTGGTGCACTATACGCTTTTGAATGTTGCTTTTTCAGTGGTAAACGGCTAGATCAACAGCTTGAGGACAACCGGCATAATGGGGAACTATTTCCCAAATGAGTAACAATCCCTCATTTGAGTAATCATCTGATAACGCAAAAAAATTATTAACTGGGTCTTTTTACTTAAAAAGGCACAAATTTATAGAAAATGGAACAACTTCTTCCTAGTAACTGTATTTTTATTTTGGGTTTTTAAAAAGTAGCCTTGAAAATTGTTATTTTATCCAAGTTTTCATAGGCTTGTAACTTCTCAGTAAATTAGGTAAGGGCTATTCATCTTTTGAAAAATTTGCTGCATTTTTTGTGAATGTGTGCCATTTTAAGTAAAAAGACTCGGTTAAAAAAATGTAGTTTTTAGCACTATCAAATGATAACTCAAATGTGGGATTGTTACTCATTTTGGGGAATAGTTACTCATTTGGTGGGTTGTCCCCAACCTGATCAACTATGTAACTGTGCCAACATGTCCTGGTCCCCTTCTTGCTACAAATGTCATAACAAAGCCGGCTATTCTGGCAATTAAAGAAACATGAACCTTATGAAGTCCATTGATACATTTAATTATACATACCTTGTCAGTTTGTGTGGTATTACCGTGGTCAATTTATCCAAAATAAGATATAATTCCGATCCATTGTAGAAGTTGAAGAAACCGATTTGTTTGTATCAACCAGTTCTTCCTGGTTTATTATCGTGTTAAAAAGTACAGTCTCTTAGTCGTAATAGATGACCAACTGCGCTTACAAATCAAAATATGGAGGTAACTAAAGGTACAAAAATTAATTGGGTGGAAACATATTGTCTAATAACTGATCATTCGTATCAAACGTTTGATATTCTAGCTTGACAATGAGTTGCCAATCTCAAAAAAAAAAGTCCCAACGCGTATAAAACGGAAACTTACAACACAGTAGTAATGTTTTAGACTTTTAAGAAATTATATATAGGTCATTTAAATTTAATCAATATAGTTTGTGACGTATATTTCAACACGTATTCGTCAGTTTATGGGTCTATGGAAAGAAAAACGCTTATTGTGTTGAGTAGTGATATTTTCTCATATGAAATTGTAAATATGCAGCGACTTCATGAGAAAACAAAGATATCATTCGAAGCAGATTAGCTTTTAGAGTATCTCATCAGTGTAAAGCAAAATTCTATCCGGATGAAATATCATCTGGGGGAAAAAATATTACAGAAGTTGTTGTTATTTTTTTATTCGGAGGAAAATATTTCACTGTGATATATAATCCATTGCCGTGAAATTCTATCTGGGAAGTTAAAATATTGAATAGTTAATAAAAAAAACTTAATCTTTGCAAATACTATGTACTAATAATAGTGTATTTGAATATAAGCTAAATTAGTAAATAAAAAACCAAATAAATGTATTATAATGGGAAATAATTTCGCAGATTATAATTGAAAATAATATCCTGAAATATTAAAGTAAATATCATTCTTTTAAAAGACAAATATCACGAAACATATGAAACAAAACCAGAAGTAATTTCACAGATCTTAATTGTAAAATAATATCATGATCAATTTAATATATAAAATAAGGTAAGTGAAATACAGGTAAAAGTGAGTTGTTTTCAGATCTCAGTACAAATAAAAAAATAAATAGAAATATATTTTTTTTAAATCATGTTTTAAGTCATCTTTTTATATAAATTGATATAAAAAATTAAGAATAAAGGAAAAATTTCACTATGAAATAGATTCTGGTCTCTGGAATATAATATCTGTAAAATATAAATGGCTCATAATATCCTCCCTTTGATTGATAAATTATGCAAATATGTTCTACCTTGGTGAAACATTTATAATTATGGTCAGGTATATATTGATTGCGAGTACCTTACATAGTAGACAGTGGGACTCTATTTCACAAGGTTCTGTAAAATATGGAACGGAAAATATATACTGTTAAATACTGTCCACAAAAGACAGATAGAATTTCACTCCTCTGGATAAAATCTATCTGTGAAATACCATGTCTGGAAAAAAAATTTCTGTGACAAATTATCCCCAGGATAAAATATCACAGAGGAAGAAATAATCCGTTACATTAGCACATACTTACAACTTCTCGTCCGATCAAATTGCTAGAATTTGCCTTCTAATTTTCATAGTACATACTTTTTCCGTGTACTAGGAAACTACGGATGAATGACCACAAGGGTAAGATTTCATTGTTTCGTAATCAAGATATTAAAACAAAAATTGCCACTGGCTATTTTGAAATAAAATGCTGTGTTTCAAATTAAATTAAATAGTTTGTAATATAGTTTTCACGTTGATTTTTTAAATATCCTGCTATTAAAATCTTTGGATCTAAAAAAAGTTTTTGACGATTGCAAATTTCTTTCATTTTTAAATAAAGAGTAATAAATATGGTTCTTTATACCTTGATTAGAGTACAACGCCATCTTAAAATTGTGATAATTTATCATCCATACAATAACTTTGTACACAAAAAAAAGTGTGTACTATCAAAACCTTGTGAAGGGAAATTAAGGCAACTTGATCTATTTCGTCATGAATTGATTGATTGATTGATTATTGGTTGCTTAATGTCCAGTGACAAATATGTCATGCAATTCAGGACGATGCCATGAATTGCAAAACCGTAATAATGTCTGAAGGGAATGTGCCACCTATATATATATTGACTCCTCAAAATTCAAGAGTCTATCCTAAATTGAGGTAAATTGTATGGCTTTCCAAATACCGTTTCGATTCCTAACATCACTGAAGAGACATTAATTGTCGAAATCCGGATATGGTATACAAAAACCTTTGCACCTTTTGTTTGCGGTATACCATCTTTTCCGCAAGTTTATTGTTTTCTGTTTAGTGTTAAATTTATAATTAAGATCCATTTATAACATCGTTGATCTGTTTATTTGGCAATCGCCATTGGCAGTCATCAGGGTTTAAGAACATTTGTTGTTCGACCTGTTAGTCAAATGCGTTTTGTTAAAATATACTTTTTCACTTTTTTGGTCTTTTGGAAAATGTTGTTTGTGCTGTATTTAGACCCCTCTAACAAGAAATTTGTTTTGCATGCACACGTATAAAAATTGCGGTTTTTATCCAACGCAATCATAGGTTTGAACGTTGTTTTCAATTTAGACTTGTTTATATTTTTTCGTTTGGGCTTGTATTATATTTGCCTTCGGGTTTATATGATCCGTTCATCCTATTTTGACTCCTCAAAATTCAAGAGTCTATCCTAATTCAGGTAAATTGTATGGCTTTCCAAATACCGTTTCGATTCCTAACATCACTGAAGAGACATTAATTGTCGAAATCCGGATATGGTGTACAAAAACCTTTGCACCTTTTGTTTGCGGTATACCATCTTTTCCGCAAGTTTATTGTTTTCTGTTTAGTGTTAAATTTATAATTTAGATCCATTTATAACATCGGTGATCCGTTTATTTGGCAATCGCCATTAGCAGTCATCAGGGTTTAAGAACATTTGTTGTTCGACCTGTTAGTCAAATGCGTTTTGTTAAAATATACTTTTTCACTTTTTTGGTCTTTTGGAAAATGTTGTTTGTGCTGTATTTAGACCCCTCTTACAAGAAATTTGTTTTGCATGCACACGTATAAAAATTGCGGTTTTTATCCAACGCAATCATAGGTTTGAACGTTGTTTTCAATTTAGACTTGTATATATATATATGTATATACATGTTCCTATACATCTTTAAGTTTTTACTTTGAAATAAAAAAAAAAACATAAACCCTAGTATCTTTGATCTATTGGTAGTTGCTTTCTAATGACTATCCTCAGACTATCTATGGGGACATACCAGGGGCGGATCTAGCCATTTTTAAAAGAGGGTTCCAACCCAGGAAAAAAGTGAGGGTCCAACCATATGTCCCCATTCAAAAGCATTGGTCGTCCAAAAATGGGGGTTTTCCAACCCCCGGCCCCTCCTCCCCCCCCCCACCTGGATCCGCCACTGCATACTATCTATATGTTTCAAATTTATTATAGCTTTAGTTGAACTGTGAAATTGAAAAATGTTTTCAAGACATGTAAAGCTTCCACTGCAATTTAATAATTGCCAGCTTTTGGTCAATTTATTTTGTCATTTTACCATGTAAAGAAGTACATAAAATTTAGAATGGAAATGGGGAATATGTCAACAACCCAACCAAAGAGCAGACAACAGCCGAAGGCCACCAATGGGTCTTCAACGCAGCGAAAAAATCCCGCACCCGGAGGTGGTCCTCAGCTGGCCCCTAAACAAAATTGTGTACTAGTTCAGTGAAAATGAACGTCACACTAAACTCCGAAACGTATAAATGAACTAAAATTAAAAAAACATACAAGACTAACAAAGGCCAAAGGATCCTGACTTGGGACAGGCGCAAAAATGCGGCGGGGTTAAACATGTTTTATGAGATCTCAACCCTCCCCCATACCTCTAGCCAATGTAGAATAAAGAAACACATAGCAATACGCACCATATCCAACTAAGTCAGACATCACGTGACTTTTGTGACGTATACTAGCCCTGATATTCAAACATATTTCTATCAAACAATGTTGGTCCGAACAGTTTAATTTTTGATTAAATTCTGTCACTGGAGAATCGTAAAAACATGTACTTTTTCTCGTTATTTCGCCGTTGACTCAATGCTAAATGTACCGATACCCATGTCTACTTGTATAACAAATAAAGAAATTCCGTTAATAAAAATAAAACTTTGCAACTCGATTAAGTATATTCAAACATATATCTTGCGAAAAATACTATTTAAAACAGTTTAATTTCTGGGCAATTTCGGTCAAAAATCCATTTGAAAAAGTGAATATTTCGGGATTTTTCAAAATGGCGGATGATGTATATGGAAATGTTGCATCAAATTGAGGATTTGTATAGTAAGACTTTCCTTGATTTAATTTTAATTTTCATGTAGAATCTCTGATGTTTCTGTTATTTTTTTTGGTGATATTTCGATATGATTGATTTCAAAATTTATTGATTAAAAAAATATCATTTTAAGTGTGACACGGGAACATTTTATTTTGACAGATATCCAGGATATACTGTTACCAGAAAATAGTTAACAATAAAATTTATAATAAAATTTTTTCTCTTCTTTTTTTAAAAGGTTTTTTTCCTGTTTTCTGTATAATTTATCTTTGTAAAGAAATATATTTATACATTCCTTTTAGAACAAAAAAATATTTACGTCCCAAGAGAGAAAAAAATCCCAACAATTATTATAGATAAATATTCCATACCTTCAAAATCCCATCACTTGACGAACAGGTGAACTCTGACTTTGGATGTAATGTTACATAACAATATATTGTCAGGTAGACGTGCAAACCAAAAGCAACCAGGTGACATTAAACATCCTGTGTATACATGTATTACCAGAGTTTAAATTTTGTGATATACAAAAGTTTTCATAACTGTACAAATAAATATCTTCTCTTCCCCGTGTCAAACCAGAAGAAGTATGTATCATAATAAACTTAAAGAAAATATGAATATTATAAAAAAAAATCTTTAAAAAAATAATTTTTGCTTTAAAAGATAATCAAACTAATATTTATGTTTCTATAATTATTTTAAAGAAATATTTTGATTCAAATTTTAATTTAAATGGATTTTGTATTATTTCGTAAAAAATTAAACGAGATTTCATTGAATATGATTTTATTATTTATTTTTTTAATTCAATATTTTAAGCAAAATCCAGGCATTCAATAAATCGATATAAAGTTAAACTTGTGTAAAAAAATTTGTTATTGTATACATTTCAACAGAGACATATAATACAATTGCTCTGATTTCAACAACATTGTATACCCGACAATATTTATCGACAGAGTTATCGGTCCTGAATAGGACTGCTATAGTTGGGTATGAGTAAAACTCAGTTCAAAAGAAGTCCGAGTCCGATGTCAGAATAGGTAACAAAAGAAATAGACCAATTAAAAGATTACTCGAGTTGTAAATATGCGCTAAATTGGATAGTCTATGAAAAGGTATATACTATGAAATTTTAGCACATACTTACAACTTCTCGTCCAATCAAATTGCTTATATTTGCCTTCTAATTTTCATAGTACATACTTTTCCTGTGTACTAAGTAACTACGCATGAATGACCACAAGGGTAAGATTTCATTGTATCGTAATCAAGATATTTAATACAAAATTTGCCACTGGCTATTTTGAAATAAAATGCTGTGTTCCAAATTAAATTAAATAGTTTGTAATTAGTTTTCACGTTGATTTTTAAATATCTTTGGATCTAAAAAATGTTTTTGACAATTGCAAATTTTATCATTTAAATAAAGGGTAATACATATGGTTCTTTATACCTTGATTAGAGTACAACGATATCATAAAATTATGATAATGTATCATCCATGCAATTACTTTGTACACAGAAAAGTGTGTACTATGAAACCTTGTGAAGGAAAATTAAAGCAACTTGGTGATAATTTTTTAAACTTTCTTAAGGAAGGTGATCTATTTCGTAATGAATTGATTGATTTATTGATTATTGGTTGCTTAATGTCCAGTGGCAAATATTTCATACATGTTTAGGACGATGTCATGAATTGAAAAACTGTAATTATGTCTGAAGATAATGTGCCACCTATATATATATATATAAACATATTCTGGTAAATCTTTTAGTTTTTACTTTGAAATAATAAAAAAAAAACCAACAAAAAACACAAAACCTATAATCTCTGATCTATTGGTAGTTGCTTTTTAATGCCTATCTGCTAGACTATATCTATGGGGACAAACTATCTATATGTTTCAAATTTATTATAGCTTTAGTTTTACTGTGAAATTAAAAAATGTTTTCAAAACATGTAAAGCTTCCACTGCAATTTAATTATTGCCTGCTTTTGGTCAATTTATTTGGTCATCTTACCATGTAAGAAGAACATGTTATATAGTAAAACACCGCTTTATATCAGTATACATACTTACACCGGCAGCTACCATCTTTTCATTCTGGAGTGAAGGGCCTTTTGAAATCACATATTTTACAATGATACTAGTGAGTAGATTTACAAAACTTCGTTAATGAGCTCCGTTTTACAAACACCTGTGATACAAGTAGTCAGCCAAAATAAACTATCAATAGACCAATTAAAAGATTACTTGAGTTGTAAATATGTGCTAAATTGGATAGTCTATGGAAAGGTATATACTATGAAATTAAGAGCTCGGGGCAAGCCCCTCGCTCTAAATTTCATAGTATATACCTTTTCATACTAACCTAGACTTAGTCGTTAGGATCTGCTTTGTATAATAAACATCTCTCATCCACATTTTTACCTGTTAAATAGTTTTTTTGGTATAAAATATTTGCCTGGGGCCTTTTTAGAAAACTTTTTGGTTGTTAGTATGTGTGAAATATGTGTTAGAATAAATCTTTGATGCTGTTGTCAAATTATAATTTCAAAACATTCAATGTTCATCCGAAAACATCATCAGAATGTCCAAAGGTGACATGAAGGTCTAAAACTGCCATTGTCAATTACTGTGTTAAAAGAAGAGGATTTGGTTTTAAATTATTCCTCATACAAAGGAGGGTTTCAAATAAGAAAATTGTAGCTTTTTTTTCTTTTGTGCGTCTTTGCATGATATTAATTTTGAGTGTTTTACTACGGTGCCCGTAAACTGAAGCAATCGTCATGTAAAATGTGACATCGAGTACTGTACCAACAGCGGTATAAGTTTTGTAGCAGGTTGATGTGACGAAGAGTTTTAAATTGCATGTTTTTCCACTTTTCATGCATCAGTTTTAACAACTTAAACTCATCAAAATTGCAAACGCATGCAAAAGTAATATTCATCGGACAATGCTGTATACTAGTGTCGGGAAACTGAAAAGGTGAAAGAGTATGTGTTACTATGGGCCAAACAATCATAGATGTTATAGATAACCAATACAGAAAATTGAAACCAAAATGAAATAGTCGATGCCTTTATGATATTCAAAATCTCTTTAATGGAAGAGGATACAACAGTTTTGGATTATATATTGTCACTTATTAAGTTATCTATTGCAATAATTTTTCTAATCCATTACAATTTTTAAAAATTCTGTTGTAATGCCTATAATTATAAAGTATGTTAGAATATAAAATCAAACATCTCAAAGTATGATGTGTTTAAGATGGTACTTAACACTACAGGGAGATAACTCTGTAAAAATCAGCTGAACGTTTTAGTCACATTCTATTGTTAAGGAAATATTAAGCTTCTCAATGATTAAAATTAGTGTTTGTCAAACTGGTATATATCAAATGACTTTTCCGATAAAATGTATAGTTCAAGTTTTTTTGAAAGTTTTGTATTTTTGTCAAAGGGTCGAGGTAAATATTTTGTCACAATCTTAAGAAAATTAAGCGAGCCAAATTAATATTAGTCGAAGTGTTTGGTACCACCTTAATTTAATGTTTGTTTTTGTTTTCCTCATATTTGCATATACATTCATTTCTTCCGAATAACCTAATAGATTACTGAAATTGGACAATTAAAGATGTAGCGTTACGATAAACATGCATTGCCCTTTATGTTTGAAGTAAATCTGTGTAAAGAGAACCGGATGATACAAAAGGGACATTCAAACTCATAAGTCGAAAACAAACCGATAACGTCGTGGCATAAAAAAAAACAGAAAACAACGAAATAACTAACAACGGTCTACAAAACACAATATTGAAAACTAAAGATTGATCCCCACCATAAACCACTGATGATATCCGGTGCTCCGAAAGGGTAAGTTAATTTCAATTTGGCTTTTCTATTTTCCATTCCTTCCCTTTCCTATATACTATTTCTCAGTTTTTCAGTTTTATCACATGTATGAGTATAGCTTTCACCGAGGCAAAGTTGACCTAGATGAATTGTACTATTTTTTTCATGTCCCTGTTGGTCGTATAGCTCCTTATCTGCCTACCTATTCTTCGTATCAAGATATAAATTTTTATTACATATGTGTTATATTGAAGCTGTGAAAATTATAACATGAGCTTTTTACTGAACATTTCATTTTCTCGCTTCGGGTGCATAAAATGTGTAAAGTGCTATTTTCATTATTATACAAGTGTTAGTGAGATTTTTTATCCTGCTCTACTTTTGAACAAATCCTCTTAAGTACACGAGTATTTTTTATGTTTCATTAGTATTAAATTCCGGGCCGCTAATGAAAATTTGATGAAAAAATTAAATGTTACAAAATAAATTTTAACTGAATGCAAAAACTATAAGATACCAACGTTGAATTGATATAACATATGCTCTTTTTCGAAAATTGATTTATTCTCAAAGCAATTTCTAATCAAGCATTAAAGCTTGTTAACTTGTCAATATTCGCAGAATTGCTAAGAGACTACAATCTTGATTCGGAATTTGATGATCAAATGTGCTCGAAACAATAGATGTATTTTGCAAATTTAAGCAATGAAACCAACATAAAACCAGAGAACCAAAAACGAACTAAAATTATGCCATTGAAATTGAAAATTTTGCTATATCTTACTCGCAACAAAATTGCAGTAACATTGATACCACTATTTTATCTCAAATGAACATACATGTGACAGAGATGTCAAGTCACAACTGGAGATTTGAAAATTTTCAGCTGGAGTTTGGGCCTCATAACTGGAGATTTTTTATCGACATATTTATCGACGTTTTCAGTGTTCATTTTGATGATAAAACTACATATTTCCCCTTTTTTTAAGATAACAGTATTACTGTTAATGTATTCTCTCTGTATTGGTAATATGTGGAAATTTGTCATCATTTAGGTATACTATTTGTGTGTCATCAATCATGGTATGTTCCTCAGTTCCAAGTTATTCCATTTCTCTTACTATTGTTTAAGCATAAACACTCACATTACACATTGATGATGAGGGTGTTTTTAACGACCTTGACTACCCATGAGGGTCTTGCACGGTCGGCCCAGGCTCCCGCCTTTTTGTGCATTTAAATAATTTATTTTTACCATAAGGTAATTGATATAATTTTAAGCGACAAAAATAAAATACCTAATATGAATAAAAAGTAAAAATGAGCAAAAATTTGAAAGATAAAATAAATGAATAATAAATAAATAAATAAATTGTGGAATAAAAATAAAAGATAAAAATAAAATAGAACTTTAATTAGATAAAAGAATATAAAAATGAAAATTTCTATAGAAAAACAAAAGAAAAGAAAAAAAAAGAGCTACCAAAAGTCGGAGCAGGAGAAAAAAACTAGGCCAAGCAATCGGCAGTGAGCGTTATGTAAAGAAAAATATTAGTCAATCTTTACATCGAAGTAATTACATTTTATTATAATTACACTGGCTATTGGGCTGCATATTCAAATACTCAAAGGTATGTGCAGTCCAACAGTCGAGATACAAATATTAAATGATTTCATTTACGTCAGATCCTACTTACACAAGCTATTGAATACTAGGTTAAAGAGAGGCGACGACACCAAAGGGACATTTAAAATCTTAAGTAGAAAACAAACTACAACGCCATGGTAAGATGTTACATATATTAGTTGTTCTATTGAACAGTTTAATATTATCACAAAGTAAGTGTACTATATATGCCAATGATAAGATCCAAAATACAACACATTACTTGCTACAGAAGCTCCATCTCAGTTACAAAATAAAATATGAAAAATAGATATGAAATATGGTATACTTATTGAACAGGCAAAATGGTATATGTCATTAAATCTACACGGCTCGGATGACCCTACTTGACCAGAACGACGTAAAATGGTCATCCCGGCGACCGTATATACCTATTTGATTGCTCAAAACTGTTTAATTTAACACAGTCATGGCGCCATCAATTTACATGAACATTTTTCAGATCTTTGATCGTTTCTATTCAAATTTATTCACATTTTCCCTCAAGAATATGCTGATATGAAGGTTAATCGATGGGAAATGTGCCAAGTCTGATTGATCTGCAATATATTTCCAGTTTTGGCACATACTTAAACATAAAACTCATCAAATTCGATCCTAAAATAGTCACTTAAAAGGATTACATATTTAAAAATTTGTAATAAATTCCATGGAGGACAAAACTAATCCAAATCAGATTTCGATTATTTGAATATTCTAAAAATACACTATTTTTGCAGAAATTATAGAATTTTTTTTATCTAGTTTAACACTGATTTGAGATTTACATTGTACACATTCTTAACGCATAAAATGGTCCCAGTTAAAAGAATGAGAAACACTTTCTTTTTCATATTTTGAAACGACAAAGTTTGTACAAAGTAGTTGATTGCTCAACTATTTCGTAATTAAAAGGTCAGTAGCGGATTTAAGGGGTGGAGAGAACGAACAACCCATTTCGATTGGAAAATATATAATTCATCAGCATACAAATAATCACAAACGTCATTTTTTTAATGGAATTACGTCCCCATTGAAAAATCCTGGATCCGCCTCTAAAGATAAGAGTACATTCGAACTTTGCAGTATATCTGAGGTAGTTCATGCACATCATTGCTATGCATTATCCAGATTATTGTAAAGTAAGTACAAAGAGAAAATGCCCATGGCGGGTGTTAATTTATATTACCTAGACGGATTTTTGTTATAAATTTTCCAATATTTCAGTTGATCGATTTGTTGTGTTGGTTTCTTGTTAAAATAAGTTACTGATTGCATGAGAGATATCTATTCGCCTATGAAAAAACGTGTCTTTGCTAAGAGAGATCTGATGGATGTCTACCGTCGACAACTTTGGTTTATTTTCAAATTGCTGTATTTTGTATTTGCCAATACTTTTTCTTCCTCTTTTTCTCTATCATTCGAAATCTTTCCCTCTATCATTGTCTTTCCACACTCATAATACTCACTCACTCGTACTTCTCCAGTCTCACTTAATCAATCTTACTCATCCACTCTCACTCACTCACCCACCCATTCAATTTCACTCACCCACACAGTCTTATTCAACAACCAAATTTCACTAACTCACTCACTTACCCAATATCATTTATCCACCCACTCAATCTCACGCACTAACTCATCCACCCACCAAATCTCTCACACACACACGCACTCACTCACTCACCCATCAACCAAATCTCACTCAATCGCTCTCGCACTCACTCATCCACCCACCAAGTCTCACACTCTCATCCATCCAGTCTCACTCACTCACTCGCTCGATCACCTTTTACTACTGAATCCGTGGTATACTTACCCATCTGGGACTAAAGATTCACAGCCTTTCAGGAAGTATTACAAAGATTCCATATTTGGTAATGACTGAAATGTAGTCAGTTCTTCTCCTTCAGGGCTGTGTATGCCATCGTCCATTAGAATACACAGCTGACTATCCCAATATCGAGATAAAGGCTTATACTCTTCCATCGATTGTCTTTTTTTTTTTGTCCTTCGGTTGTCTTTCATGAGGTAAGAGTTCCATTACAATGCATATTGAAAAGAATATAGACAGCTTATTTCAAAATGTATCTAATAAATTGTGGTATTTTAAGTTGTTAGTTCTTGCAATTACGTTAGCAATGGATAACTCTTTGTTTACTGTGCTTTCATATTCATTTCAATTGTTTAATATCCTGTCACTTTTTTATTCAATTGATTAATTAAGTGTCTTGTACTTTGTAGTCTTGGGATATTCTGAACGCCAAGAAATAAAGGGTGCTAACTGTTATTGCTTTCCAATGCTTTCCAATTTTAATCAAATAACAAATGTATATAGCCTCTAGCAAAAGTAATCAAATAATACATCGAAAATCCGTTCACTTGCAATCAGTGAAGTGTTAAAATGTCAATATAATCTAACATTTTTTCTTCATACTAAATGTATATCATAAGGATTTCTGTGACGGACTAATGGAAGCAATAGACATGGGGTTCGTTTATTCTTTATCATACTGCTGTATGTGTAAAAACAAATACAACAATAGAATCAGAAAAAAAATATCAGCAACTTACTCGTTGGACGTAAAATCAACAAAAAACAATAGAGACCAACAAACCGAGATCATACAACTACGTATGTCGGGCACAAAGTGGGATGGATTGTATTCAGAGTACCCTAACCTCAGTTCGCATTAATCTTTTAACCTGTTAGAACATTATGCAATATAATTTTCAGTAAAAGATTGGTGAATTTGTCTTTTATGTTCAGTTATAAGTTTCCTCAGGCTTGATAGTTGAAATTTGCATTACAAATAAATCTTTATAGTTTTGGAAATCTGCCTTAAGGCAGCCATTGCATGTAAGTGACACTCTTAATTGGTAAGCGCCACGGTGAGAATACTTGCAGACAAATTTGGCAAACAAACAAACCAAATTTTGGTGTTCATGTGTAAGGCAAAATATTGTCCTATGAAATATTGTCACACAAGATAATATTTCATAGATGAACAGTATGATTTTGTTTTTGTTAAAGGCAGGCTATCCAGTGGTATTTATTGACACAATATTTCAAAGAAGGATTGTCATGAAATTGTGTCTCATGAAAGGGAGGTTAAAGACATTTAATATTTTGGAAAATGATATCATTAAAATTTTTTTATTTGATTGATAATAACAAAGAAAACTGCTTAATTAATTCATGCAGCAATTTATGGTTCTACACATACTTTTCATGAAAAATATTTTTACAAAATCCAGAAACGCTAACAATTTCACGGCAGGGGAATCCTCAGGGAAGGCATAATTAGATTAAGAAATATGTTCTGGGACAGTGTGTCACAGTGAAATATTGCCATGGATAGAATTCCACAGTGAAATATTGTCATGGACAGTATTTTATAGTGAAATATCGTCCAGAAGAAGGTGACAAAATTCATGGACAAGGACACTAGCTATGTCATAATGAATATGAATGCAGAAAAATGTCTATGCATGTACAGATAAATGAAACTTTGCAACACAAAATATGGGATCCTTGAACCAATTATCACAAATGTAATTAGTTGAATTTACGTTTCCATTTAATAAACTGTTGTCCTAATGGGAAATAAAAGCAAAAAAAAAAAAAAAACGACCGAAATAAGAGTTTTGCTTGAAACCTTTCAATCTCATTAAAATCAGCTGTTAGTTTTCGCTACGATACTCTCCATCCTAGAGGAAGCGTAGAGTATCACAACATCTGATTTTAGTCAGATTGACAACCTTTATAGCCATATTTGTTAACTTTTCGGTCTGCAATGTATTATCCATATCCAATTATGAAGTCCTCATTGATTATTGCTTTTGTGCGTCTCACGGCCCATACTAATCCCAAAAATGTCGTCAGACTGTAGGACGTCAGAAAAATCTCGTACTACAGAGTACGTAAAATACACTTGGTATTCTCATTTGAATTGTTTCACATTATGTCATGTCAGTGACTTTTATATATCGTTTTGATTCTGCATGGTAGATAGTTGTCTCATTGACAATCGTACCGAACATCTCCTTTTTTTATATAACTTTTGCAACTAAGCCTACAACGCGGCTTGCCTGGATTATAAGTGTCAGTAAGTTTGTTTCTTACTCCGCAGTCTTAACTATTTAGGTTAAATTGGTTTCGCTGTGAATCAAAGACACGTAAAAGTCTTAGAGAAAAAAGTATAATTTTTCCAGGTGTGACTTAATATAGAAAAGCTATCATAATTGAACGATGGTGATTGACTTTTTCCTGGACTTTGGACTACGTAAATATAAGAGTTTCGTCAACCTGTGTCGCAGTACGCTATTACTTACAGAAGATATATCACCCTGTCATACGAATGACGACTTCAATTTAGTTAGTATAATATTCCGTCAACATAATGCTTTCATGGTTAGTCTAGCTAAATCTAACGTTACATTACTTACAGTTTCATAAGAATCCCTTAGATAGAATAACAGTTTTATATTTCTATTATTATTTTACCTTAAGTTTCA
Organism: Mytilus californianus; assembly: GCF_021869535.1. Classification (NCBI taxonomy): domain Eukaryota; kingdom Metazoa; phylum Mollusca; class Bivalvia; order Mytilida; family Mytilidae; genus Mytilus; species Mytilus californianus. Next base: position 48,107,075 of record NW_026262593.1, read on the forward strand.
TTCAGTCAATATGATATCATTATTTTCATTATTTTCCTTTCGTGTATAGATTTGTAAATGCAAATAACTCTTCATGAAAATCTTGGTGAGTACTGAAAGTAAAAGGTAACCGTCAGATGTGAATACTTGATTAATAGTTAGGAGTTGGTTAGCATCAAGTGGCAATTATTTGATGCAAATTCAGGCCGTAACGATACAGAACTTGATGCATAGCATTATACTATTCAACAAAAGTAGCGGTATGCACAAGTTTGAGCTCAAACTAAGACCCCGTTCACACTAGCATATTTTAATCGATCTAAATTTGAATCGATCTAAATAAAACCAGTTAGCGTTCACATTATCTTTAATCATAATGATCTCTATCGGTCTAATCTGAACCACTGCGTTCACATTACATGTAAAAAATGCAATAGATCTGACCTTATTACCTGTAAAACTGTAAACATTGTGTATAAATAGAAATAATTAATCAAATTTATGTGTTGATACACTGATACACACTCTTAAAAAATGGATGAAGTTATTGTTTCTCTTGAATCACAATTTAAAATTTTTATACTGGTGTTCTTGCAGTTTTCTTTTATTTTGAAACAAAAAACTGTAGCAAGGAAGTTACAACATGAAGAAATGCTGCGGTACCTGAAAAGAAAACATCAACAGAAGAAAATAAGACACAGATTTAAACTAAAACGATCTAATGTGAACCGATCTAACTGTTAATGTGAACGCAAAGATCGGTTTAAACTAGTACGATTGAAACGAAAATAATTTATGCGCATGTATAGCGGTAAAACTACACGTGTAATAACATGATAACATCCCTGTATATATCGTTGTTTAATCCATATTTCTCTGTTAATATGTACCTGCAAGTAAAAAAAACAAACGGAAAAAAGTAGGCCATTTTATCCATTTAATTCTCTATCTTAACAATTGTTTTTTTCAGGTTTCTTTGAACAATATGGTTCCTTCTATTACTTTGGGGTCCTAACCCATATAGAGATATTCTAAACTATCCTTGACCATAAACATTAACCTAATTTATACCTTACCCTAACAAGTTCAAACCCTACTATGAAAACCTTACCCTAACCTCAAAGATCCTCAAACATCGCCTTACCCTCACCACAACCATGAATGAACCCTAACACTAAAGTAAAAGGTGCCGAATATATCGCAATGAAATATTCAAGGTGATTGTGATAGGTTACGAAGTTCTGGAAATATGATCTATCAAACTGATAGTGTAGAAGTCTAAAAAAAAAAATTTTTCTTTCCGGATATAATACAACCGAACTTGTTTTGATCTTATATTTACGGAGAGTAATTTCCCTTTAATTTGGAAAACGAAGTTGTGTGAACATGTACAGAAATTTTAAATTCCTTGGTGTTGGAACAAGATAATCGCTATATAGATTTATTCCCAAAAACAGCTTTAATAAGCTTAATGTAAGAATGTATTTCCTTCCATTATCAAGGTTCTTTCACTTTCAGTTTCATATCTCGAGAGAAAAATTTAAACCTGAAGAGCTTTCCAATGGCGCCATATATACCATGGACCTAAATAAAAAAAGTGTGTTCACCCAGAGGACGGAATTTCTTCTTTTACTCATTTTTTTAATATCACAGACAATAAAATTATATGTATTTCAAAAGTTAGTGTTAAAGTTGTCATTAGGTAAGTCAAAGTAAAATCAAATGTGTTTGTACCTATAAGGCTAGTCCAAATAATTATGATGTCTTGAAAGGTTATTTTATTTTTTTGCTTTGAAGCCTTACTGCGACGTGATAACACTGGACTCATTTTTTCAGTTGGACTTTGAGAGATAATTTGCTGCTTTATTAAAACATTTAGCTGATTTCTACTCAGGACGCTTGACTTTAGGAGTATGAAATAAATGTTTGCACCATACTCGGTAAAATTTGACAGACCTGAATTTCCAGATAATATAAAACTAACGATCCGGGTCTCTTCAATTTTATTTTACCGAGTTTGGTGCAAAAATTTATTTCATACTCCTAAAGTGAAATCAGCTAAACGTTTTTAAAAAAGCAATAGATAATCATCCGCCGCGAATGGAATTGTAACTTATTTTATCATTTCTTTGGGAAATTATTGGGATATTTGCACTAACAAACTTATAAAAGGTAAGCATTTGTATATATGCAAAGATTTCTAGCCATCAATCAGAATTTTATGGCTAAATTGGGTCTCAAAGTTGAGAGCAAAATTCAACCAAAAAACATGGCTTCAGCTTTATGACGTCGCAGTAAGGCGTCAAATCAAAAAAATAAAATAGCCTTTCAAGATGTCATAATTATTTGGACTACTATAAGGCTAGTACAGGTTGGGCTCAAGTTAGGAAAAGTGGTTTATTCCCTGTTTTCAGGGTACACCCCAGTTTTCTGGTGTTAAAAAACCCCAGTATACAGGGACTTCTTTTTACCTATTCAATTTATGGTACATGTATGAAATCTTCAAAATGGCACCTTCTACATGTGATAACAATGTTTTGTGTTAGCAAGTGTTTTCATTAGTTCAAAAATCAAACTAATTTCAAGTGTAATGTGATGCTTAACTCACAACAAAACAATTCCTTTGTTCACCAATTCATACCTTGATCATCAATTATGAGATGACAAAAAGATAAGTTAATCACTTGGGCATTTTAATTCAATGAATAGAAATTTTCAAAAGAAGTGAACATAATTCAGTTATGGTCAGTAACACCTGGAGCATGCAGCTTGGTCAATTGATTCCAAAACAAAAGATTTGTATGTTTTTGAGTTCTAGAAAAAACAAGACTTCACTTATTCATGTTTTGTTGTTCTTGAAATACTTAAATATTTACAAATACTACTGTCGTACTGATGCAGTTAAAATGTGCCCTTTTGTAAATTTCATGCCATAAATTGAAACAGAGAAAGGAAGTCCATGTAAACTGTTTTTTTGGGAAAGACGGCTTCAAGCCGTCAATTCCCTATGTGGCTGGCCAGACTTCCAAGCCCCTCACGTCACTCATTTTGATTTTATAGTTGGGGAAAACACCTCAAAATTTCATACTGAATTGATGAGAAGGAGACACACAAATGAACAGATTGACTTTAAACACTTTTTTACACATTTGCCGTCTGTATCTCGTGAAATTATCGTATCTTGAGCTCTCCTTAACATTATTTACGTTTCTTTTACAATCTGGAAAAATTAGTATTACGAAATATTCTAAATATATCCAACCTAGTGACGTCATGGTTGGAATTCCACACTAGGTAGAAGCAGGGATATCCTTTCCTCATTATTAAAATCATTCACAGAAATCGTGTATGATTTAGAAATCGGTATTTGTTTATTTAAAAACATAATTATGTTTGCTGTAGATGATTCAAACATGCAATACTTTGATTTGTAGGTCCACTTTCATGGTAAACAATGGGGATACATGGGATTTGGGAGAGAAACGTCAGTTTTCATTCTTTTCTGTAACTGTATTGAGAATCTCTCCTCCAATACAGGAGCACCTCAAATTGATGAGTGATTATCCACCTTAAGAAAAGTTTCTGTATCTGAACACTTAAAATGTGATATTTATTATATGATAAGTAGTTTTCCATTAAAACAAAATTTTATGTACCAACATAATCATTGTAATGGTAAAAAAAAATATAAAATTTTCAAATGGCTTTTTGTAGTTTAAACATATTTAAATGGAAATTTAAAACTGAATAGACTTTTCAGTCCTCACTTTATCGAGAAAAAATTTAAAATCTTAGAGCATGTAGAGCCCTATCATAAAAAATGGAGAAATGCCCTAGCTTGCAATTTTGTGGTATACAATAAAAATATATATATATTGTTGTAGCTATTAAATGATAGAATTTAATTGAATTTTAGATAATTAACTTTCAACTTTAATGAAATGTTTTGAATTAGAAGGTGCCAATCTCTTTATTGGTCCAAATTGATTCTATGATGAATTCTTGGCTAAGGAAATGAAATTATATTCAATATTATCAATCTTTCTACATGTTTTTGCTCATTCTTTGTATGAAGACTATCAAAAGATACAAAAAAAAAATAGAAACATTTGCCGTCTTTTCCCTCAGAGCTTTTAAGCTCTTTGATTTTTAACACCAGAAATCTGGGGTGTTCCCAGCTGAAAACAGAGAATACCCAACTTTTCCTGACTTGTGCCCAACCTGTAGTATAGACATCTAGCTGTGTCATTTGTTTTCATATATTGGATCAAATATTTAATTTGTTTCGCACACATACATTGTGACATGTCGTTTTATACATTTGGAACAACAACAATACTACAACGTGATAAATGTCAAACATGTTCAAAGTCGCTTTTAACCCTAATGCTGCCGCTAATCTTATGTGGTTAATACATTTCGTAATTAACATTGTTCTTGTATAATATGGGCGTCTAGAATCATTCATCCAATATACAATTTATTTATTATTTATATAGCCTTAATTTATTATATGTTCATCAGGTGTTTACTGAAAAGTAAACATATTTTCCTTTAAGAATTTGTTGAAATTTCAAAAACTCAAGTATTATATCTGACCGCTAACGATGGTTACAGATCCATTTTGGGAACGTTTAAAGCTTTGACCTTGATACAAGCCATATCGATCAGCATGATTGTACAAATGTAATAGAACAATACTGGGGAGAACCTGGGCCTGCAAAACCTCTTAAAGTTCTTCAGTATGGTATACATGATATAAATTGAGCCGTATTTACATGTACATGTAGTCTGTGTAAAATATTTTTCAAAAGTTATTGTATCTACCTTTGGTGACCACCTAAATGAAACAGAAAGGAGTTGGTGTATTAATTCAGGACACAAAATCTCTACAGTCAGCCACATAATAAATGCTAATGAAAAGTGACTTTATTGTTCATCATTCCAAAGTCACAGTAAGGTCATCAACATTGAGCTAAAACTCGAACCTTACTGCAAGTTGAAAATTACTACCATATGTTTTTGCCAGGAGGCATGAAATAATTAAATGATTACAGTGTATGTTTATATTCCTTGCCTAATAATAATATATTTTTGTATATCTTTATGTAGGTATTTATTCTTCAGGTGTCAATGAAAATCTCACCATAATTTTTCAAAAAATTAGAAATTTTCATCTGAAGATTTGTCATTGACAGAACATGCAGGAAGATTAAGCCCCCCATTTTCATGATTTTAGAGGAGAAAGAAGATTGTTATGCCCCCACAGTAGCCGAGGGGGCATTAAGTGTTACCCTTGTCTGTCTGTACGTACGTACGTCCCAAAATTGGTTTCCGTTCTCTAACTTTAGTTTGCCTCAACCAAATGTTATGAAACTTATACACAATGCTTATTACCACAAAACACAGATCAAGTTTAAATTTTGGTGGCGTTACTTTTACCGTTTTAGAGTTATGCCCCTTTATAAATGAAAAAAATCCTGAAATATTTGTTTCTGTTCTCTTATTAGATATAAGAAGATGTGGAATGAGTGCCAATGAGACAACTCTCCATCCAAGTCACAATTCATAAAAGTAAACTATTATAGGTCAAAGTACGGCCTTCAACACGGAGGTTTGTCTCACACCACACAGCAAGCTATAAAGGGCCCCAAAAATAAAAAAAAGGGGCATAACTCTAACTTTAGTTTGCCTCAACCAAATGTTATGTTACTTATGCACAATGCTTATTACCACAAAACTCAGAACAAGTACAAATTTGGGTAGTGTCACTTTTACAGTTCTTGAGTTATATCCCTTTATAACGTTATATGCAAGCGGGGGCATTATCTGTGTCCCATGGACACATTCCCCATTTATTTAACATATCACCAACATTAAATTCCTAAACTTAGCTTGAATATATATATTTATCATGTTCATGATAATAATTTTATAAACATCAATATTTAAACTGTTTTTGAGTTAAATTATTTATCAAAGAAAAAGTTCTGAAAAAAAGTTTCGACTGCAAATCTGTCACTTTATAGGTTTGGAAAGTTGACTTTCATGACCTCTATGTTCTATTATTTACAAATGTATTTATTTTTATTTTACATCTAATTTAACATACAGATTTCAAGTCTTCCATCTTACTACACAATGTTTTGATTTTGCTGATAGAGAACCAAATGGATCCTAAACACAAAGAGTTATTGATCAGGAAGAAGGTAGAATTGGTAGAGAATCTCAATGTGTCTGATGGTCTATTTACACAGTTGATAGCAAGGAAAATATTTAACCAGCGCATGGTTAGAACTATACAGGTAATGACATTTATTTATCACGGGCGAATTTAAGGGGCACACAGTGACACTACACTCCCCTTAACAATGGAAAATTTTCAAAATTTTTGGCTTCCCTCTGCTCTGCATTTTTGTTAGATTCAAGACCCTAACTTCAAATCCAGTATCTGCACCTGAATCAGTGTTTCACATCATGTCTGTATAGCTGTGTTCATGTTTTCAAGTTTTTAATATCCTGTATATTTATTTTAGTTACAAAAAGATATTTGTGTTGCATGCCAAAAGATATATTTAGAAGGACAGTTGTAGAATTTGTTTATTCAAAGGGAAAGAAAAACAACATAGATTATTTCATCTTTTTCATGTTGCAGTTTGATATATCAGGGTTGGTAGTAACAAATGTAGGTCAAATTAATTTTAATTGAAAATCCATGTAGGCTAGCAACATAAGGAAGAAAATAAACACATGAAAGTTGTCAAAAGAACTTAATAGAAATGTTTTATTGGACTTTTTGGGAGTTCTCATCAGGTATAGTCATACCTTAATTTATCTCTACAATGTAAAAAAATAGAGACTAACATAGACTATAAAATAAGAAGATATACCATAATGGTATGATTGCCAATGAGACAACTATCCACCAGAGCTCAAATGAAGCTGTAAGCAACTTTAGGTCACTGTACGTCCTTCAACAATGATCACATCTATAAGGTATAGTAAGCTATAAGAGGCCCCAATACCACCACAAAATGTAAAACAATTCAAATGAGAAAACCAACAGCGTCATTTATGTACAAAACAATAATCGAAAAACAAATATAGACTGGGACCATCGACAACTAGTGATTTACGGGCTCCCAGCTTGGAAAACTCACATTTACAATGTGGCGGTGTTAAACATGTTTGAGAGTGCTCAACCTCCCCACTAACCTGGGACAGTGGTATAACAGCACAACATAAGAATGAACTGTTCAAATCAGTTGAAAAGGCTTGAAACTTGTCTTACGTGATCAGCAAATATTTTTTTCAAATTAAGGTACAAAAGAACATGTTATATAGTGTTGCATATAAAAATAGATATGATCCACAAGTACAACGGGAACACGGTAATGTATATATAAATATTAACAAGAAACAGAGAAAATAAGGTAAAATAGCAGAGAAATTAAAGAATTGAATCTTACAATTGAATGGTTTTTCAGTTGAAGAAAATTCCCCAATTGATTTTTTGAACCACTTGTTAATTAAATTTTCTTTTGACTTACTTAGATTCATTATTTTTCTTTGTATACCAATTTTCGTGGATTTCGTGGGCACAGGTGAACCACTAATGACAAATTTTCCAATGACTTGTATACAGACTTAGGCAAAACCACGAAATTAAATATCCACGAAAGTGTAAGTTTTCCTCAATCCACGAAAATTGGTACCCATGAAAATAAATGATTCCAAAGTATAACAAATATGATTTGTGTCCCTTAATTTCCAGTTTCAATACAAAATGTTGGAATCTTAAAAATTGGAGTGTATTCAATTTTTTCTTTCCCTAGCAAAATACTACTTATATAAAAGATGTTTTATCAAATTGTCGCAGGGGCAGGAAATGCATTTTATGCTTTTATCAACGTTTTATCTTTTCATAGATTGATTTTCACGAAATTTATTAAGATAGAAATTCAAGGTCTAAACTGATTGATACTTTATCGTTTTCTTTATTCGAAAGATAGATAAAACGCATTTGCTCCATTAAGTATACAACATAAAACAAATCTTAAATTGTACGGTTTTACTAAAGTTTTATTGACATTAATAGAGTAGCAAACATTCTGTATATCCATCTGTCTACCGTTGAAGTCATATGTTGACCACTAATCTCTTTATCATGTTATTCTGTGTTGTTGTGATGTTGTTTCATTTAGAATAAAACCTCACCAAGTACCTACACCTTGAATTATTCATATAACTGTGTTATATTGGCTTTTTTTATTATTATCATTTAACATTCTATGAAATACACACACAAAACGAAATATTGGCAACAGCGAAAACCACAAAAACAAACAAAAGTGATCCAAGGGCTTTGAAAGGGACACTGAGAAGCGTGGCTGTGTTGATCATGGCACATACAAATTCAGTGATAAGCAGTCGTTGTAGCTTTTATAGTATTCTCAATGTTAAGTTTACTGGGATATATGAGATGCGAGCATTTACTGAAAAAATAACTGGACTAGTTGATTTACCTTTTGTGTTTTAGAAGGTTTTGTATGAATTTTGCTTCATATGAGTACACACAAAGATCCACCTGTATGACTGCACAATAGGTACCATTGGAAAAGAGGATGGGATTATGGCTACGACAATTTGACAATGTTCACCTATTTGAATATGTTATCAGACTTGTCGTTTTTGTTGTGTTTAGGTTCTCTCTCATATAGTTTTCCAGAAAATACCAAAACCGCAAACATGGATATAAATTGCTATTTGAGCGCAATAATTCCGTTAAGTTGTAAATGTTGGTATTTTGACTAATTTTAGATCTTTTGATCTTGATCATTCTTGCTGTATCTTCTAACTTTCTACTAAAGTTTTTGCTATTATAGAAAAAATAAATAAAATCGTCATTACAGTGCAATAACTCCTACGATGAGTCGAAGTAAATGTTTAGGAGTTGAAATTGTGTTGGCCCTTAACCAGGGTTATCTTATGATAAGGTGTTCTGGAATAGTAACATATCCTGCTTCACATGTTGCACCCTTCGATTCGGTATGTCATATTTGAGGAAACGAGGTGAAGTCGTGGTATATTTAGTTTCTTTCAATTTCTTCAAAACCTGATTATTTAAAGGGTATTGAGAAAAGTAAATGAGGCAGAAAATCAAAACATCGAATAAGGATTACAATTACAATATATATAAAACAATAGATAGAGCAGTCGAAAATTCTCATAAAAACTATACTAAACAGCCCGACAAAGAGACATAAGTACAACATAACAGACATATAATTAACACAGGGTAAATACATAGTGTTATAGGAATTTTTTGTTAAACAATAACAGGGAGCAAGGATAATACACGGTAATTGATATAAAGAAATAAAACATAAACATAAAAGAAAACGTAAACAGTTCTCTTACAAGCAAAAATCCCTAACTGTGAAATATAAGGGCAAACACTAATGGCACGGGAGTACATTCTCCTGCATTCACACAGAACTAGCAACAAACCAGGAAGTCAATATAAAAATAAGAAGATATGGTTTGATTTCCAATGATACAACTCTCCACCAGAAACGAAATGACGTAGAACTTAGCAAAAGGCTTATAACTTTAACGCCAGATAAATCAAATTCGAAGTTGGAGAGTAATGACAAAAAAATCCAAACAAAGCTTGAGTCAGTGTCTGGGGGTAGAAACACCTTGTTGTTATGAAAAATGCATTGGATCGATACTGCTGTTTGTGATATATAAGTCCCAGAAGGTATTACCTGTGTCAAGTTGGGCAATTCATTTTCCATAGGCGACAATGGTATCATTTTAATCAATTCCTCTGTCCATATCGTAAACTTGGATATGTGTGATGGCTTGTTTCCAAGCTTAGACATTTTCACACACGTGGTAAAAATTTTGGGGAACAAAGTGAGATTAAAATGTTTCAAAAATTTAGAAACCCTGAAAGGACCCACGTGATGCCGCATCAGCAAGTGAAAAGTCCTTATTTTCATACAGTTGAATTCTCTGGAAAAAATTCAGTTCTGAACAAACATTTGATAACTGCAAAGTTTTTACATCTTTATTGTACAGTGTTCTGCTCTTCAAAAAAGCACAAATGGTTAAACTCAGTCAATTACTAAAAATAACATCATGTCCAATTTCATTGCATACAGGTTTTTTCATTTCTATTTATAGTTTGAGTTCCTCTATTTGATGCGTATTAGGGATATTGACCCACCTGATAAGTAGTGATTCGGGACTGTCATTATTTATTAAATATCTTTTTTTTCAAATTCTCCGTTGATAATTTTAGAAATTATTAGGAAACTAAGGTTATACTTTCTTAAGGCAAAGTAGACCGTAAATGCATTGGATATAATAGCTCTTCACGTGTTTCAGCACATAAACATCCTTGTAAAATTTTTGGTCTCGAGCGTACCTGATGAAAGATAAATCCAGATAGGCTCTTCGGACTCATACATTGATAGAGTATGATATTCATTTAATAAACAGTAAATTTACTGAAGATGCATGTATCAAATTGAATGATAGTTCACATCAACACTAAAGTGATGACTACTTGGCTATATGCTTAACTTCCACGACGATGACAAAGGCATATTACAGTTATTCGTATAAAATAACATTTTACCAATTGGTTTTGGATTTTTATTCACATATAAATATACATAAATGGGGCAATATAGGTAATTGATTTTACATAGGCGGTAATGGTAACGTCTTCCTCTGTAGCACAGTCCATATCGTAAATTTGGATATGCATGATGGCTCATTTCGAAGCTGAGACATTTTCACATATGTGGTTAAATTTTCGGGGTACAAAGTGTGATTCATTTTTCCGTAAATTAGCACACCCCGAAAATCCTTTCGTGATGCGGCTCCTGGTGGTAAAAAAAAACTTTTTTTTACACAATAAGTTCTTTGAAAATTTAATACTTTGCATACATTTAATAACTGCATAGTTTTTACACATTTATTCTATGGTCCTCTACTTTTCAAATCAACATAAATGGTTTAGCTCAGTCACTTGTTCAAAATAGAAACATGTCCAATATAAATATACAGAGATTTTTTGTTTATGCACAACTTTTGTGTTCCTCAATTTGAGGCGCATTAGGGATATTGACCCATATTGAAATCCATAGTTCTGATTTTTCCAAATATTCTTGTGTCATCTTCATCGGTATGACTTTCTAAATAAATCTATGTATTTTTGTCCATTTCTGAAAGAAAATAAAGTTGTTTCAGCACTATAAGGCAATGACCGTTTTATCAGTATATTTATCAATTATGAATACAATGTGTAAGTATAATTGATTTCTTCCAGTATACCTTTACAAGTCAAAATATGGATAAGACATCTGAGGATAACCTTCAATTACAATAAACAGACCCTGTTAAAGCATTTAATAAAATTGTCCGATGTCTTAAAGTGCATTTTGACTGAGAAACTATGCAAAAATGTAGATTTTATCAAAAACCCTTAAAACATTCTGAATATTTTTTACCACTTGAAATCTGTTATTTCAACCTTAGAAACCACTCTAAACTGCTGTGAATGTTATATTTATCATATAATTTTAGCACAATGAAGTGCAAATTTTAAAAACTTGTCCTTTTACATAATTCTATTTAAAAAAAAGGTTTTTTATATGTATTTCATTTCAAACCCTTTATCAGTGAGAGATGCACATCAGGTTTTTAAGTAAACATTATAACATCACACGTTTTATGATGTCATTTAATAGCGACTGATTAAAATAATGCTAAGCACAGTTTGCAGTGCTACATAACGAACAGTTGCCTTATGGTTTAACTCAAAATGTCGAGTCGAAAAGATCAGTAACTAAGCATTTTTATTAAATATCAAGACCATAGCAACAGTTTTCATATCAGCATATTTTCAACATTCTGACTTTAATTTGAATTGCATAAATACCATAAATAAACAATTTAAAGCTTGCCTAATAAAACAAAATGCTTACCAGTGATTCATAACTTTATAAAACCTCTAATTTGCCGTCTCAGGTTTAAACTGGAATGATATGTCTGAAACTGAAATAAGACAAATAATTGCCTCAGGTTGTTTTTTCATTTCATTTAAATACAAACTACTATTGAGAGAGAAAAAATCAAATTCTTCAAAGTTTTTATCACAATAAAAGAGAGATGCTCTCCCTGATGACTTCACAACCTTCAGTTTAACCTTTTATTATAATCGGTAATAGCTTATTAGCTAAATAGGTGAAGCACCTTGTTTTTAAAAGGTTTGACCCTCCCCCTTTTTCACCGAGAAAAGACAATATCTTGTGATTTGCTACTGTGCATTTAATATATTAATTATACTTTTCTCAAAATATGTGTGTCTGTTTATTTGCATATTTCAATGACCAGCTGCTAATTAATAGTCAAATATTGGTTTACAACACTAGTATCAAATTATACTCGTACGGAGAGTGTTATTTCCCTTTATTATAAGCTATTCCTGTAGACTGGAATGATAATAACATAACAATGTCTTTAGTGTGTAATTTTGACTTACTATTTAACAAGATTAAATGTTTCCATAAGAAGTTATTCCTTTTTCAAGTCAATGACATGTGCCTTCCTTCAGCGTCTCGATCATGCATGTAATTTTAAACAAAGATTTGCCTAAAAGAAGTGCTCCAGCCCCGTGACAGTCATACATTTCAAATGCATAAATTGCTGCTGATCTTTATAAATAATGTTAATCAAAAACAAACTGTGATAACTAGGTATTTTAAAAGACAACTAACCTTCATTTTCACAATTTTCTCTGGTGTACAAGATGCAAATGGTGAAGTTGAAGTCATCCCTTCGTAAATCTTACGGACGCCATCACGAGTTGGTTGACCGTTATGGAATAACCGTTTCACAGATGATATCGGATATGTTCCTTATGTCGTAACTAAAATACCCTCCCCTTTCACGAATGTGACTTACTGAATTAGACTATTTACCGGATTTGTAATAACATAAGCAACACGACGGGTGCCACATGTGGAGCAGGATCTGCTTACCCTTCCGGAGCACCTGAGATCACCCCCAGTTTTTGGTGGGGTTCGTGTTGCTTAGTCTTTGGTTTTCTATGTTGTGTCATCTGTACTATTATTTGTCTGTTTGTCTTTTTATTTTTGGTCATGGCGTTGTCAGTTTGTTTTCGATCTATGAGTTTGACTATCCCTCTGGTATCTTTCGTTTCTCTCTTATGCAAATAATATCTAAGCACTGAAATAGTATTTACCTGCACAGCATATACTTCCCAAAAAACAAGCAGTTACTTCTAGAATTGAAATCAATCTACGGTATGTTGATTAAATTGTGCACATGTGATTATATAGTGTCGTTTCAGGTACAAAACACAAAACATCTTGCTAGAATGGCTTCCTTATGAATTTTATAGAATTCGGCAATCCGAAAAGTGAAGTATTATGAAGTATTCAAGATATATATATTGTTTTATTCAAATTGCTAATTAACATTTTATTTTTTATAATTTCTAAACTTATACAAGTCCTATCAACTAATTATCATCATCATACTATTGTGTGAAAAATAAAATATCTTATCGAATTAACATTATGATAACTGATAAGAAATTTTATCAGTTAGACAAGTCGTTTAACTGAAGTACCAACATGCACTCATGTATTGATTATATATATTCGCAAAGACCCTCATACGCAACGACTATTGAATTTTTTTCTTGTTAAAAGCCAGTCAGTAGATAATTTGAGTTGAATAGTTTAATTTTTTTGTCCATTTTTAGCATTGTACTATTATAACTAAATATTATATTGTAGGTGTATGAAAGCGTTTGTCAATTTGGATGTATCTATTTTACACCTTGATTTTATTGTGAATGCAGGATGATAGCGTGTAATAATTTAGGACATCCTTCCGCATTTTAATCTTTTTTCATGGTCAAAACTCATCAAAGATAGCAGGCTTATAGTTTGGTATGTCAGACGCGCGTTTCATCTACATAGATTAATATATGCGACTTGTACCTCAATATTTGCTGACTTCTTGTTGAACAGGTGTTTGTAAATAAATACAATGAAACGATAAAATGAGGTTAGATTTCAGTAACTGTAAAAAGGGGCGGAAGATACCAAGTGGACGTTTAAAACACATTAGTCGAACAAAAATTGACAACAATGCTAAGCAACACTAAACCCACAAAACACAGAGGTGATCCGGGGTGTAAGACAATCCTGCTCTACTATTGGCAGCCGTAATTATCTGATGGTAAGTACAAATTCGGTGATGAGTCTCATTTTGTGAAGTCAAAATCACAGAAAAAAGGACGGGATTGTGTTAACGACAATTGGATCATATTCGTGGTAACCTGTGACACAGGTATCCATAACTGTCAACCATTTCGTAATGGCGTCCGTAAAAATTTTGAAGGGATGGTTTTAGCTTTACCACTTGGAACCATTGGTTCAATAGCTTCTTGTGAACCGCAACCTTTTTTTAGGGAAATAATGATAGCAAAAAGAACGATCTGGAATATCGTGAAACTAGTAGATATATACTCCATATGCAGGCGCTGCTAAAATGTTACTACACAAAAATGGAAAGTTCTCAAATGGAAAGCTGAAATTATCACTTTTGCCGTAAAGTTTTGTTTTGATCCGACCCTAATTATCAATTTTTACATGAAACTGTGTCTGTGGTATACTTTATATCAAGTTCGATGGGATAGATACGTTTGACTTGTTTTGTGGAGGACATCAGCTGGCTGCTAAGTATGTAGCTAAATGTGAAGGTAAACAATAATGCTAGGGTTCTTTTTTTTTTTCATCATGGGAAGCTCCCGTTTACAAATACGCTGTATCTGAGTATTAGGTTTTAAAAATAACATAGTTGTCGTATTTGTGCAAATTTACCTCCAGTACAAATCAGGGTATGTACATTAAAACCTAAGTTGTGATATTTTCCCTTCTCATATGTGTCAACTATCTTTTTTTCACTGGCAACAGTCTTGTTTATTCTCTGTCATGAAAAAGTTACACTGTAAATAAACTCGTCATAGATACCAGGATTGAAATATTGTATTTGCGCCTGACGCGCGTTTCGTCTACAAAAGACTCATCAGTGACGCTCGATTAAAAAAAAGTTAAAAAGGCCAAATAAAGTACGAGGTTGAAGAGCATTAAGGACCAAATAATTCCTAAAAGTTTTGCCAAATACAGCTAAGGTAATCTATTCCTGATGTAGAAAAGCCTTAGTATTTCAAAAATGTAAAGTTTTGTAAACAGTTAATTTATAATTATGACCATATCAATGATAATTCATGTCAACACAGAAGTGCTGAATACTGGGCTGGTGATACCCTCGGGGAATAAAAACTCCACCAGCAGTGGCATCGACCCAGTGGTTTTAAATAAACTCATCATAGATACCAGGATTGAAATTGTGTATTTGCGCCAGACGCGCGTTTCGTCTACAAAAGACTCTTCAGTGACGCTCGAATAAAAAAAAGCTAAAAATGCCAAATAAAGTACGAAGTTGAAGAGCATTGAAGACCAAAAATTCCTAAAAGTTTTTGCCAAATACAGCTAAGGTAATCTATTCCTGAGATAGAAAAGCCTTAGTATTTTAAAAATGTTAAGTTTTGTAAACAGTTAATTTATAATTATGAATATATCAATGATAATTCATGTCAACACAGAAGTGTTGAATACTGGGCTGGTGATACCCTCGGGGAATAAAAACTCCACCAGCAGTGGCATCGACCCAGTGGTTGTAAATAAACTCATCATAAATACCAGGATTGAAATTTTGTATTTGCGCCAGACGCGCGTAAGTGACATCTATTAAAGATCTAAAATTTCTTACCTAGCAGGGATACCCGCAACAGGGTAGAACAATCAGTTATCTGTCAGAAAAAAAAGAAATTAAAAAATCAGCAACCGGGAAAATGTATGATGTATCCGAAATGATCTCTTTGAATGAAATCATCGATAAAGCAATAGAGGATTATCAAGGGCCCCTTTTAAATGTTTGCTTTTTGTTTAAATTTAATTATTTTTTCATGGAAATTTCCATCGAATAAAAAGAGAAAATCATTAAAAAGTTCAATATTTGCTCAACATCCAGCTATTACTCTTTTGACCATACAAGTGTCAAGTTAGAACAGACATTTTGTAAGACGTTGGTCGTCTTAACAGAATATTACAGTCAAGGACCATTTTGGTGTTAAAAGGAATAACTGAACAAGATATTAATTGATGTTCAATGAACTTTGTTTACTGAATATGAATCTTCTGACTATAAATTCGAACAACTTAGCAATTATTTAGCCGTTTACATTCAGATACCCATATATTTTGTCTAAGAATTTTCTGAAAAGGGGCTTTTTGTAAGTTCTAGAAAACAATAATGAAACCAAAATATTGATCACACATTGCTTTTTCTACTTCTTTTGTTGACCGTGGTGAAATATCTATTTCACAATTGACGAACATTATGATCCGATTGTCGTAATCACAATCCCGTCCTTTTTGAATGTGACAGCTTCGAATTTGTACTGAATTGGGCAACACGACGGTAGTGCATGTGGAACGGGAGCTGTTTACCCTTTTCTGGAGAACCCGAGATCACCCTCCACCCCGACGGTTTATGGTAGGGTTTGTGTTGCTTAGTTTTTAGTTTTTTAGACTGTTGTTTGTCTTTTTTGTCGTTTTTCGTATTTTGCCATGGTATTGTCAGTTCGTCTTCGACTTATGAATTATGAGCTATGTATATCCCTTAGGTATCGTTTGCATCTCTATGATAGTATGTGAGTATGGAGATGATTTTAAGCAAACCATTGTCTCATAATTACAATTTTTAAGTGTCTATTAATAAATCCTAACTATGAAAAAAAAGCTTTATATCCTTGATAATGCCGCAATACCTTTTTATTGTTACAAAGGATAATAGGATAACTACACCGCAGACTGTCGACTCATCAGAAAGCTTTAAATTGAAAGAAATCTGACAGAAAGTATTGCATTCAACACAGAAATGTGGTTGCACCATTCATTTGCTAGATTAACTTATATACAAATGTTATTATTTCTTGCAATCGAGCCGTTTTGACCCTTTCTAATTTTTTGTCATTGAAACGATAAATATTGCGTCAAATCGATTGAAAACGGGAATTGGGAATTTAACCTTGTGTTAATTCAGTAGAAATGCATAGCTTCAATATTGGTGTCATGCTTTTTGGCATAATATCTTTGAAAAAGCAGCAGCATAGCGGTTAATTAGTAAACCTTAATGAATGCAAGGAACAGTCTGAATATATTGTACAGCAAATATACTGTACATAACATGCAGGGATTTTTAAATATTGCTTTAAATATCAGTGCTAAGATGTGTTTACGGTGAATGATATAGTATCAGGTCCTTTTAGTCATTTAATTTATATTTTACTTATACCATTTTTTTTTATTAAAAAGCATACTGGAAAGGAGAAGGTATGATAACTGCCATTATATTTAACTGCAAGAACGATTAACTTATTGAAGCCTTTCAAGATTATGTTAAATGTATTGATGAATGAACAGGTTAAGATAATATGGAGCATTCAGTGCAAACAGGTCACTTGTGCGGTCATTATAACTTCATGAACAAAATTTACATATTTGACCTAACATGGCAATTTAACGCTTAGTTTTTGGTCATAGTATACATGTGCCACAGCTTTACACAAAAAGATATTTTACGCACATTTATAGCTGTGTAAAATGCATTTTGTAGAACAAAATATCGTTTTGAGTAAAAGGGTTGCTTATAATTAAATATCAATGACAATGACAATTTCTAAACATGAGGCTATTTTTCATTTTTTTTTAGTTTGGCACTACATGTAAGAAGTTTGAAGTCCTAATATAAACATAAGGAGATGATGTATGATTGCTAATGAGACAAATATCCACCAAGTTCATATGAAGTGGGTGTTTGCAATTAATGCCAATATGTGAGACAAAATTCAAAAATATAAATACTGATGTCCGACAAACTATTAATGAACAAATAAAGGATGTTATTTGGTTAATTTACAATACTTTTTGATATAGGGGGAAAAAACATTGGCTTATCATACCTTATCCTTTAAGGGGGAACATAAAAATGTTTTCAACACTGAACTAAAGTGTAAAATTTTTAATTACTAGTAGTCAATGTCACTCCTCTTTAATTTTGTGGTAGCTTATATCTTATTGTTCTGCACTATCATAAAACGGTAAAATCGATCGGTACGAAATCCATTTCATACTCAACTTAACTAGCATGATTACATGAAAATGTATTATGATAGCCAACAACATAAACATTTTTATCATATAAAGTTCTGTTATTTGTTTTGCATTCTTACATAATAAAAAGTATATTTTTAGATTTATGCAATATGTAAATATTTGAAATCCAGGGGAAAACCAGGAGCAAAGTTAATTTTCATATTTCGTTTTTATCACGTACGTATGTGGATTAAGTGATAAAAAAAAGATACACCTTAAGCAAAATCGAAGAACAAATATGGTGTATTATGAGGTTTTAATGAAGTAACACCAAAGACTAACATGGGGGATTTAGATTGGTTTTCCGACGTTTATCAAATTGTAAAAATTATCAAGATGAATTTTTTACTATTTTATTCGACAAATATATACCTTTACAAAAACAGGTGTTATGAGGTGAACTGGCAATTGAGTAATCTAAATATATAGTTTTAAATTGTAAATATTATACTGAAATTCAAAGGAGAAATGTATAGGAAATATACTTAAATTTCAGTCACAGATTTACTGATTACTAGATTGCTGTGCAAAGTATGAGATTAGGTGGAACAACCTTTCACTCACAAGGCACTGAAATGTTTCAATTAGAAAAATTAAATTCCATGATTTTGGAAATTAAAATACAGAAATGAATAGAAAAAATTGGATCTGACCAGGCTTTTATGAAACCTTGCAATGTTGGTTTTTTGGAAGGGGGTAAAGGGGGGCAGTGTGTGTTGGAAGGTAAAAAAACAATCACTTGAATGTTAATACATAGTCAGGGATGTTAATGATTTTTAACTATTAAAGTCCAACAACACAAAAAACGACAAAGATGATATTTTTTTCAAAGATCAATCGGGTGGATACCCAGTTCTATTTAATAAATAGAAAAACTCTCTTTTGACAAAATGAAATAAACGATAAAAGTTGAATGTTTGAATTATCTATTTATATTTGTATGGTTGATTAATTGATTGGTTGTTTGTGATTAACGCTACTTTCAGCACTCTTGGCTATATGATGGAGGTCATTTTTACTGAAGAAAGCCGGAGTACCTTGAGAGAACCACCGATCATCGACAAGACTGCTTGTGTGGTTTTTATATTACTTCATTATATCTGTATACTTTAAAATTTTATGATGAAGCCATTTTTTGGCCCATTGAATTTGATAATCCTAAAATATTATAAATGTACCAAATAACATATTTCAGAAGTTTTATTATTGAAACTTCTTATAATTAGCACAAAACAGCAAAAAAACTGCAAAAATATCCTCATTTTGATATCTTGTCATTAATGTTTAGATTTGAGCAGAACTTTACACAAATATTTTTTTACTTCAAAATGTATTGAACAAAAATGTTAATATATGTAACATATCTTTGTGTATATAGCTGCCGCTCATAAATAATTTGACCAAACACTGCGAGAAATGGCCTTTTGAATTCAAATTGTTTAATTTGACATGTTTATGATGTCATAGTGACATCACAACGGACCTTTGTGCATGAAAGTATCTACATTATATACACCTATTCATCTAAAACCTATCAATAAAATGAACATAATTTAGAAAGGCTAGAATACGTTAACTTTTTCCGCAATTTCAAGGGCCAAATACCGTTTCTCATCATTCCCCTTACTTTTTGTGGTTTGAGAAAAGGCTCTGTTTTGATGATTTTTCATATTATAGTTTTATTGTATCAAAAATGTATATTTCATGAGCTTATAATTCCCATGACAACTACAACATCGGTAATTAGGTATATACAATAATTACTGTGAGAAATTTCTAGTGGAATGACATGACAGATTACTACATCTTTCAAGACCAAGTGGTTATTAACTTTTTTAAAAACGACCAACATTTCATCCTATTGTTAAAAAATTGGTGTAAACGGGAGTAATCTGACAAAAAGTCACTTGACTCGATTTGAATATATGTCTGAATAAATTCGCATATCACATTCAGAAAATAATTTTGGAAATCAATTACAGAGTAAGTAATACAACCATTTCTAGAATGAAAAAAACAAAATTTTAGTACTCGCAGATCATTTTGTTTTTATACCGGGCGACAAAGCAGCCAAGAATGGGTTTAAAACAAATTTGGTATTGAATATTTTATATGTACTTGTAAAGATCTATATGGAATTAATATTAAGTATATGTCAAATTTCTACCAAAAAGGCGGTTACTGCATGGTGTGAACTTTACAGTAAAATGACCGAACGTTCAAAACAAAGTATTCTTGAAGAGAATATATTTGGTAACAACAGTATAAATTGGAAAAGGAAACCTTAGTTCTTCCCTTCCTTTACCAAGAGTCATATCGCCAAAATAAAAGATATTTGGAATATCGAAACGGAAACCTTTTATTGTAATAAAATAGTATTTAATAAACTAAAAGATAAACGTAATTTGATATGTGAATACAATCTTATAAAGAAATCTATCCCCACTGATTGGAGTAACGAACTTAGAAGCGCCATTAGAAATCCAATACATTTGAAGCACGTAAAATTCCAGAATAACAAAATATATGAAAAGAAAATTTATACCCCCAGAAAAAAATCAATTAAAATCATTACAAACAATACTAAATAAATGTACTAGTGCAAAATGTGAAATAAAATGGAATAGAACATTTCATACGGAACTAGACTGGCAATCAGTTTGGAAAAAGCTACACAACAATATATTCCAATTTCAATGGAAATCACTACATAATATTCATTATACTGAATTTAAATTGTACCAAATGCGAAAGTCCAATGGCCTATGTAACTTATGTGGTAATTTTTTTGAAAACCCAAGAACATCTATTCTCTTATTGTTATAAAATTCAAAAGACCATTGATGAAGTAAAAAGATTGCAATCTATGTGCATAGATATAACGCTTAACTTTGATGTCCTAAACATGATTATTGGATATAATCTTGATAAAAAGCAGATAAATATTGGAAATTTGATAGTGTTAACGGGAAAATGTAGTATTCAACAAAACAGTATCTAATGAAATATCTATCCTCCGTATTTTTAAGAAAAATATGAATGATTTTATCAAAATGATCGCTAAATCAAACAAAAAGAACTTATTCGGAAAAGACAATCTGGACCGTTTATCTCAAATATTGTAATCACTATCAATTATGGAATTTGCTTATCATTTGTTTAGTGTTTGCTCATTATACAGATATACATATATATTTATGAAATAACATATGCCTCGGTATTATAGTTATATTTATCATTTGAATACAAAAAGCACTCTTTGAACTAGAATAGTGTTTACTACTTCATTTACAAACAATCCCCATTATTTATATAAGTAATTATATAGTTTATATTAAATACATATTTATATAACATACTATATAATTGTATTACTTTTTTGTACTAGTATTTTACTCACCACAGACTGCGTTTCTTCAATAATGTAGATACATTTATTTCACAAATAATCCTTCGTCGAAAATTCTAATGATTGAAGCACGTGTTTCGTCTATGTCAATATTTAACAGGCATTTAACCGGGAAAATAATTTAGAAAACAACATAAATAACAGTTATATGTATTTTTTATAATTGTATCTTAAAAGGATAAAATTATATGAAAATGAAAGATTTCAAAGTGTGAAGAATACAGTAACTAATTGTAAACAGATACTGTTCTTTTATATATATTGAATATATTCAGGAGAGATAAAGAATAATTTAATACATAGCATCGTCCTTTTTATCCTGTTATATTGGCCAATGGACGTTGCAAACTTCAACCACCAATTTTGTATATAATCTTGAACTTCATCCACATTATGTATTGTTTACAAGGCAGCTAAATTCAGGCGCAACATGTACATTGAGCTGCAAAAGTTTCTTATCATCTACATCCGATTTCACCTGGATAGATAAACGCTTGATAAAGCTAGTTTGTCTAGCGAAATATTGCGTTTATTTTTATCGTTTTGTAAATATTTTAATCATTCTAATATTTACATACTAAATAGTGTGTTAAAATTACATTGTTAGGCAATCTTGAATATATATTATATAGAGTTTTTTTCACCCATTTGTTTGTATTTTCCCTGGCAAATGGAATATGTAAATTACAAGCAAGGACCCCTCTGTCAGTTGCCCTGGACTGCTTAGGGTTTATCTATTCAGGTGGTTTAAAACAAAAGATAGTATTCACTTAAAAAAAAAAGACAAATAAGAAGGCGAATGTGAAAATTGCCACAATTTGGTTGCAAAAAATTTATCTTCTTAAACTTAAATGTATAACATATTATATTACTCTCTTTTTAATCTGTTGCATATTATTTATTAGCCGAACTGTATATTGTGTACTAACAAGTACTAACCTTATCTCTGAAATGCTATATACTAACGTTAACGAGGCAGGGATAAGGTACCGGTACTTTATGTATCTCTAACAAATGTAAATTTCAAAAAAACAAATTATATATAAAGACAAAATTTGTGGGTGGTATGCCGTAAATACTACACGGATATTCTTAAGAATGACATTATAAATTCTTCTACATGCAGTGATAAAGGCTCCACCGAGAGCCAAAGTAAATAATCATGTCAACACCACATCTCAACTAAAGGCCTCCTCAGAACATTTGAAGGTCCCTACTATGTATTGGCTACCTTAACTTCACGAAAAACATTTCACATACCGTTTCATCTCGGCTTCTAATAAAAAGTAAAATAACAAAAAATCCAAGGAAAATTCAAAACGAAACTCCTTTTGTCAAATGGCAAAATAAAAGCTCAAACACATCAAACAAAGGAAAAACAACTGTTATATTCCTGACTTGGTACAAGCAGTCAACATTGTGTTATAATCTTAATCACTACAAAAACAAATAACTATTTCAACAAAAAAAAACAAAATGGCATAAAGATACTGTATAGACAAAGTACATTAGCAAAAATAAAAGACAAGAATACAAAATATGACCATAGCACAATAACACAATGGCAAGATGTTTAAATACCGAGCCACGTCATTAAGATATTACCAAAAATTATCTAAACACAGTAAAGATTAAAAATATACAAAGACAAATAAAAAGACAAATAAAAAGAACACTTTAACACGTAATTAAGATGATAAACAACGTCAGTACCTATAGTCTATTTTTCAAGACTATTATGTATTATTTGTGAAGTTGATACGGAATATTTATCAACAAGGTCTTGGTATCCTTCGATGATTTTTTTTTTCGAAAAAGGACTAGACACTCTTTGACATAACCCTGGTTCATCAACTTTCTGTTCAGACTCTAGTGACATTTTATAAAGTCTGAGTTACAGCTGCAAGCTCTTGAATACCGAATGAGTTGGGAAATATATATCCCATATGCAGGCGAGTTGGTATATTGCTGCTAAGGTGGGAGAAATTTATAATTTCAAAAGTAAAATCGTCTCGTTTGTCAAAGATTCTGGTACTTGGATGACCGCTTATGTCAAATTTGAGGTATAAGTCTAAATGAGGCAGAGGAAGCCGTGCCTGTTGTTTCCTTAAGTTCTAGTTCTGGAGGATATTAATGGAACCCAATCAGAAAAGTTAGGATTGTTAATGGAAAGAACATCATCAATATATCTGAATGTGGAATTAAAGATCTGGCTTCTTTGATCTTCTTGTTTTTGACAATTGTCTGAAGGAACTCCTACTCATATGAAAATAAGACGAGGTCGGCAAGGAGAGGCGCACAGTTCGTTCCTAGAGGAATACCGACAATTTGTTGAAAAAGTCTACCTCCAAATTCAACAAATATGTTGTAAATAAGAAATTCCAGCATACTAATCACTTATTTCTCTGTGTAGCATGTTTTACCTTTTTGTTCACTATTAACAAAATATGCCGTATGGTATCCCAAAGCAATACATTTATAGTGTATGCTAACATTTTTATATTGAAAAGCATTGTGGATTATTTCTTTTTGACGATTTTTCAATTTCACATGGGGAATGGTGGTATACAAGGTTGAAAAATCAAAAGTTTTGATAGAATAAATTTCAGAGAAAGATTGAGATTTAAAAGCATCCAGAGTTTTTAAGAATCCACATATGGTTAATACCACTTCGCCAGTTACCAGTTTCACAGTATTTCTGAAGACCCTCTTTCACTGCGGACAAAATGTTTGTCAATCTAATGGACAATTGCTCTGTAGAACATCCAGATGAGCCGGCAATGTACCGCTGTTTGTACGGAAATTTGTGATGCTTTGGTATCCAATACGTACAAGGTAAGTCCTCAGATTTGCTGTTAAAGGTAATGTTCATTGAAGCCATGAAGGACTTATGATTCGCAAACATCATTCGTGTCAAATAATATATTTTTGTATGTGCGATTACCTGTGAGATTACCTGTGTGCTCATTTATTACTAATTCTTTTACAAGACACTTGTAATAATACGATTTACATACAAAAACAATATTATTTGAAGCTTTGTCCGCAGAAACAACAACACATTTATCGTGAAGAGATGATAGACATTTCACAGCTTCTATATCTCTGAAAACGGACTTTGGTAAATCATTCACACAGTTATTCAACTTATGAATTCGACGTTTTATCAGAGACCTGATTGTTTTGAATATAGTTTCAGAGGATAAATAAGTTTGGGAGATGTACATGATTTTTGTTTCTCTTTTAAACAGTACATTCATTACGTTTGGATAAAATATGAAAATCTTCTTTGCATTGTAGTTTAATTCTTCCAGAAGCAGCTATGAGATGGCTAGCTTTTAGAAATAAATGCATAAATGTATATGCAGCAGTATTTCAAGTTAAGGACTCGAGAGTACATCTTTAAAGAAATCTATATGTTGTCATTATACATCATTTTTATATACAAGTGAAACTGCGAGCTACTGCTCACTGATGATACCCCCGCCCAAATATTTCGGTAAACAGGAAGTTGTTGAGTGATGAATCTGAAAACGCATCACACGGTACAGCTGACTTACATAAACCCTCAAACCAAATTTCAGAAATCCTTGTTATGTAGTTCCTGAGAAAGATGCGACGAAAATATTCATGGGACGGACGGACGGACTGACGGATGAACGGATGGATGGACTGACGGACGGATGGATCAACAGACAGAAGTAAAACATTATACCCCCACTTTTTTAAAGCGGGGGTATAAACAGCGATTATTCCAATACTCATATTTACTTTAAGGCTATGGATTTCATCTACAAAAGGTATTTGTTCTACTTTTGTAATGTTTATCATGTTATCCAAAGGAGAGAGGCGATAACAATCCCGCAGCAGGGATATTAATAGGAATCACAGAAGTCGATACTACACAAGTCTAACAGATACAATCACGATAGAATGCTTTAGCGGTCTTAATCTTAAAGCACAAGAATAGTCGTCTGATCTGCAAACATACCGTTTGTGTCCTTATACAGCAGCAAAACATGTCAACATACCCTAAAAGACTATATAGATCTTAAGATTAATGGTATTGCTTATTCTTACTTAAGAAGTAAAATTACAAAAATACCGACCTCCAAGGAAAATTCAAAACGGAAATTCCCTAATCAAATGGCAAAATCAAAAGCTCATACACATCAAACGAATGGAAATCGACTGTCATATTCTTGACTTGGTACAGGCATTTCGGTTTTTTAGCTAGCTAAACCTCTCAATTGTATGACAGTCGTATAAAATTCCATTATAATGACAACAATGTGTTAACAAAACAAACAGACATAATAGGTAAAAATGTCAAAAATAGGGGTACAGCCGTCAACATTGTGTTATAATCTTAATTACTATAAAAACAAATAATTATTTCAACAAAGTAAAACAAAAAGTCATATAGACAAAGCACACAAGCAAAAATGAAAAAATGAAAATGAATACTAAAAAAATGACCATAGCACAGTAACACAATGGCGGGTTGTATAAGTACCGAGCCACGCCAACAGGATATTACCAAAAATGGACCAAACAGTAAAGATTAATAATTTACAAAGACAATTAAAAGAACACTATAGCACATAATTAAGATGATAAACAACGTCAGTACCTAGAATCTATACTTCAAGACCATCATGTATTATTTGTGAAGTTGATACGGAATATTTATCAACAAAGTCTATGTATCCTTCGATGAACTTTTTTTAGAAAAAGGACGAGACGTTCCTTGACATAAGCCTGGTTCATCAACTTTCTAATCAGACACTGGTGACGTTAAGAGTTTTCGATCGCATGAATTCCAAATGGTGCAATACCGTATGTGTTGGCAGGGTTAGCGTCTCATTCTTTGCCTGACCATAAATGTGATTTGAAGGCATACAACTCTAGAATATAGAAAAGCCAGCCTGAATTCATTTTGAAATATAAGGACGAGGAAGAGTATATCTAAGATTCACATATAAGAGATACTTGTTACACAAATTATTTACATACTTATTAATTTTTTTATTCAGAACTTGTATATAATGTACGATCAGTATATTCGATAAAATCAACTAGAAGACATTGAGATATATGAATTAAATATATACAATTTATGATAAACAATCAAAGGTTCTTCAACATCAATGAACTGAACAATTTATAATTCAATATATAATGCCAAGTTAACATTTGAAGGTAAAAACATATGACATTTGCTATAGTAAAGTAGTTGTAGCATTTAAGTGTAAAACACAAACACAGACACACATCACTTTTCTATATATATATATCGATGGTAACGAAGATGTCTAAATAAAAGAGCGAATATGTCTAAATAAAAGAGTGAATATGTCTAAATAAATGAGTGAATAAAGGCAACAGTAGTATACCGGTGTTCAAAAGTCATAAATCGATTGAGAGAAAACAAATCCGGGTTACAAACAAAAACCAAGGGAATCACATCAACTATCAGATGAAAACAAATGAACAACAGGAACACTGATGAACAGAAACACACACCCACGCAAAACAACATTAACATCAAGATTTTGGAATTTAAGGGTTGCGTAAGATACTTAAATATAATCACCTAGGCATTTCTCGTCCTGCAGAAAAATTGAGGATGTGTTATAACGGTGACCTTGGTAAGCATGAAAAAGGTTAAACACTGTTTTCAAAACTAATAACTCCAAAGACTTAGTGAATAACCACAATTATTTTGCTTATTCTCTGATATGTTTTAAGATTTACCAGTGTAACAATTAAAAGAATAATGCAAAGAAAATTGACAACCATATTTAGATCAACACTTATAGTATCCCTTTGTTACTATTTTGATATCTAAAAGACCGAAAAACACAATTCTGATACGTTCAATTTGGTATAGTTAAGCATGGTTAAACTAACGACACAAAAACTCCGTCTTTAGTCCAACATACGGACTTCAACAGTTTACAAGCTCATAAACAATGTCACTCTCTAAATCACTCTGTGTCTAAAAACGCGATGAATGAAGGTAAAAGAAACTATAAAAAAAGTCGACCATAAACAAATTTTCCAAAATGATAAAGCATTAAAGTATAAAAAAAGACAACCATCGACGACGTTCCTGACTCGTTTCATACGGTTTTAATCCTTTTGCTCAAAACGTATCAATCTACTCCCTGTTCCCTCAACATGGTCACTACAGACCGATGTCCATTATATTCTGCAACATCCAATGGTGATCTCGTATCCAGTCTTCGAATATTAGCCTCTGCCCCGTTATTTAACAATAAACGTACAATATCGTCGTGTCCTAATTCACATGCATAAAATAAAGGGGTTGTGCCATCTTCTTTTGCAAAATCGACATAGGCATCGAAATTCAGAAGACAGGAGACTATGTTTGTGTGGCCCATAAAAGAAGCGATATGCAATGGTGATGAACCGGCTATAGCATTAAATATGTAGTCTCCTGACTGCTTATTGACATAATCTGTGACTTTTTGGGAAGCGTTCTTGACAACAAAATTTCGAATTTCGTCCTTAACACTATCTAATGTTATGTCCGGATGTTTTGGCATTGCATCAATCATTTGTTGTCTGTTTCTAAAACCAATCTGCCAAGAGGCATTATTTTTCAACAGTAACTCAGTTGTTTCAAGGTTATTATATCCTACTGCCAAACACAATGCAGTAGCGCCGTTCGTTGTTTGGATATCAACATCTGCTTTAGCGTTTATTAATAGAGAAGTGATTTCTGTGAAATTTCTAAAACATGCATTGATAAGAGGCGTATAGCCACTCAAATCACTTGTATTTATGTTAATATCAACATTCTTTGACGTCAACAAGAGGGTAACAACATCAGTATGGCCAAATAAGCATGCAATTTGCAGTGGATTTGACCCAGCTTTGCTTTCTTGATTAACGTTTGGGCTTTTCTGTAATAATTTTTTTACAGTAGCGTTCCAACCGCTACGACATGCAACGAACAGCGGAGACTGATTTTGTTCATCACACAAATCGACGTTAATCTCAATTTTCAGTAGTTCTTCTACAACAAAAAGGTGGTTGTTCTGACAAGCCATATACAGAGCAGTTACTTTATTCACATTATAGAGATTGGCATCTGGGTTATGTCTCAACAACATGGTCACAATATCTAAGTAACCATACGCTGATGCCATAATGAGTGGAGTTACACCATCTTCTCTTCTTTGATTCACATTCACATCATTATGTAGAAGCCACTGAAGTAAATCAGTATAGCCTTGATAACATACGTCTATTATTGGATAGTTACCTGCACAGCTATCCCCTTTTGGATACATTGTATCCATTGTGTTGGCCAATTTTACCTGGTCGGTCTTGTCAAGTTGTTCTAGATACTGTAGAATTTTTTCTCTGAAGTATTTATTTTTTAAATTATTGTTATAAAACACAATACTTACTCTTCCTTCTGACCAGTCTTTGATAAGTCTGTCCAAAAACATCTGTAATGAGTGATCTGGTATTTCTGTAATGAATTCGATACCTCTTCCAATGTTTTCAGTTGACCTTCGCCATCTAAAGCGTTCACGTATTAAATTACTATCGCCATGTTCAATTAAACACTGAAGCATTTTCTGACCAAAGTAATAAACTAAAAAGTCAAATAATTTGTCATGTAAGGTTGTATAAATGCCATTTTGTTTGCATACGTATGTTCCCTCGAGGGAACTAAATGCTTCCCCTATCAACGCCTTTGAGGTGCCTCTGTTTAATCCACAAGCCCCATATGCATCTTCAAGCATTTTTTCTTCGTCATGTGCAACTTTACTTTGAAACCACTTTTCATTAATGTTGTTATTTAAGAGAACACATAAGGCAAGCCCACATAGTCTATATTTCCCATCAAAACTTGATTTACCCAAATTATTTAATTCAGTTTTATAGATTTCAAAAGGGTTTTGGAAAAATTCCATAGTATCCACTCTTTCACTTTCATGATGTAATGAACATAACAAAGGAAAGCATTCATATTTACGTGATTCCATGCTTAATACCTTTGTACTTATATTATATCTTTCTATCATTTGCTTTATTTCTTTTTTTCTTAAACTCTTTGCCATTAAATTGCATTCACAGTCCTGAAAAGGAGACAGAAGTTTAAATCTTTCATCTAAATAGACTTGCAACCTACATGAAAGAATAATTTTACAAGATTCGTCTTCTAGAATTGTCTTAATTACCGGTGAAAGTTGTTGCCAGTTCTCCATCTCCCGTTGGTTTGCCGTGTACGTACCACACATATCATCTATTATAAAAATTGACTTTTTTCCCTGTTGATAGAACTTCCTTATGTCTTTCGGTGTCAACACTGGGATTATTCTATAGCCCTTTTGCTCGAGCATGAGAGCTATATGTCGGGCGATAAATGTTTTTCCAACCCCAGGCCCTCCTGTTAAAACAACACAACTGTTTTCAACCACACGTTGTAACGCATATTCACTTCTTTTTGTTTTGATGAAAAAAAAGTTATCTTTACTTTTCCATCCTTCTATCTGTTTTTTTATTAGATCTAAAATGTAAAAGAAATTTAAAGAAGATTGATTATTATACAAATTAGCTGATTTGTACTGTGATTCATGAAATTCACTCTTTTTTATGGACAATACATAACAAAATTAAGGAAAACTCTAAGCCGGAATAATGCAACAAGTTGGCACACCGACAAAAATGACACAAAAATAATTCACATTACCTGCAAAATAACTTTTAAGCAAGATAATAAAGGTCCCTGCATGACAAATGTTAAACAATTCCAACGAAAAAACTTACGGCATCAGTTCACCTCCTGGTTATGGTGTAGTTCGGTTTCCTCAATATTTAATTTACTGTGTAATGTTTTGTTATCGTTCCTTGTCTTTTAGCGTTTTAATTTGTGTTGTTGTTGGGTTTTGTGGGGGGAGAGGGGACATCTAAGATATTTCCATTGGTATCTTCTTTCTCTTTTCGTTCCTAGGATACCCATTATGTATGGCAGCTGCAGTCATTAATCTAAAGGAAATTATCAATGTTTCACTTTTCCAAAGTTTGGCACCGTAGTGACCAAAACCTTTTTCGGAGACTGATACTATTCGACAAAAGTTAAGTAGTAAGTGGTTCGTCGTGTGACAAATGTATCCAAGTTAAGCAAGAGGGACAGTCTGGATCTGGTATTTACCTCTTATGTTCTTTGGAATAGGGTCTTTCTGTTCCTCCTCAATGTAACTCATTTTATCTGTTAATTCCATAACTTTGTTTTCTACTGCTGTTAATCTCAATTCTACTTGTAATTGTCTAAGATGGTTCTCACTTTCATCAACGTTGAATATTTGTTCTTGCAATTCTGAACACCTTTCTCTTAACACTTCCCCTCCCAGTCGAATAATAGCCTATTGATAAAGAAAAAAATATATCTAATAAAGCGATGTACACTTATTCTTTCGACAATTTTAAAACCCAACCCGTGATGGTGACCGTAAAACTTGTGAAAAGTCGATTCGTTTATTCTTAAAAACGACTATATATTTGAGTTATGTAGCATATAACTACATTTTGTAATTAAATCCTGCAGCGGTGAAACCAAGGCGTCATTCAAAACTCACAAGTCAAAAAGAAACTGACAATGTCATGGCAAAAACCGCGAAAGTCGACGAAAAAACAATAAAGTCTACAAAAAACTGAAGACTGAGCAACACAAATCTCACCAAAACCTGGGGAGATCTCATGTGCTCCGGAAAAGTAAGCAGTTCCTGATCTGCTGGTGGCACTAGTTAAACTGTGCGTATTAAAGGAACACGAACAGATAATGTAATGTTCCTTATAAGTAAATCATACATGACGTGCAAAACATATATGCTTGAGGATATTTGTCCTGTAAAAGCCATATGAAACGAGTTTCTGGTGATTATAATGTTAAGAAAATTATTAAACCAATGCATGCATACATATCAAACTTAGTCCTGTGTACGATAAATATATAAATTACGAATCTGTAACGTATAATTGGCAAAATATATTTCATGTATTGATTGATGATCAAAAATTATAGCTGCTAATCATGTTTCGGGTTTTTGTGCCGAAGTTTACCGATCGAGACCTTGATGATGAATCAACGCAGCATTACGTGAAAACTAAATGGGATGATAGAGCGATGTTTATTTGGTTTTTTATATTGTTCATGCGTTCTCGTTAGTTAATCAAACTTTTTCTTTACAGTTGTAAAATGATATGGGGTATTAAATTGTTTCATCAGAATCGATAAATAGTATATCTTATTTCCAAGTTTGTTCACCTTTTTCTTTCATCGCGGCATTTCCCGTTGCACTTGTGCTGTGCAATTGTTAAATGGGAGGTCTCTTTTATATGCGATATGAGAACGGGAAGACAATAATTCGATCGCAGTATTCTTTTAAGATTGTGTAAAATAAAGGAT
Organism: Mytilus californianus; assembly: GCF_021869535.1. NCBI lineage: Eukaryota > Metazoa > Mollusca > Bivalvia > Mytilida > Mytilidae > Mytilus > Mytilus californianus. Next base: position 48,139,245 of record NW_026262593.1, read on the forward strand.
GTTTTTTAAAGGAAAGTGTACATGTATACGTGTTTTATAGTAAAACTTAGCCCTTTAAGTATGTAACAAATATTCAACTTTTTAGTTAAATTTGAAGTATCATATGACTTTAAATAACAGATCAATAAAATTTCCCTATAAAAATGTAAAAATTAGATGTGGAATTTCTAGTCATTTTATGCGACATTCAATTATGTTACCTCTGTTATATCATCCCAATATTTACTGAAATCTGTATCACTTATCGTCGCATCTTCAACATGAGCAATTTTATTTCTATAGAAATGTATCCTTGTTAAATCATCACTAAGACCTATTTGGAACGGCAGTGGAAGTATGCTGCTAATCGTTATTTCTGTTAAGTTTCTGATCAGAAACATCATTAAAGTTATGTCAAAATTTTGGGACGAAATTTCGCCTGGAATTATAATAAATATAAATATACTCAGTGTTTACCAAATAAATGAAATGAAAACACTAATTTAAAACGCATATTTGTATATGAATGTACTTTCTGAACTAACAAAAATGTTCAGTCAATTGAGTGGTCTATATTCACACATAGATAAAATTGTAAATGAGTGCTAGCACATATTACAAAATATTCGTCGAATCAAATAGTTTGAAATAGTACATGCTTTTTTCTGAGTACTGAGTAACTATTACAAAAGACGTCAGGTAAGATAACATTGTATTGTAATCAGGTGTTATGTTTAAAATAAGTGCTGTTGGATATATAGGATAATTATCCAAAGTTCATTACAACATGTGAATAGTTGCAATAATGTTTCTTTATATTTATCTATTGTTAGATGAAATGATCAGTTGATATCAATTCTGATAACATATTATCATATAAAAGAAACATTAAAAAAATGTATTACCAACAATAGGTGATAAAGATTGTACGTTCCTTAAAAACGTATTTTGTAAATTTGAAGCCCATATGATTATGTCAACTTTACATTCACCAATATATCTATATTTTGCTATAATTCACTGTGAAATAAAAAAAAAAAAGCTTTCAAAACAAGTAGAAGTGACAACTCCTAGTAGAGGTTCTTATTGAGAGTAGATACATAGATGGCTTTCGTCATTAGTTAATACCCCTCCCTTAAATTAAGTAATTTCTAATAGTAAAACAAATACATCCAACCTGACAAACCCATGAAAACCATTCATTCAAATAGTCCTCCATCTTTCAAAACACTGCCCACAACAATTAATTGATATAATATTTTAATAACTCAAGCTACAATTTACAAAACGTTTGGTAAGGCTATTCATGTTAACGATATAGGGAAAACCAAGAGCCAACATTTTTTATTTAAAATGATAAATCTCAGATAACAAAATATATTGTCCTATGAATATAACAGAAACTAAAAAAACATTTTACATTTTTAAACAAGTTTCTGATAATAATTTTAAAATCAAAACGTTATTCATTGCTATAATTTGCTGTTAAAGGTGTTTATAAAATGTTCGTCTAAGGACAGTCCTGAACGAGATAAATTAATTTCGAAAAAGGCAATACGTGTCATTTCTTTCGATAAAATATTGATATCAGTTATCAATGTTTTGGGGAATATTAACAACCTTTTTGCACTCATTTATAAAAATTTGAAGCCTTCTACGGGCATTTTTAATTATATACTTAATGTCATGAAATACGTTGTTGAAACCTTAATTTAGGTAACAGGTACGTAAATGGATGGTCTCGCGGAATTTTATGAAATTTTGCATATAGCTGAAGCATGAGGAATTGCACATGAACATCTAAAAAATTATATGTATAACGTTTATACTTTCTGAGATAGAGTAAATAAATAAAATATCCGGAAAATAGTAGGATAACTGTGTAGAACAATTTTGACTTAAAATTAATATTTCTCGAAATCCTTTCCTACGAATTTGCTTTTAAAATGATATGTTATTGTTACTGAAATTTCTCTTTTATTGATATAAAGTTTACAGGGGGTCACCGAATTCGTTCTTTGAGTAAGAATAGTTAAATCTTCTGTACAGTGTGGTAAAAGCGCCGAAAAGGCAAACATTTTCGTGATGTCGTGGCGAGAAATCTTATTTTTCGACGTTTTTAGTTATTACAGAGACACTTGAATCATTTATACAGGAAAAACGAATTCGGTGACCCCCTTCACCTTTCATATCAATAAAACGGAAATTTTAGTGGCAATTGCGAGTATAAAGAAAAGTCTTAGGACACGTTTTTAAAAAAAAGGCAATTCAGTCAAATTTTTCAATATTTTTTTCGATATTTACGTGCATCCTATACAGTTGTACTTCTTTCTAAAGAATATTCAACTTGCTATATATTCGAAAGTATAAAAGTTACTTATATATTTTATCGGTATTCATATGCAGTTCCACATCTTCAAATGGCTGGCAAAATTTTATAAAAACACGTGAGATTGCCCATTTACGTACCTGTTACCTTAATGAACAAAAATGTAGTTGTTATAGAGTGAAGTACAGAAACTATTGCAGTTATTTTGGAAAATATCCCTTGAATGAAATAAAACAATGGAACTACGCATTATTTTCAAGATTGAGGCCTGATTTACACATGAAATCTAATACTAATAGCATACCACGAATTAGGAAAAATTATCACATAATTAGTCTTACCCTTTCCCCTTAAGGGAAACAATAAATCCCATTGATCTTTGTTTATCTTCTTTTTATGGTGCAATGCTTGTAACTTAGGAAAATTTTCATCAAGTGTTTTTCGCAAACGTTCAGGGTGGAATTCAATGTCAAATTTCACACGAACTGCTGGTGGAGATATTCTGAGCACTAAAAGTGCTATTTTTATATAATTTGATTCTTCTCTGGAGATAGCAGCCATCTGTAATGTGTTTACTTTACTGTGTGTTCTTCAAGTTCTGCTTCATCACGTTCAGTACCGTGACTGATCAATTGAGGCTTTTATTTATCTAAAAACGAATAGTGTAATAAAAAATGTGGATTTTCATGCAAGTACAAAAGGTGATAAAGGATAAAATTTAATTAGACCTCAACCAAACAACAAAAATAACCAATAGCTAACAGAAGGCGACACAGTGGTTTCGTTAATATACAAGTGCCTATGCAATATGTCAAGCTCTTCATTCCTTTGGGTGCATAAATGTGGGGAGTACATTTCACTATTGCAATCAAAGAGATGCAATTAAAACCCTCCAAATAACAAAAACACATTATGAAATGATATACATGTACTAACTATTGATGAAGTTTGCCCCATCGTTACTGTAGAAGATATAGAACAACGACGTCATAAAAAGGAAGGGAAGACCTGTGCAAAGCAAAATAAAAATTATTAAAAGCAATGATGCAAAAATGAAACCAACAAGAACCCGAAACTATCTAAACGAATGCCTGTGTATGTCAAGGATGACACTGGAATTTCTAAAAATGTACTACATTTTGTCTATGTTGTTATGTCTACAGAGAATGTTCAATCAATATATAAGCAATACATTCAAGTATAATGCACTGGTTAAGAAACTGTTCATTCAAACATTTTGAAACACTCAGAAAAGTTCAATCCAACAACCGTGACATTGATCATATCGTAGTAGATACCGAGGCGCGTTACAATCTGTATGTCTTGCTTTAAAAGTGAACGCTTTGTTTTGGCAGTTGCTTCTTGTCCCAACAAGCTATTGAGTGAAATCCAGGACATCGATCTCCTGGGTATTGGTAAACAGTGGATCATCGTCCTTTCGTAATATCAAAAACAATTACAGCTTAGTTGTTGCAGGAGCTCAATTTCAATTAACGTTTTTGTTAGTTCTAGACGCCATTGTGTAACATGTATAAGCAATAATGTAATTTCGATTATGACAACAATTGGTAATAACTAAACCTTTCATAATTCACGTACTACTCAAAAAAATATACCCACTGAATGTTTGGTAAGTTGAATACCGTAGACAATCATTTTAAAAAAAGTTCTTTGTGTCCAAGTTTTCAGTTATTCGATTTGTTTACATAAGCAAGCTTCCGGTGGGTTGTTATCTGGTTTAAACATATATACAGCACCTCAGCAGTGAAAGAAACTCTAATTTTTAAATTACATATAGACATTTACGAATAAATAAGACTCATACATACATATTATGTAAATATATGTTTAATACATGTTTAAAAAAGGATATGTCGTATCATGTTTAGCGTATTTTCATTTGACAATCATTTGGCAAACCAATGTAAACAATTGCCCGATGCGAAACATTTGGAAACTTACAACAGTACAGTACTGTTTTAGACTTTTAAAAATTACAACTAGGTCATTTAAATTGAATAAATATTGTAGAAGGCATTTAACACACAATCACGTGATTTGTTTGATTTCCTTGGTTAAAAATACTTTAGTCATACCATATTTATAAGTTTATGTAGTTTTTTCCTCGTGAGTATCTTCCTTCTTTAATTCATAATATTACTTCATACATTTGTTATATGAAACTGTAAATGAAAAAAAAATCTAACCTTTTAAAAAAAGATCAAATATTTTGATGTATAGTTTTTTTTAATTTCACGTCTGAGATCATTTTAGGAAACAGGTATTAACCGATACTCAAATTTCATTAAGCGATTAAGAAGATACTAATCAAGGAAACAAAGTAAAACAGGGGAATCGTATGAACTACAAAAGGAGCGACGCCGGGTTCATCGACAGGGTACGCGTCTCCGGCTATGCATGCATCAGCCGCAACGAATTCCACTCTCAGTCGAAATGTCACAATCGAGAATATGACACAATCGGTAAAATCACAGATCAGACGACTAATCTGGTATCTAAAGATCTAAGACCACGATAACATGTCGCTAGTGACATGAGACTAAAGACATGTCGTACCGGTCAACCAATGCAAATTCGTGATGGTGACCAGAAAACTTCTGTTGTGTCGATTTTAGTCGTTCTTCCTCATAATTCTATTTCATCAGTTTTTGTGAAAAAGCACATCCCTCTTGTGAAGTCTTGAAAAACAATATTTTACTGGGTTGAAAATTACTATTTTTCACATAATGCATCGTATCAGAAATGCATTTTGGTTCTAAGCGTTTCTTCCGGTGATGGTAACTGTTGCAGTAAATTCCGATTATCAGCTTGCAAATTTCGAAGGTAGGAAATAATGAATATATCATGTTACCGAATATAAGGGGAAAATGAAAAACATTTCTAGATTTTATGTTTTTCTTCTTTTTTTTTCAATATAAAAATACGGAAACAAAAAATGAGAAACTGTGCATCCTGCAAAATTGATTTTTAAAGTGTTTGAAGGCATCATATTGCACTCAATACCACATGACGGGTTAATGCATGATCCTTGATTCCATGTCCATTTCATGAATTTTGTGGGCACACAAAATTGTTGTGTTGGTGTTATGTGAAACGACTTTTTTTTTATCTCTAATGAACAAGGGAAAACATTCATGTTTGTATGAGAGAAACCTCTTTTGCAATTGAAGGAAAAACATGTCTTTGCTCACAGAGATCTGAGGTCTATCGTCGACAAATTCAGACAGTTTATCGTTCTTTCTCTCTATCTTTGTCTCTCCACACTTACAATCTTTCTTTCACTCTCTCTCTCTACTCTCATTCTCTATTCCTTAGTTGCTCTCTCACGCTCAGTCTCTTTCTCGGTGTCTTTCTCTGTCTCTTTCTCGGTGTTTCTCTCAGTCTGTCTCACTCATTCACTCATCCAATTATAGTCAATCAGTGTCTCAGTCAGTTAGTCAGTCAAAATTTTACACTCAATCAGTCAGTGTTAACCTCACCCACTAATCCACACCCAATCTCTCTTATCCAGTCACTCAGGCGCTCAATCAGTCGTTCTCTCACACACCGACTAACTCTGTCCAGTCACTCTCTGACACACACAGACACCGTCTCAAACAACAGTTACTATTTCAATCTCTCAGTCTACTGTCTCACACGCCCGGTCTACTCTCTCACACATCCAGTCACTCTTACCTAGTAACTATCTCTTTAACTCTTACTCAGTAAATCTCACTCGGTCAATATATCTCTCATCATTCGACCTCTCCCTCACTCAGTCAATCTCTCTATCACTTATTCAAATCTCTTTTTCATCCAGTTATCTCTCTCACTCACTCAATCTCTCTCACCAAGTTATCTCTCTCATCCGCTCAATCTCTCTCAATATCTCACTCACCCAGTCAATCTCTCGTCCAATCAAACTCTCACCCAATCAATCACTCACCACTCAATCTCTCTCAATCTCTCACACTCACCCAGTCAATCTCTCAACCATTCAATCTCTCTCTATCTCTCATCGTCTCAATCTACACTTTCTCTCACTCACCCAGTCATCTCTCCTACCACTCAATTCCCTAAATCTCTTTCACCCAGTCATCTTTCTCACCCACCCAATCTCTTTTATCCAGTCATCTCAATCACGCAATCAATCTGTCACCCACTCAATCTATCACCTTCTCTATCTCTCACCCACTCAATCTCTCACCCACTAATTCTCTCACTCACTCACTCTATATATCTCTTTCTCTCACTCACTCCATCTCTTTCTATCTCTCACCCACGCAATCTCTCTCAATCTCTCAACTCTCACCCACTCAATTTCCCACCCTCTCTATCTCTCACCCTTTTTATCTCTCACCCACTCAATCTCTCACGCACAAAGTTAATCTCTCATCCACCCATACGCATGCATAAAACCTATTCTGAACGCAATGAAATAAAGGTGGGTGATAACTGTTATTGCTTTCCAAATTTAATCAGGCTTCTAACTTTAATATAGTCAATAAATATATAGAAAAATCCGTTCACTTCCAATTAGTGAGGTATTAAAATTTTAACATAATCTAACATTTTTTCTTCAAACTATATCATAAGGATTGTGACAGACTAAAGGAAGCAATAGACATCATTTGTATTATTTCCGGAAAGACAATACATGTTTGGATAAAAATATTTTCTAGGCTTTAAACTTAAAAATACATTTTTGCATAAAAATATTTTCTAGGCTTTAAATTTACAAATACATTTTTGCATAAAAATATTTTCTAGTATTTTATACTTTAAAGTGTAAAAGCCTATATATATAAAATATTTTATGCAAAAATGTATTTGCCTTTCCGGAAATAATACAACCGAACTTGTGCCATGGCTTGTATTTACGTAGAGTTACTTCCCTTCAATTAGGAAAACGAAGTTGTGTGAACATGTACAGAAATTTTAAATTCCTTGGTGTTGGAACACTTTAATCGCTATATAGAATTATTTGAAAACAGATTTTACTAAGCTTAATGTAAGAATGTCTTCCCTTCCATTATCAAGGTTCTTTCACTTTCATATTCCTCGAGACAAATTTTAATCTGAAGAGCTTTCCGATGGCGCCAGATATCCATGAACCTAATTCATAAAAAAGTGTGTTTACCTAGAGGACGGAATTTCATCTTTTAGTCAGTTTTTTTTTTATAAATTCACACAAATTAAATTATACATGTTATATGCATTTCAAAAGTAAGCGTTCAAAGTTATCATCAATGACAGGGGCCTCGGTGGCCGAGTGGTCTAAGTAGTTACTACTGTAATCACTAGCCAGTCAACACTGAGGTTGTGAGTTCGAAACCCCGCTCGTGCAGGTGCACTCGACTGCAACCTTAATTGACTAGGATTGTCAGTTTTCCTATTGAAGGTCAGTGGTTTTCTCCGGGCACTCCTGCTTCCTCCACCAATAAAAACTGGCTGCCAGGAAATAGCCCGAAAGCGGTACTTAAAACGTCAAAAATCAAATCAGATCAAATCATCAATGACATCATAAGGCCGCAATCATTTCTGATTATTCTGCCACTTTTGGTCAAACTAAGGTAGTCTATCAGAGCACAGGAGTTTGAAATCTTAGCAATAACGGTGTATAAATATGCCAAACTCGACTATCACAGTAGAGCTTCTCGCTTCTCTAGATCTCTTTGAGTGAAGCTCTACTGTGATAGTCGAGTTTGGCATATTTATACACCGTTATTGCTAAGATTTCAAACTCCTGTGATCAGAGGCATCTATGTGGACTAGCCCATTCATGATTTTATACATTATTACTTTTTTTGATTTTTTCCTTCTTTGTGCTTGAACCTTTATCTCTGTCATGCCTGTGTCATATGTTTTCGTACATTGTATCATCCATATTTAATTTGTTTTGATTGTGCAGACATATACATTGTGACATGCAGTGTTCGCAATAAGTTTTTGAATAAGAGGAAGAAAATTATAAGTAGCAGGCAATCATGAGGGCCACAAGGCCCGAACCAAGCGTTGCAGGCGCGAAGGGGTATCCTCGTTAAGCTGGGGTTTCAGGGGGATTTCCCACAAGAAAATTTTGAAAATCTAGATTGCAGGAGGTGGTATCTGGGCTGTTCTGAGTAGATTTTGACCTCTTATCCTTCATGTTAATAATTAATTTGTCCAATTTTAGTAGCTCATTTAAATTTTTCCTCAAAAATTGAAAATTAATGTGATTTTTTTTTGCAGAATTTATATGACATGGCTTGCTTCACCCCTTTCCTTGTTCAATGTTCTAATTATTGCAAGTCTTTATCACTAAGGGCTATTCCAGAACTTTTTATTTGAATAAAATTTTAATTCATTTTTCCTTAATTTTAAGTTTTGATTGGGAAAATACATGTATGTGAAGCTTCCCATGCATTTTTTTTTTATTGATGTGCCTTCCCCCTCCCCATACAGACATTTCTGGAACATGTGGAATGACCTTCATAATTGTGTCTTCACTTCATATTATTTCTTAGTGTCTAGTATTATAGTTTCAGATAGAATTCATTGAGAACAGTAATTAATGCTTTATTCAGTCATTCAAAAACTGGTAGGATTTATATTTAGAGGAAACCAGAGTTGCCTTTGGAAACTGTCAACCTGCAGTAAGCAACTGACAAAATATGGCTAGAAAAATAATACATTTTAAATCCAGGAAATAGGAACTATGTAGTGTCAACAGTTTATCAGGTTACACTCAATCCCCTCTGTTGGTCAGAGGGTACAAGTTAAATCGGCACCTATAAAAAAAGTCAAATTAGCATCTGATTTAAATAGCATCTATTTTAAAGTCATTTTGGCATTATGTTTGTCAGTTCAGCACCAAATAATAATTTTCATCTGTTTTCTGCTTTTTAATTATCTAGAAAAAAATGGGGTTGGATTTTATTTTGTTCAGTACATTGTTAAAAATAATCTTGTTATCATGGTTATTAAGAAGTAAAATGTTTTAATTTTTTTTTAAACTCCTATAACTGATGTTTTGATTTGGTTTGTCTCTTTCAATTAATTATTTAATAACTTGTATCAATTAGATAATACACATGTTTGTTGTTTTAACTCTATACAGGTACATTTGTAGTTATTGATGTTTTTCTTCAAAAACTTAAATAAAAACTAATGAAGCCATTTCCCAATAAAAGGGCAAACTATGAGTCCCTGTCATCAGATCAACTGGTTAAAACATGCATAATAAATATCCAATACCTTGAATACACATAAAGTTGACTGAAGAAAATACACAAAGAAACAAAAAGAACTTGATTATATACAATAATTAATTCATTGTAATTCTGGCCATCCCCCTTCTATATTTTAATTTTTTTGCTTAAAATACTAAAAACAGTATATATTCAAAGTATATTTGACTAGGTACCGAATTGAGTATACTTGGGTGCCTATTTAACCACATTCCGAAGTGACTAAGAGTTCGTCAGATGTGGATTTTACTGTGTTTTATTTTACTTTATACTCCGGCGATTATACAATAAAATACATGAATGCACACAAGTTTAAATCCATGTAAGATACACTAAGCGAGCTTTATTTTATTTACTTTACTGTAAATCCGGCTCATGCTTAAAGTAATCACTGATCGTTCTCTTCATGTTTGAGTTTGCAATGAGCCGTCTAAAATATCCGTGTCAACATCAATTTCGATTTGTACAGATTTTATTGCTTTGTTTCAAACGCTCAAATGATTTAAAACTGGTTTACCATGTTTACGTTTTCTATTGTATTATTTACACCTGGCGGACGACTCGGAACCAGTTAGTAGAAAAAAGATGTACGACAGATTCCGACTATATGATTTTTGCGTATGTCATATTTTTGTCAATAAATTAATAGCCGGCACAAAACATGCAATAGGCGGTGGATTTTGCCGGTTGCTGGCTCTTATTGAGAACACTGGACATGTTGTTTTATATATTTGGAATGACAACAACATTACAACATGATAAATGTCAAACATGTTCAAAGTCGCTTTTAACGCTAATGCTGCCCCTAATTTAATGTGGTTACATTTCATATGCCAGGAAATATGATAGCTGGATGTCTGTGACATCACATATCCAACTTGACACCCTGATGCATAGGAGACCCATTGAAGAAAAAAATTAAGTATATAAACTTCAGTGTTTTATTTGAAAGAGAATGAGATGCAGTAATGAACAAATGCTTGCATAGATTAACTATATGGACACATGTGTCGCTCCAGAATAGCAAGTGTGGACATATGTGTCCTTCCGGCAGCAAGAGGGTTAAAGATGTAAACACAAAATTTACTTGATCTTGATTTGATTCAATGTCACGTCCTTGGACTGTTCCGCCTATTTTTAATGTGAAAAATATGCCCTACTTGAAAAATTATGATGGTTACATGAAGTACAGCTATTTTATCTTCCTCAGATCTTCAGGTCACATGACTGTCATGTGGTTCTTGGTCATGCTTATATGTATTACAAACCAGAGAGTTGAATTTAACATGGTTCTTGTAAAAAATGGTTGTCGAAAATCCATTTATCCAATATACAATTGAATTTTGAACAGATATATCATGTTAAGGAGGGGTATTTGCGAAAAAAAACCAGTCGAGAGAATGTTTAATTTCGCGAGCCGTAAGGCGAGGGAAATTCATTCTCAAGACTGGTATTTTTTGCAAATACCCCTCAAGAACATGCTATATCTGTTTAATTAAACCGAATGTTAACGTACAAAACACATTGATGATCGTGACATAAAACACATTGATGATCCTGACATTACAAGCGTCCAGTCGGATAGAGTATTTTTTGGCAAATACCACGGCAGAGAGGGTAAAAAAGGCATATCCTTTTTTGCATATACCCCGGCGGTGTTTAAAAATGAATGATATTCATTTGATAAAAGTAAATTGGTGAAAAATACACTGGCTATCAACCAATCAAAACCCAGGATTCTTACATAAGGTGTAATTATTGTTTATATAGCCTTAATATATAAAGCAGGTGATCACTGAAAAGAAAGCATATTTTCCTTTAAGAATTTTTTTAAATTTTCAAAACTCATGTATCATATCTAACCATAAAAAATAGTTACAGATCCATTTTTGAAAAGTTTAAAGCTTTGGCTTTGATATACATTTACAATGATCATAATGATATATAATTTTAAACAAGTCATATCGATCAGCATGATTGTACAAACATGATGACAAATGTAATTGAAAAATACTAGGGAGAATCCTGCATTAACTCAAAAACGCTTTTACCAATTTGCATAAAACTTTGGTGAATTGTTTATGAGCTCCCTTTCGTTTTTTATAAATTTTAGATTTTATGTTTCCGAGTTATGGGGTGTTATTCATTAAAAAAAGGGGGATTTTCCAGTTTTCGGACAATAACTCAAGAACGCTTTCACCAACTTGCAAGAAATTGTGGTGAATTGTTTTTATCTATTGACATGAGCTCCCTTTAGATTTTTATAAATTTTAGATTTTACGTTTTGGAGTTCGCGGGTTTTATTCATTAAAAAAAGGGGGATTTTCCAGTTTTCACACAATAACTCAAGAATGCTTTCACCAACTTGCAAGAAATTGTTGTGAATTGTTTATATCTATTGACATGAGCTCCCTTTCGATTTTTATATATTTTAAATATTACTTTTCAGAGTTACAGGGTTTTATTCATAAAAAAAGGGGGATTTTCCAGTTTTCGGACAAAAAATCAAAAATGCTTTCAGCAGTTCTTATGAAACTTTGGTGAATTGTTTATATCTATTGATGTAAGCTCCGTTTAGAATTTTATAAATTTTTCATTTATCATTTCTGAGTTATGGAGTTTTATTCATTAAAAAGGGGGGATTTTCCAGTTTTCCGACAATAACTTCAGCAGTTCTTATGAAACTTTGATGAATTGTTTATATCTATTAATGTAAGCTCCGTTTAGAATTTTATAAATTTTTCAGTTATCATTTCTGAGTTATGGGGTTTTATTCATTAAAAAAGGTGGGATTTTCCAGTTTTCAGACAATAACTCAAAAATGCTGTCAGCAATTCTCATGAAACTTTGGTGAATTGTTTATATCTATTGATGTAAGCTCCCTTTACATTTTCATAAATTTCTATTAAGACATTGAGAATTAATTGAACTTTATTTGTTTATAGTCTGACAACAGATTTACTAAGTATTGAGCAACAGCACAGTGTATTGCACAACAGCAAGAAATCTTTAATTGAATATAAATTCAATTCATATAACCAATTTCAAGTTCTTTGACTACATTTATTCAGAAACCTATATTATAATATGTCAAATATTTAATTACAATCCAAATTCAGACCTGTATCAAGCTTGAATATTGTGTCCATTTTTGCCCCAACTGTTCAGGGTTGGACCTCTGTGGGCGTATCCAGCTGCGCCCAGCGAAGCAGTTTATTCAGATTTGAAATAAATCGAGCCATATTTACAGGTACATGTAGTCTGTGTATGAGATTTTTCAAAAGTTATTGTACCTGCCTTTGGTGACTACCTGATGGAACAGAAAGGAGTTGGTGAACTCATTCATGACACAAAATCTCAACAGTCAGCCTAATAATAAATGCAAATGAAAAGTGATTTTATTCTTTTGCATTCCAAAGTTACAGCCAGCATGGCCAGGCCATCAACATTGAGCAAAAACTCTAACAATAACATTACTCAAGTTGAAAATTACTGCCATATGTTTTTGCCAGAAGGCATGAAATAATTATAGTGTATGTTTACATTCCTTGCCTTATAGTAATTTACATTTTGTAAATCTTCATGTAGGTATTTATTCTTCCGGTGTCAGTTAAAATCTCACCATAATTTTTCAAAAATTTAGAAATTTTCATCAGAATATTTGTCATTGACAGAACATACAGGAAGATAAGGCCCCCATTTTTATGATTTTAATGGGAAAAAGATATCACCACCATTAAATTCATTAACTTAGCTTGAATATATATGTTCATTTATAATATTTTTTTAAATATAAATAATTAAACTGTTTGAGTTAATTAAATATCAAAGAAAAAATTGTGAAAAAAGATTCTACTGCAAATCTGTCACTTTAGAGGTTTGGAAAGTTGACTTATAAGTTCTAATATTTGCAAATGTATTTTTTTAATTTTACATCTGATTTATTTATTTAACATACAGATTCCAAGTCTTCCATCTTACTACACAATGTTTTGATTTTGCTGATAGAGAACCAAATGGATCCTAAACACAAAGAATTATTGATCAGGAAGAGGGTAGAATTGGTAGAGAATCTCAATGTGTCTGATGGTCTATTTACACAGTTGATAGCAAGGAAAATATTTAACCAGCGCATGGTTAGAACTATACAGGTAATGACATTTATTTATCACAGGGGCAAATTTAGGGGGCACACAGTGACACTACACTCCCCTTAACAATGGAAAATTTTCAAAATTTTTGGCTTCCCTCTGCTCTGCATTTTTGTTAGATTCAAGCCCCTAACTTCAAATCTAGTATCTGCACCTGAATCAGTGTTTCACATCATGTCTGTATAGCTGTGTTCATGTTTTCAAGTTTTTAATATCCTGTATATTTATTTTAGTTACAAAAAGATATTTGTGTTGCATGCCAAAAGATATATTTAGAAGGACAGTTGTAGAATTTGTTTATTCAAAGGGAAAGAAAAACAACATAGATTATTTCATCTTTTTCATGTTGCAGTTTGATAAGTCAGGGTTGGTAGTAACAAATGTAGGTCAAATTAATTTTAAATGATTCCATGTACATGATGTAGGCTAGCAACATGAGGAAGAATATAAACAATTACAGTATTTATATGAAAGTTGTCAAAAGAACTTAATAGAAATGGTTTTATTGGACTTTTTGGGATTTCTCATCAGGTATAGTCATACTTTAATTTATCTCTACAATGTAAAAAAATAGAGACTAACATAGAATATAAAATTCGAAGATATACATGATATACCGTTATGGTATGATTGCCAATGAGACAACTATCCACCAGAGCTCAAATGAAGCTGTAAGCAACTTTAGGTCACTGTACTTCCTTCAACAATGATCAAATCTATAAGGTAAAGTAAGCTATAAGAGGCCCCAATACCACCACAAAATGTAAAACAATTCAAATGAGAAAACCAACAGCGTCATTTATGTACAAAACAATAATCGAAAAACCAATATAGACTGGGACCATCGACAACTAGTGATTTACGGGCTCCCAGCTTGGAAAACTCACATTTACAATGTGGCGGTGTTAAACATGTTTGAAAGTGCTCACCCTCCCCAATAACATTGGTCAGTGGTATAACAGCACAACAGAAGAATGAACTGTTCAAATCAGTTGAAAAAGGCTTGAAACTTGTCTTTATATGTGATACAGCACATATTTTTTTTAAATTTTAAAAGTTACAAAAGAACATGTTATATAGTGTAGCATATAAAAATAGATATGATCCACAAGTACAAAAGGAACACACGGTAATGCATTTATAAATAAGAACAAGAAACAGAGAAAATAAGGTAAAATAGCAGAGAAATTAAAGAATTGAATCTTACAATTGAATAGTTTTTCAGTTGAAGAAAATTCCCAAAATGATTTTTTGAACCACTTGTTAATTAAATGTTCTCTAGACTTACTGTGGATTCATTATTTTTCGTTGTATACCAATTTTCGTGGTTTTCGTGGGCACAGGTTAACCACAAATTGATATGTACAACAAATGACAAATTTTCCATTGGCTTGTATGCTGCAGACTTAGGCAAAACCACGAAATTAAATATCCACGAAAGTGTAAGTTTTCCTCAATCCATGAAAATTGGTACCCACGAAAATAAATGATTCCACAGTATAACAAATAGGATTTGTCTCCCTTAATTTCCATTTTAAATAGGGAAGATGACAAGCAATAGTAAATCTAGGTTGTTGATTTGGGGAAGTATGGCAGGATGTTAAATCAGAACCATTTAATTCATGCTTTTCAAATTTTGATATGTTGTTACTCCCATGATTATATGGCATGATATATTGACAGCAGCCCAACATTAAATGAATTTTATGAACAGTTTTTTTCTAGAATAGAAATGTTCAACATACTGTATTGTACTTCTTATCTTTAACAGCTTTATTGAGGCATGTCTCACAGACTACACGAAATTCAACGGACAAATCCGAATGTCCAGTGTTGTTTTTTTCATGGATTTTTCTAAAAATCCTAAATTTTTCTCAATTTTGGGAGCAAAATTCCCAAACGATCTCAAAATTCATTTTCATCTTTATTGTTCATGACAGCGATGTTTAATTTATTTGTTCAACGCTAGCTTTATGCCGAAAATCGCCAACAAGTAATGTGTAAATCTGGTTGACAAAAACATTAATGGCTGCCACCAACATGATCAACCAGAAATATAGACAATCCCGGATCAGATTGCAGGAATGGATAAGGCCACAAAATACAGCTATGAAATATAAACACTAGAATTGAAAACCAAAAGATATATGAAAAAGAAAGAAGAAACAGAAAATATCTTATACAGAAACTCTAAATTATTTTTAGTTCACAAATAATTTTCATGTCAAAATCCAATAAAATGTGACATTACTTTTCTTTATCACTGAAATGCATTCAAGTAATTGTGCACAACTTTCATCAAAATATACACTCTTGTCACATGATTTTGTTTTTGTGCATTTTGGAGAGGAGTAAGGCACAACAAGTCATAAGTTTGTTGTATTTTGTCGTATAATATACAATTAGATGTAAAAAAAAAATTGGTCTGGTAAACTTTCGTTTGGTCTGGTAAAGCTAGTTTGTTTACCAGACCAAATGTCCTGTAAAAATGAAATTCATTCATGTAGTCTGGTACTCTGGTCTCACAAATTATGTTATTACATAATTGAAGAAACTCAGTTTCAGGGTTTATATTGGTGATTGTTAGCTTATTTCTGATAATCTTATGTGATCATTTTCTTATTTTCTGTTTTAGCATAACAAAAGTCCAGACCAGCAGGCGGAAGAGTTATTAAACATTCTTCCAACAAGAGGACCAAATGCATTTGATGCTTTCTGTGACTCTTTAAAAGAAGATTTACAAGAACATGTAGTAGATTTATATTTAAAACCGAAAGAAGAAGAAAAATCAGAAGCAGAAACTACAAACTCATGTAGTAGACTTGTCAATGGGGAACCTTCTCATGTCGAGTCTGCATCTTTTGTGAGAATTCATTCCCATGTGACAGTTCCTTCCACAACAACATCTCATACTCATGAGAATGTGAATCTAGCAATATCTGGTGCAAATTATACGTCTGCTGTGCAGCCACGTCCACATTCGTCCCCGCCAAGATTAATTAATCCTCCAGACAATCATCATCAGTTATTTGTACATTATTCTTCAAACAGTCGTGACCCAAATCAAAATTTTTCTGAAGAAGAGCTGAAAGGCGAGGCTCGGTACAAATTTCAGCATTACATATCCGATCCATTTTATACTGGTTTAAATAATGTCAAACCACGAGACATTTCTCATGAAGCATTCCAAAAAATCAACAGTCTTCCTCATCAATGGGAATCATCACCCAGAAAGTTTGTTGGAAACAGCCATATTTTAATCAGGAATGATAGCGTTGGTAATTATTATTTCGTATTAAAACAATATTGATGTCATGGATGTAAAAGGCTTTATCAGTAAATGCATTTAGGTCACATTAGTGGACCTACATGCATGAAGTTAACCACTGCACGCAAAGTTTATGCATTGAAATCGTGAAAATATCCATGTTTAAGTTTGCAGTAGTAACAAACAGAACACTAGGCTTACCTGAAAAATTCTTATATTTAGGGTTCCAAAAATGTGCAGGTACAATTAAAGGGCTTTAATGTTGTACATTTATATTAAGTTCCCTCATAATTTTATGTTAGATGGCTGATTAATATTTTTAAACATTTTAACAATAAAGAGATGTGGTATTAATGCCAATGAGGCAACTGTCCACTAGAGTAAAGGGAAAGTTCTTTCTCAAACAAAAATCCCATAACTGTAAAAGCCAAGACCATAAAACGCAAACACAGGGACACATTCTACTGCATCCATAAAAAGAGAGCAACAGATTAATGTCTAAATCTGTGCACACAGCTTATATTTCTGAAATAACCTTCATCAGTTATGATCAAGGCAAAAAGATGGGGAATTAAAAAAACAAAAAAACAAATTTAAATGGGCCTAATGATCTTAAGGTCAGCTTTGCCTAAAGGAGTTGCTATCCTGGTTTTAGTACATTTGCATTATTTATCATTTGAAATTTTTAATAAAATGTAAAATTTTAAAATTTAAAAAAATATTATTGTCAAAATCAAGCAGAAGTGTTTCACGTCATATAGAAAATATACATGTAATAGGAGAGTCTACAAACTTTAAAAACATAAACAACATACAAAAAAATGTATTAGGTCCATTTAAAAGTCAGAGATTATACTGAAAACAAGTCCATTTATTCATCTGCTGTGACAGACTACAACTAATTTAACTCACATGGCCTTGCACTATTTAAAAATTCAAAGAATGACATGTTGTTATTGTATATACCTTGCCCATTATAATGAGCCCACTCATTTGTGCAAGGAGTGCTGGCCTTACAATATGCTGATTCTTTTATAAAGAAAATTGATTGATTGATTGGTGTTTAACGCCACTTTCAACACTATTGTGCTATTTCGTGGCGGTCAGTTTTTATTGGTGGAGGAAGCTGGAGTGCCCGGAGAAAACCACCGACCTTCGGCAGGAAATCTAACAATCCTAGTGAATTAAGATTGGAGTCAAGTGCACCTGCCCTGTGCGGGATTAGAACTCACAACCTCAGTGTTGACTGGCTAGTGATACAGTAGTTCGACTTCTTAGACCACTCGGCCACCGAGGCCCCCTATAAAGAAAATACTTCTGTTGTATAAGTATGCAATACCATTATAGAAACATTGTAATGTTTGTTCAGATTAAAAGATTATTTTTCTTTTCTTTTAGATGCCATGACAAAGAATGGCAAAGAATATCCAGATAATATGGAACAATCAGGTAAGGATAGAGAGTATAATAAAGTATTTTGCTGTGTGTCATATCTCTGGGAAGTTGTTAATGGTAAAAATTTCTGTTTCTTGTTACTGTAGCTTTACTTCTATTGCAGAAAGAAACACATATGTTTTGTATTATTCATTTATTGTTTTTTTTTGGGGGGGGGAGGTTAATAATGATTGCACACAAAGTGTAATTGAATTCCTTTGGGTACAAGCTTTATACATCTTCTCTATCCTGCTCTGTCAGTACACAAAAGAAAGTGCAATGAGGTGAACAGTCTTAATATCCTATCAATATGAAAATGAAGAGATGCAGTTATTATTGTGCATCATGTAATTGACAGTATTTGAAAATATAATAGCTTTTAAAGAAGAAATGGATTGTAACAGATAACATATAAAAATCAAATAGATTGATTACTTTAGACAGTAATTATTATTTCAATGAGACAACTATCCACCAGAGTCCAAATGATAAGGATGTAAGCAACTGTAGGTTACCATATAGCCTTCAACAATGAGTGAAATCCATACCATATAGTCAGCTCTAAAAGATATGTGAATGTTAATTACTATATGTGTCAAGAAAATCATCTTATTAGATATTACACTAGTTGCAGAAAGAAGTGCATGGCCTAAGAAGCTACATGTTCTACCTACAATTATGGACAAAGGGAGATAATCCAATTCTAAAAAGTTGCCTTAATATGAATACAATGCAATTTGTAATTTGTAATTTTAAGTTCAAAATGAAAGCGTCTTTACCCCCTAAGTTCTCACAAGCACTTTGATTTTTTTAGAGAACTTAGAAAAAGATTTAAGAATCGAATTTGGAATTTTATATGTGATATTGGTTTTGTGAAGTTATTTATGCCATTTTAATTTCCATGTTCTAAAGTTAATTGGCAAAAAGCAAAATAAGAGTTGAAATAACCTTGAAAGTTTACATAATATATTATGTTTATAGTACATAATGCAGATCCAATCAGCTTATGTTAAAATTCCTCATTTCAGCAAAACGGCCAAGACTAGCAGAGGATGAGATCATCACTATTCCAGTATATGAAGACCTAAAGCCAAAACGAACACCACCAATAGTATTGGTCAGTACCCAGTCTAAAGAAATAATAGACCCTGAACTTGAGACTGGGAAACGATTGATGGTCCCAGGAGGTGAACATGATGACCCTTCATTGGACCTTACAGATGGACCTGTCATGGTCCGAGTAGAGTCCAGTACAAGACAGTTTTACATAGAACATTACAAAAAGGTGATAAATTAAATAATGAAAAAAGGTGCTCTCGAATAAAAGACAACAAGACAGCAGCCAAACAATTTGGGTTACAGACAAAGTTGTGTTTTTCTTTGTTTTGTTAGTCATTTGCTAGTAACCGGTATGCTTTTGATGGTGTGCAAAAAAACACTAAAAGATATTTCAGGAAGTGTAACATTTTTTTTAATGAGAGATTTTAAATTTAGACACATATTATATGTCCTAAATCAATGAAAAGTTCAAATTAAAAGTATAAAATATCGGTGTGTAATTTTTTAACAAGAAATAACTTATGTTAAATTAGGCATCAAATTATGCATATTTAGTTTATTATATATGGGTATGTTTTTATTTTTTTGTAATTTTTTTCTTTCTTGCTGGCTGGTAGGTTGATAGAATGTGAATTGAAACTAAAAAATCAAATAACAAATACAACCTTATAAAGACAACTTAAGATTCACTCTCAACAATTAACAACCAAACTTTTTATTTTTATCTTTTGATAACCCAAAGTCTAGGCAAGTTGTGAATGGAATAAACAGCAGCAACCAGACACCTAGAAACAACACAAAAAAATAAACAATACCAAGGTTGTTTGATGTTGCCTCTATGTGATGTAATTACATGTCAATAAATTAATTCACTTACCTTCATACACTTTTTGGAAGATGACTGTCTGAACCATAAACTGCCATATAGCTCTCAATTATTTGTATACTTCACTATTATATATCACTCTTTTATCTTTGTAGTCCTATTCAATGATTAGAATACCAAGAGGTAAAGCCTTAATAGTAAATGTTAACGAAGTAGAAGGAAAGCCACCTAGGAGAGGCACAAACATAGATAGAGATAATCTCTATCATCTTTTTTCTCAGCTTCACTTTGATGTTACAATATATAATGATTCAGATGGTTTAACAGCAAAGGTATGTGGTTTCCTTATTATCCTCCTGTTCCTAACTTCAAAAAATATATTATTTTTTATGCTAGTATTGACAATTTTTTATGGCACAACATGTTTGCTGGAATCAATTTCAAATTCTTTTTAAGATGGTAGTATGTATTGAGATTTTTTAAAGATGCCTTTGAAAAAGGGAATAGAGGATCCCAAGGAGGAAATCAAAAAGCATAAATCAAAGAAAAAAGACAATCAACCGTGCACAAAACACTAATGCAATAGCTTTAGAATGCTTGATCCCATCCTTTTCAAATTTTGAATATGTTGTTTGTCATGACAAAATGGAGGTTAAGATATTTTTTGACCATTTTCAATTTTGCCGTTTAGGAGTTATAGCTCTTATTTGCTTAAACATTGACAAAAATTAATGTAAAAAACCCAGTTTTCTCTCATTTGCCAGCTTCTTGTTAAGGGCTATTCCATTAAAATGTATATGGGAGGGTAGGAAGGGACTTTCAAAATATCCCTACAACCAAGAACCATTTGTTAGATAATTTTGCATAATGGTAATAGACACATACTGAAAAAAGACCAATGACCCACATTCAGTAATTAAACTTCCCTTCCTACCCTCCCACATACATTTTACTGGAATAGCCCTAACATATATTGTACAGTGATATTAATGTTGATCACATTGATTTAATAATTTTATTTTCAGAGTTAGTTCAGTTCTTTGCTTAAGTAGATTTCTCAGACACCATTGATGTAGCAATACACTAATATCTTACCCCTATGTGTCCTCCAATATTGTTCAACATTAACTAATGAAATTTCAATTTCTTTTATCTATATTTCAAGGTCTACAAATAAATGAATTGCATACTTTAAATAAACAGTTTCAGACTCTGATCATTGAGTGGTACAAATGAAAACAGTGCCTTACAGAAAATGATTAGTAATTTCAAAAAAGGAAAGCATTAGTCCACATGGGGAAATCCTTGTTTTTATTGAAGAAAACCTCTGTTATTGGTCATGATCAAATTGGAATCAAAAGATTGAACATTTCAGAAAATTTGTCAAATGTAACAGAAATTAGTTCATCTTCAAAACATGGCTGTATAAATATATACATGTATTATAACTGCAACTAGTTATTTAAAAAACAATTGACACTGACTCCTGATATGTTTTAATATTCTATAAATTTATTAGTTTTTATATCTTCACAGGAAATAGCCATAAAATTGCAAGAGTTTAGCGAATTACCAGACCATAAGCATGCAGATGCCTGCGTAGTATGTATACTGAGTCATGGAGAGGAAGGTTACATATTTGGTACAGATGGAAGAAAGATATTTCTGAACAGCATTATGTCTCTTTTTGATAATGGTCATTGTATTAATCTGAGGGGAAAGCCAAAGATATTTATAATACAAGCTTGTAGGGGAGGTAAGCCTTTAATTTGTTTAAAATATAACGAAAAAAAGAAAAGGATAAAAAGTACTGTAAATGTTGATTATATGTCAATGGGAACCAAAAGACGAAAAAAAACAACAACAAAAGTAACTATAGCAAACAGTTTTCAACAAAGACAAATATCTATATAATAAGTCAAGCTCTAAAATGCCCTGCGTCTAGAAAGTTATAAATGAATCAAGGATTTGTCATCATCAACAATATCTCCAAACGATTAAAAAAATTAAGATTTTTCTATAGACAACTACTGCCATCACTCTTGACTTGGGATAGGAATGTAAATGTGTTCAGTGAAATAGACATGATAAAGTACCCAAAAAAAAAATCAACACAGAATAAGCACTTAACTTTATTTACCAGTTTGATAGTTGGTTACTGAGGATTTTATATTTTTTATGCAATATGGGTACCAATTTTCATGGATTAAGGAAAAATGGTATTTTCCTGGATATTTACTTTCTTGGATAAGCCAAAGTCTGCTGACAAACCTATAGAAAATTTTACTTGGTTGGAATTTAAATTTGTGGTTAATTTATTCTTACAAAATCCACAAAAGTTAGTATGCCACCAATTATAATGAATCCTTAGTATTTGATTATGGATCAACTTGTATATGTGATTTTTCTGTCACACAGTCTCAACGAAAGATGGAGTGAGTTTCTGATGTTTGTATATTATTGGCAGATGATTTTACAAGATTCTGTAGAACATCATCAGAAGGTTTGACTTTGCTATAGAAATATGGTCACCTGACCTTTTGCTTATAAAATAAAATTATCATCTACCAGTAGACATTTGCTTTACAATATATAGTCAATGGACATTTTTGTCTCATCTTGACGGAGTCAAAAAGCGAGACATAGGTATGCTGTTTCCTGCGACAGCGATGTCGTCAACAATGTATTAGTTTGTGATTAGGTCTAGTTTATGGTGAACCACTAGTGGTAAATAAATGATATTTGGTATGCAGTTGTATTAGCATTGGCACATCTCATTTCCATGGAGATTATTTGGCCCTGCCCCCTCAGTAATGGTCTATTGACTTTGAAACTTTTGCTTCGTTTACATGTATTAGTTTGTGATTAGGTCAGTTTAAGATGAACCACTAATGTTAAGTCAATGATATTTGGATTTGCAAGTTTCATTTCCTTGGAGATTATATAATCCCACACCCTCATTATGGTTAATTGACTTTGAAACTTTTACATAGTTTACAAGTTAATGTTTGTGTTTGTTTAAAGGGAACGACTTATGAGATTTCAGTGGTATTTGGTAAACAGTTGTATTAGTATTGGCACATCTCATTTCCATGGAAATTGTTTAGCCCTGTACCTTCAGTCATGGTTCATTGACTTTGAATATTTGCATAACTTACATATTAATAAAGTATTGCTATTTTAATTTCAACATTTGCATTATAAAAATAACAAATAGGCAAGACATATCTCTGTGTTAACAGTTTATTTTATAAAAAAAATTGTCTAATGGATTTTTCCTTATTAAAAATTTTCACCTAGACTTTTCCTAATTAAGAAATCATCACCTGGACTTTTCCTTATAAAATAATTGCCACCTGGACTTTTCCTTATTAAATAGTTAACACCTGGACATATCCTTATTAAAAAAAATGTCACCTGGACATTCCCTTATTAAATAATTGCCACCTGGACTTTTCCTAATGAAATAATTAACACCTGGACATTTCCTTATTAAATGATTGCCACCTGGACTTTTCCTTATTAAAAAAATGTCATCTGGAAATTTCCTTATTAAATAATTGTCACCTGGACATTTCCTTATTAGATAATTGCCACCTGGACTTTTCCTTATGAAATAATTAACACCTGGACTTTACCTTATTTGATAATTGCCACTTGCACTTTTCCTATTTAAAAAAATGTTGCATGGACTTTTCCTTATTAAATAATTGCCACGTTGACTTTTCCTTATTAAATAATTGCCACCTGGACATTTCGTTATTAGATAATTGCCACCTGGACTTTTTCCTATGAAATAATTAACACCTGGACATCTGCTTATAAAAAACCTGGTATTTAAGTGCAATATTCCATAGTCCATGCGGTCTTCATGTAACAAAACCCCTACAAAGCTCATGGAGGGTTCCCATTACACTCTTACAAATCAACAGGGCATTGATTTAGATGTTAATTCCCAAATGATTTTTGTTTTAGATTTTTCCACTGTTTTTACTGTCCCAATTCATGTTGCTGTGTACTAAATGGTTATTCTTCAACACAACCCCTGTGGTGCTTTTGCATTTAATGCTTTATTTATTTAACTGAAATTGCCGCCAGCCAAAGAGCTATTAATAGTGCTCTTCAATTATTCTACTGTCAAATAGTTCCTTTAGTTTAGTATGATGTTTAGTCATGATTATTCATTTATGAAATGGGCATTTTGTTTGCATCTGTTGATTAGTTTTGGCCCGTTACCCACTCCTTTAAGATGTTTTGTTTAAAAGCTTTCATAGATAATATGTGTTATCTTGATATTTAGTTGATCAAAATAGCTCTTTGATTTGATTTGATTTGATTCAATAACCATTCCGTAAACCAACTATTTTGAAGGCTTTTGTCAAATTGGATTTTTGGGGCCTCGGTGGCCGAGTGGTCTAAGTAGTGGAACTACTGTATCACTTGCCAGTCAACACTGAGGTTGTGAATTCAAATCCGGCACGGGACAGGTGCACTCGACTCCAATCTTAATTAGGCCTCAGATTATTTCCGGTGTACATGTTCGATTTTTCAAAATATATATATTTAAAAATGTATAAATTTCAGGAGCACTAGACAGTGGTGTAATGTATGGTGATGAACATGATGGAGCCCCATGTAAGCCTTATCAACTTCCAACAATGTCAGATATGCTTGTATGTTTTCCTACACAAACAGGTAATCACTTAACAAATACATAACTCATAATACCCAGGCTCTAAAGGAGGAGAGGTAGGTACACTGGTTTACATCTTCCATGCTTCATCCATATGTTTCATAACAGTTTGGTAATTTTTTTGTCAGGAACTACAAATCTAAGCTTTCTGAAATTTGCAATCAAGCTTCATTATAGCATGGTATCCAATGTGATGAATTTTCACATTTATCACTCTATCAACTTCTTGTTTGTGAACACTTGATAAAGGGTATCATTAGTGAGTCATAGCTTACAGTTTAACTTGTTATTTTATGTTAAGCCTTACACTTCATGTGGATTCTACACTTGGATTCAGCAGACACAAGATAAGTAGTCAAAGTACCACAATGATAAGAAATGAACATGTTGGAAGTGGGACAATTAAATACTTCTCCAGTCAATCCTGTATGCTTGATATGCTTAAAATACTTGTAAATATGATTGTAGGGTATTATGCCTAGAGAAACACTTTACATGCTTTAACACTTGTATAAATAATTGTAGGGTATTATGCCTAGAGAAACACTTTACATGCTTTAACACTTGTATAAATAATTGTAGGGTATTATGCCTAGAGAAACACTTTACATGCTTTAACACTTGTATAAATAATTGTAGGGTATTATGCCTAGAGAAACACTTTACATGCTTTAACACTTGTATAAATAATTGTAGGGTATTATGCCTAGAGAAACACTTTACATGCTTTAACACTTGTATAAATAATTGTAGGGTATTATGCCTAGAGAAACACTTTACATGCTTTAACACTTGTATAAATGATTGTAGGGTATTATGCCTAGAGAAACACTGTACATGCTTTAACACTTGTATAAATGGTTGTAGGGTATTATGCCTAGAGAAACACTTTACATGCTTTAACACTTGTATAAATGATTGTAGGGTATTATGCCTAGAGAAACACTTTACATGCTTTAACACTTGTATAAATGATTGTAGGGTATTATGCCTAGAGAAACACTTTACATGCTTTAACACTTGTATAAATAATTGTAGGGTATTATGCCTAGAGAAACACTTTACATGCTTTAACACTTGTATAAATGATTGTAGGGTATTATGCCTAGAGAAACACTTTACATGCTTTAACACTTGTATAAATGATTGTAGGGTATTATGCCTAGAGAAACACTTTACATGCTTTAACACTTGTATAAATAATTGTAGGGTATTATGCCTAGAGAAACACTTTACATGCTTTAACACTTGTATAAATGATTGTAGGGTATTATGCCTAGAGAAACACTTTACATGCTTTAACACTTGTATAAATGATTGTAGGGTATTATGCCTGGAGAAACACTTTACATGCTTTAACACTTGTATAAATGATTGTAGGGTATTATGCCTGGAGAAACACTTTACATGCTTTAACACTTGTATAAATAGTTGTAGGGTATTATGCCTAGAGAAACACTTTACATGCTTTAACACTTGTATAAATAGTTGTAGGGTATTATGCCTAGAGAAACACTTTACATGCTTTAACACTTGTATAAATGATTGTAGGGTATTATGCCTAGAGAAACACTTTACATGCTTTAACACTTGTATAAATGATTGTAGGGTATTATGCCTAGAGAAACACTTTACATGCTTTAACACTTGTATAAATGATTGTAGGGTATTATGCCTGGAGAAACACTTTACATGCTTTAACACTTGTATAAATGATTGTAGGGTATTATGCCTAGAGAAACACTTTACATGCTTTAACACTTGTATAAATGATTGTAGGGTATTATGCCTAGAGAAACACTTTACATGCTTTAACACTTGTATATATTATGCCTAGAGAAACACTTTACATGCTTTAACACTTGTATAAATGATTGTAGGGTATTATGCCTGGAGAAACACTTTACATGCTTTAACACTTGTATAAATGATTGTAGGGTATTATGCCTAGAGAAACACTTTACATGCTTTAACACTTGTATAAATGATTGTAGGGTATTATGCCTAGAGAAACACTTTACATGCTCTAACACTTGTATAAATGATTGTAGGGTATTATGCCTGGAGAAACACTTTACATGCTTTAACACTTGTATAAATGATTGTAGGGTATTATGCCTGGAGAAACACTTTACATGCTTTAACACTTGTATAAATGATTGTAGGGTATTATGCCTAGAGAAACACTTTACATGCTTTAACACTTGTATAAATGATTGTAGGGTATTATGCCTAGAGAAACACTTTACATGCTTTAACACTTGTATAAATAATTGTAGGGTATTATGCCTAGAGAAACACTTTACATGCTTTAACACTTGTATAAATGATTGTAGGGTATTATGCCTAGAGAAACACTTTACATGCTTTAACACTTGTATAAATGATTGTAGGGTATTATGCCTGGAGAAACACTTTACATGCTTTAACACTTGTATAAATGATTGTAGGGTATTATGCCTGGAGAAACACTTTACATGCTTTAACACTTGTATAAATAGTTGTAGGGTATTATGCCTAGAGAAACACTTTACATGCTTTAACACTTGTATAAATAGTTGTAGGGTATTATGCCTAGAGAAACACTTTACATGCTTTAACACTTGTATAAATGATTGTAGGGTATTATGCCTAGAGAAACACTTTACATGCTTTAACACTTGTATAAATGATTGTAGGGTATTATGCCTAGAGAAACACTTTACATGCTTTAACACTTGTATAAATGATTGTAGGGTATTATGCCTGGAGAAACACTTTACATGCTTTAACACTTGTATAAATGATTGTAGGGTATTATGCCTAGAGAAACACTTTACATGCTTTAACACTTGTATAAATGATTGTAGGGTATTATGCCTAGAGAAACACTTTACATGCTTTAACACTTGTATATATTATGCCTAGAGAAACACTTTACATGCTTTAACACTTGTATAAATGATTGTAGGGTATTATGCCTGGAGAAACACTTTACATGCTTTAACACTTGTATAAATGATTGTAGGGTATTATGCCTAGAGAAACACTTTACATGCTTTAACACTTGTATAAATGATTGTAGGGTATTATGCCTAGAGAAACACTTTACATGCTCTAACACTTGTATAAATGATTGTAGGGTATTATGCCTGGAGAAACACTTTACATGCTTTAACACTTGTATAAATGATTGTAGGGTTTTATGCCTGGAGAAACACTTTACATGCTTTAACACTTGTATAAATGATTGTAGGGTATTATGCCTAGAGAAACACTTTACATGCTTTAACACTTGTATAAATGATTGTAGGGTATTATGCCTAGAGAAACACTTTACATGCTTTAACACTTGTATAAATGATTGTAGGGTATTATGCCTAGAGAAACACTTTACATGCTTTAACACTTGTATAAATGATTGTAGGGTATTATGCATAGAGAAACACTTTACATGCTTTAACACTTGTATAAATAATTGTAGGGTATTATGCCTAGCGAAACACTTTACATGCTTTAACACTTGTATAAATAATTGTAGGGTATTATGCCTAGAGAAACACTTTACATGCTTTAACACTTGTATAAATGATTGTAGGGTATTATGCCTAGAGAAACACTTTACATGCTTTAACACTTGTATAAATGATTGTAGGGTATTATGCCTAGAGAAACACTTTACATGCTTTAACACTTGTATAAATAATTGTAGGGTATTATGCCTAGAGAAACACTTTACATGCTTTAACACTTGTATAAATGATTGTAGGGTATTATGCCTAGAGAAACACTTTACATGCTTTAACACTTGTATAAATGATTGTAGGGTATTATGCCTAGAGAAACACTTTACATGCTTTAACACTTGTATAAATAATTGTAGGGTATTATGCCTAGAGAAACACTTTACATGCTTTAACACTTGTATAAATGATTGTAGGGTATTATGCCTAGAGAAACACTTTACATGCTCTTACACTTGTATAAATGATTGTAGGGTATTATGCCTAGAGAAACACTTTACATGCTTTAACACTTGTATAAATGATTGTAGGGTATTATGCCTAGAGAAACACTTTACATGCTTTAACACTTGTATAAATGATTGTAGGGTATTATGCCTAGAGAAACACTTTACATGCTTTAACACTTGTATAAATAATTGTAGGGTATTATGCCTAGAGAAACACTTTAAATGCTTTAACACTTGTATAAATAGTTGTAGGGTATTATGCCTAGAGAAACACTTTACATGCTTTAACACTTGTATAAATAGTTGTAGGGTATTATGCCTGGAGAAACACTTTACATGCTTTAACACTTGTATAAATGATTGTAGGGTATTATGCCTAGAGAAACACTTTACATGCTTTAACACTTGTATATATAATTGTAGGGTATTATGCCTAGAGAAACACTTTACATGCTTTAACACTTGTATAAATGGTTGTAGGGTATTATGCCTGGAGAAACACTTTACATGCTTTAACACTTGTATAAATGATTGTAGGGTATTATGCCTAGAGAAACACTTTACATGCTTTAACACTTGTATATATAATTGTAGGGTATTATGCCTAGAGAAACACTTTACATGCTTTAACACTTGTATAAATGATTGTAGGGTATTATGCCTAGAGAAACACTTTACATGCTTTAACACTTGTATAAATAATTGTAGGGTATTATGCCTAGAGAAACACTTTACATGCTTTAACACTTGTATAAATAATTGTAGGGTATTATGCCTAGAGAAACACTTTACATGCTTTAACACTTGTATAAATGATTGTAGGGTATTATGCCTAGAGAAACACTTTACATGCTTTAACACTTGTATAAATGATTGTAGGGTATTATGCCTAGAGAAACACTTTACATGCTTTAACACTTGTATAAATAATTGTAGGATATTATGCCTGGAGAAACAGAGAACGAGGTAGCTGGTATATTGAAGCTCTTGTTCAAGTATTTATGAAGTTTGCCAGAACAGAAGATGTCTGCACAATGTTAAATAGAGTATGTATAATAAGCAGTTGACAAGCAGCAAATACAAATTTTAAATTCTTTAAATGTGGTAATAAAACCTTTAAACTCTGTGGTAATAAAACCTTTAAACTCTGTGGTAATAAAACCTTTAAACTCTGTGGTAATAAAACCTTTAAACTCTGTTGTAATAAAACCTTTAAACTCTGTGGTAATAAACCACCTAACATTACCAACTTTAAAGTCTTAGATTATACTTAGTCAGGGATCCAATCAAGTGTGCTACAGCATCACAAAGGTGGTTGGTAAAAACTATGAAGAAGTATTGAGAATTCAGTCACTGTAACTTTTGCAGTCTTTTCTTTCCTTTCACCAAATTGCAGTTTGTAAAAACTACCCAATCTGATTAATTGGTAAAAATATAAATACTAGTTACCACACAAAGCAATTTGATTAAAATGTGATCTTTCTCCTTGCTCCATTAGATATACTTGTCACTCTGAAAACAACCAATAAAGGGTAATGTTGTCAGATTGCAGACAAAGCCTCTCTCAAGTCAGGCTTTTTAGCTGACCTTTCCAAAGGAAATGTGAGATTTTGCCATCACTTGGCATCTGTCGTCGTTGTCCATCGTCGTCATCCGTCCGGTGTAAACTATTTCAAACATCTTCACCTCTGAAACTACTGAACCAATTCCAACCAAACTTAAACTGAATGATCCTTAGGGTATCTTGATTAAAGTTTGTGTTTTGTTTTGTGTTTCGTCTAAAAAAAGAACATACGGGTAAAATGCAGTTTTTGGCTTATATCTCAAAAAGTAAAGCATTTAGAGCAAATCTGATACTGGTAAAAATGTTCATTAGGTCAAGTTTTATCAGCCCTGAAATTTTCAGATGAATCTAACAACCCATTGTTGGGTTGCTGCCACTAAATTGGTAATTTTAAGGAAATTTTTCAGTTTTTGGTTATCTTGAATATTATTATAGATAAAGATAAACTGTAAACAGCAAAAATGTTCAGAAAAGTAAGATCTACAAATAAGTTTAATGACCAAAATTGTCAATTGACCCCTTCAGGAGTTATGGCCCTTTAAGGACAATTTTACACAATTTGTTTATCATGTTTTCTAACTAAAAAATCTTATCCTCTGAAACTACTGAACCAAATTAAACCAAACTTAAGCTGAATGATTCTTAGGTTATCTAGAATAAACTTTGTGTTTTATTTTCTGTTTCCTCAGAAAACATGTCACCATGGCTAAAAATAGAACATAGGGTAAAATGCAGTTTTTGACTTATATCTCAAAAACTAAAGCATTTAGTGCAAATCAGACAAGAAGTTAAAGTATTCATTAGGTCAAGGTCTACCTGCCCTGAAATTATCAGCCAAATCGTGTATCTGATTTTTAGGTTATTGCCCCTGAATTGATGATTTTAAGGAAATTTTGTAGTTTTCGGTTATTTATCTTGAATATTATTATAGATAAAGATAAACTGTAAACAGTAAAAATGTTCAGCAAAGTAAGATCTACAAATAAGTGTTATGACCAAAATTGTCAATTGACCCCTTAAGGAGTTATTGTCCTTTAAAGACAATTTTCCACAATTTGTTCATCTAGTTTGCTTACTTTAAAAAATCTTCTCCTTTGAAACTGCTGAATCAATTCAGCCAAACTTGGGCTGAATGAGTTTCAGAGTATCTAGTATAAATTTTTTATTTTATTTCCTTGTACGTCAAGAAACATAGCCACTATGGCTAAATGGAACATAGGGTAAAATGCATTTTTTTTGCTTTTGAAGAAAATATGACAGATACAAAGAACATTTAAATGGCATTTTTAAGCCACTCATTGATATATATTGAAAAGCAAAAATAATCATTGATGAAAGATTTAAGCAAAAAATTACAGGTGAGTGATTCAGGCTCTTGAGAGCCTCTTGTTATAGTCCATTTAAGTTCTAACGATTTTCAAAAATAGATTATCAATATGTAAATATTCACATTTAATGCCAATGTACATTTTGCTGTGTTTATACTGTGGATTCATTTATATTTTTGTGGATTGAGGGAAAATTGTATTCTTGTGGATATTTTACTTCATTTTTTTGCCGAAGTATGCATGCAAAAGAAAAACAAAGGATGTGGAGTATCCATCCATGACACAAATTCAGTACATGCACACAAAAAAACACACCAAAAACCAAGGAACAGCTTTTTTATTGCTGTTCTTCATCTCAAAGTCACAGTGAGGCCTCAAAAAAAACTCTCACCTCAATGCAGTGTATACAAGCGTATATTTTTATGCCTCCGCCGTAGGGGAGGGGCATTACCCTTATCCGTCTGTATGTACTTATGTACGTACATCCCAAAGTTGGTTTCCGTTCTCTAACTATAGTTAGCCTCAACCAAATGTTATGAAACTTCTACACAATGCTTATAACCACAAAATACAGATCAAGTTTGAATTTTGGTGGTGTCACTTTTACTGTTCTAGAGTTATGCACCTTTACAAATGGAAAAATTGCTGAATTTTCCTTTTCCGTTCTCTAACTTAAGTTAGCCTCAACCAAATGATATGAAACTTATACACAATGCTTATTACACAATATACTTATCAAGTTTGAATTTTGGTGGTGTCACTTTTACTGTTCTAGAGTTATGTCCCTTTACAAATGGAAAAATTGCTGAATTTTTCGTTTCTGTTCTCTAACTTAAGTTTGCCTCAACCAAAGGAGTAGGGGCAATAAGGGCAAAAATCGGCCCCATCTTAGAACAAATTCATTTTTTCTGAAAATCATGCCTAAACTATCCACTTCATAGAACAGAAAAGATTTTGTCCATATCTCAAGCCGTTTTCGCGTAAGAAACTTTCAAAACTAATGACAGATAAATAAAAAAATCCTCTTTTTTCATGGAATATTTTTATTTGTAGCCGTTTTGAAATATCAATGTAGCACATACTGTTTTAACATTCAGTTGATTAGGGAAATGTTATTTTTCAACTCATACAGTGTACAAATGCTATTTCATAATATTTGTTTACAATTCATTTTACTTATAAGAACACAGTTACCGTTGCTATGGCAACAGAAACCTACATAAAAAAATAATCAAATCATAGATAAGTGCTTTCAGATAGCTTGGGTGTTTAAATGTTGGACGATATATTTTTCTTAAACTTCTTTAAAACCTCTGGATCAATAAATTTTCGATTTTCAATATAAACATAAGTAAACCTTGGTGTCATAACCTTGTTTTTTTTCTCGAAAACGTTGAAATTAACAAAACCACCAGTTATTTCATAAGGTTAAATAGGAGAAATCTCATTTTTCCTTATTTAGGAAAAAAAAAAGAATTCACAATACTCGTCTAGGCATATGCATACAGTATTTTTTATCAAAGAATATTTATTAATTCTGCATTATGTGACAAATTATTCTATATTTTCTGCAATCCGCAATATTCCGTGAGCAAGCCTGAAGGAATGGATATACTTTGATTACTCAAGTCACAAGCTATAAAGTAAAAAAAAAACTGTCATTATGCTTTATCATGAACATATGATTTATGTACCTATTTGTTAAATCTTACAATTACTTGCAAATAGTCATATGAAAAACATGTATATGAAGAAATATGTTGAACTAGTAACTCAACATACAAGAAAACATGAAGTTATTGTCTGAGAGATTCGAGAGAAAAAAACACACAAACTACAACTTGATAGGGTTGGTCGCTGACAAAATATGATGACATTCTGACATTGTATATTAGTTTTGAGAAAAGAAATATTTGGAAAATATTTGTTTGACAAACGCACGGTCATACGAATGGATGAGGTGATTAAAATAGTAGAAATGTGATGTATTATACATAAAATACACATTGGGTCATATATCTAATAACCCATATAAAAAAATGAGCTACTACGTACAGCGACTATCTAATGATTTCCTACGGTTTGAAATATAAAAGAAATGGATTTAGTTATTTTAACCCGTGCATTGAACTATCTTTCTGTAAGTTTTAAAGAACACGGGCGGATTGTTTTTTTTTCATATACACTAATACATAAAACCGGAGAGTACACTTTTACATAAGACACATTTCCTGATGACAGACATAATTTTGTAGAAGTACGATTTTAGATAAAAAGGAACCAAGCAAATTAACAACTATTCTTACAATTCTGTACAATGTCGGAGGAAGCAGTTGGTAAAAACATTTCCAGACATATCAAATGATATACACTGTAAAATGTATGGTTCAAAAAGGAATTAAACGTTTTGTCATTTCTTTCAAATTAAAAAACAAATAATGAATTTTCACGTCATTCACTCTTCATCATTTGCTTCCTCGTTGTCACTTTCGTCAACAGTAACTGGATCTGGCAGGTTACGAGCATCAAGAAGATATTTGCTCCAATCACGACAATTTTCAAAAATTCTATCCGTGTACTTTCCAATACCAAGATACCAAATTAAGGCCGTAACATGAGAGCAGGTTCCTACAACACGACTTCCGGCTTTGCACTGGCAATACCAACCCACGACACTAATGTCATCATATTTAACCCATACACGATAGCATTTTGATGTCTTGATTGAATTTTAGCACACAAAAGATTTTCTTCATGGTCACATGTAAAAACTTCATAATTACCATCGTCATCTAGGTGTTCTCTTGTATAACTTGGAGCAAGTTTAAGTTGGTAGACTCCAACAGTAATATTTCTTATATCTTCTTCTGATAAAGGGGGAAAAGTAGGGGCGGATGAAGCATCAATCTTTTGCCATTTACAAGAACGTTTGTCAAGGCCTTCCTCTATTATTTTCTCATGGAGTAAGTTCTTTTGCTTTGAAAGATAAAGCATTTTAGACGCCAATTGTTCATCTTGTTCTGAGTCCCCTGTATTTAGTTCTTGCCAATATTTATTCATGATTGCACAGGCAATATTGACATAATCAGATACAAATGGAATCTGGCTATTTGGTAGAACTCTATCTAGATATTTCCATGACTTAATGCGGCCATTCACGGACTCTACCACCCAACGGATTTTTGTAACTAGTCTTGTTACGTTGCTGTCTTCAACTGGAAGTTGAGACTCCCCTTTTTTATTAAAAGCTGGCATTTTTGTTTGGATACCCATTTCTTGCAGTAAGTCAAGTGCATCTCGGAAACCCCGGTCGACAATCATAATGTCATCCTCAGTCACCCATTCTTTAAATTCCTCAATGTCATGTTGAATGATGTGCTTTATTATTTGTGCATCGTTGTTTTTGCCGTCGCTAAAGTACGGTCCAATTACACTTATAATGTAACCAGAAGTTGTTACAAAGACCATTGGTTTAACCAATGGTCGATGTTTGTGCATACTATAGCATTTACGTTGGAACTTGAATTGTGAACTTTTCTGGATATAAATATAAGTGCTATCTGCGACTATAATTGCTGGATACATTCCTTTTCCAAACAGTGATTGCGCTAGAGGTCGAGTATGGGATGTTATGACCTCTTCCCTACTTATATGATTAAATCCTAGATTAGAGGGAACAAAATTGTCAGACAAGAATTTTCTAGCTGATGCAATAGCACGTCTAACAGAATCTTTACCAAGATTAAAAAGTGTTGATAAAAGTTGATTGGATAAACCAGACTTCAATTTGGTCAGAAATATTCCAATACATGTCCGAACACTTCGAGTCCGAGAATCCCGTAAATTACCCTTTTGGACAATTGAACATAGGTCATTAAAGTTTTCCTTAGAAAGGCCTGTCAGATTTAAAATGTCTGAGTTTGTAAGTGCATTTTCTGTATCAAAATCAATTCGCCGCTTGCTTCCTCTCAATGCCATATCTCGGATTTGCGTAATAAGGTCCATTAAGTCAGTATGGTTGAAAATGGACGAAGACTGCGAATGTGAAATTCTGTCAAGTGCATCAGGTAAAAATATTTCATTGCACAAGTGACCTGGACAACATCTGGCACCAACTGTGAGAACAATGAGTTTATCCAAAAATAAATTAAATCTAGTGTTTGTTGGGACGACTACTAGCTTTGGGCCTCTGCGTTTACACACCACACACTGCGAATGGCCACCTCCAGCTGATGGTATAGGCAGTGCGATACTTGGTGGAGATTTACATGGATGGCATCTAGCATATTTTGTTGGAGGGACGTACTCCGTGTCATCATTATTTAATTCAGATATTGTAGTTTGTATGGGGCATCTTACATTTGTGTCAATTTCTCGAGAGCATCGTATTCTGCATTTATTACATATAACACTGTTAGTGTGATTAATTTTGTCCTGTTCAATGAAAAACTTCTGTTGTAAACATTTACGCAGTGATTTATTGTTGGGTCCTATGAGTTTCCGCCTGTCTCTGGTTTTTGGTCTCTTTGAACACAAAATGCAAGTATAGTTTCTGGGCGTTGACATTCTCTGAAAATTAGAAATGGAAATATTTAAACAGATAGCATGAGGTAAATCAGAATAACATACAGAATATCCAAAGTGTGATTTAAAATTATAAAATACAATATCGTAAAATGTTTTAGCCTGAGAATGTCATGGTGCGTATGTTTCTTAGTTTAGTTGTGTGTATTTGTCTGCGCACGTGTGTGTGTGTGTTTACGTTTTTGTTAATTTACATGCAAATTCCATCACGAAATATCAGTTTTGAAATATGCTATATTCAACCCTGATTGTTTATATACTTAATTATCGTTTAACGTTTAAACGGACAAAAGTGTTTAAGTCAGTATCAAAATTACGGATAGTTTATAATAATAAATAAATCTTAAAGTCTTCATATATTAGAAAATTACAACCTAAAACATGAATACAAAGATGTAACGGATAAACATTAATGGGACAGCAAACCACCACCCCTATAACAACACACACACACAAAAGACAAACAGAGGGAAACATATAATATTCAACAAAATAATGTCTACTCAATATGTAAACCTCTAAGTCTTCTCGAAATGTAGATAATGCATGCTCTCATCAAGATACGTTTATCATAATTACTAGAAGTTAAAACACGCAGTACATTTATCTTAACCCTAGACTCACCTTAAGGTCATGTGTTCCTATCAGGAACCGACATATTCCTTTCACCAAGCATACACTTGCATTGTTTAAGCCAGCTTAAAATCTGTTGAAAAAAATGAAGATTATCAAAATAATGTATACTTATTTTGAACTAAATATGACAGGGTATTAAGTAAACATTTTATGTTGAGAAAGTTTATTAAAATTACTATAAAAATATTAATAACCATTTCTCAATTTAAAGATAAAAGATTATTACTTCTATAGCCGCACACTATAAACTGTCAAAAAGTAGTCTTTTTGTTTCTGTGCCTGATAATACAATGTTAATCATCATTCAAACATAGGTTTAAACTGTTTATTCGAGCACAAATGCTTTAAGACATGAATCAGTTAAAAATAAGGAATACCTTATTAAGGGACCATTAAGTATGTAAGTGACAACTGCTAGTACAGTCATACTGGTGAAGTACAATGTCTCTATTCAAAATACCATGTATACTGCTCTTCAGTAAATATCTATAAAAAAAAACTTCATCATTCAAAATCATTCTTTAACACGTTATGACAATATTAAAAAAGTATTTATGCATTTATGCAAAAAAAAAAATTACAAAAAAAAATTGAGATTTGAACCTGGCATCTCCGTACTGTCAGCATGACTACCTTATCCTCACGACTATCCCGTCAACTGTTTAATATACGTTAATTTACAGGTACTTAAATTCAACAGTACGTTAGAAAAGTTTCTCCAGCATACGACACCCAAGAAACTATAATACTGTTTTAACATAAACTTCAAATTGTAGGATAAATTGTGATCTTTTCACTGTTTATTTTTATGTATATATTCATAATATAACGTTATAGAAAAGAAACACACAAAAGTTTCCTAGTACAAGGATAGTTTTCATACCCCGTAAATTTCTTTTCTTTTTCATCGCCCGGTAATATTGATATTCAACTGTAAAATAAGGATATTTCTGGTAAAGATACCAATTCATTTTTGGTATAATTTAGTTTTCAAACGGATTGATGTAAGCTTTTTAAGTTGAAATGATCGTGCAAATACTACCGTGAGAAGATTAATATGTTAAATATGATAAACTGTACGGAACCCCGCATATTTCTGTTGAGATAAATTGATAAGTAAAATAATCAACATACCCTTTTGAATTACAACCGAAATTAATAATCCTTTGACAGCTATTCTCTAAAGTTGAGCTAAGTAGATCGGGTCTAAAGTACTGCTGGTAACTATATAGACGCTTTCCTTTTGTGGTTGTCCTAAAAGATGTCTTCAATAATCTGAACCCGCCGGTTTTTTCAAATTTCCGAAACTACTTTTTTATGATCATGTTATATATATAAAGTGATCAGACAAACTAAATATTTTACATGTCGCAAATCAATTAATTTAATGTAAAATTAAGTTCTATACTGATTTTTTTTTAATTTTATTTCTGTTTTTTTTTCTTTCTATTTTTTATCGGTCATCTATATAGTTTGACAACATGCCCTGGTCCCAAGTTTGTGTCTCTATTCGATCCACAGTCATATCAATAATAAACCATGGAAAAGACTAAGAAGACTAAAAAAGGTTTAAAAACAATACACTTTGAGATGCATAATATTAATTTGCATCACATGGAAGTTATAAGTTGTATTTGCGAGTAAACTGGTTATCTGAAAGGGGTATAACGTCAGGTGTTCAATGCCTCCCGAGAAGAAACGATTCCGCTTTTGACAAAAAATTCATACCCTCCGCATGCATGTGCCAAAAAAATATTTTGCTACTATTTTGTTTGTTTATAGTTCCGTTTATCGTTTAAAGGAAATTTTGGCACATGCCTGCGGAGGGTACGAATTCTCGTAAAATGTACTGAAAATGTTTGTATTCTAAGCAATAATTACAAATCATGGCGTTTTCGAGGTTCTATTGTGACGTCACGGAACGTGATTTTTGCCGAAAATAACATGTTTTCTGAAAACACACTTTACAATGATTATTTTAGTCGGTAATATGTAATTGTGAAGGAACTTCGTTTTTTTGTGAAAATTGGGGCCGATTTTGGCCCTTATTGCCCCTACTCCTTTTATGAAACTTATACACAATACTTATCACCACAAAACTCAGATCAAGTACAAATTTGGGTAGCGTCACTTGTACCGTTCTTCAGTTATGTCCCTTTATAACTTTATATGATATGCAAGCGGGGGCATCATCTGTGTTCCATGGACACATTCCCCATTTATTTTTATTATTATGGTAGTAAGAATTTAGTTTATAAAAGAAAATTGCAGGTGAAAGCTGACACCACACTGTAAGACACTATTCATTGAAAGGAAGATTTCTCAATTCTGTCACAGTTCAATTGAAAGGGATGTTTATTTTTTTTCTAAATTAAATTGTAGTATTTTCATGATATTTTATTTCAAGGTGATATATACATGTATTTTACAGGTGAATTCTGTTGTCTCAAGGAAGATATCAAGATGTCCACAGATCGAAATGGACCAAATGTCTCAAATGTCAGAGTATAAAAGTACACTGAGAATGCCACATTTCTTCTTCTTCCCTGGCATTGGTAGTGGATAGACAGAAAGATTAGGTATTCGTGATGATAATCAAGAAAAATTTTGTATCAAGGGAGTATCAAGAATGATGAAAGAACAGACATATCTACATGATAGTAATTTATAAAACAGAAAGACAGCTGATATTAAGAAAGAATTGTTTTGTGGTATCCTAAGTTTGCTTGGTTTTGTTGTTCAATAAAACAATGAGAAATTGTCTGTAATGTTACAAGTAGGATTTTGTGGAAAAGAGATTTTTCGCAAATCTTTGAAATCCTGGTTTACAGGAGTAATACAATGAAACATGTCTATACTGAACCCTTTGTAAAGCGGGAAACTGTCTAATCAGAACTCATTTATCATGACATGCAAGGAATATTCTTGAATTATTAACTTGTATTTAATAAACCGACCAACTGTCTAATTCAATCAAAATTTAACTCTTGTATCTAGGCATGAAAGGAATATTTTTGAATTATTTAACTTTTGTAAACTGAAGTCTTTTCCAATTTCATTATATAAAATTGAGAATGGAAATGGGGAATGTGTCAAAGAGACAACAACCCGACCATAGAGCAGACAACAGCCGAAACCACCAATGGGTCTTAAAACTTGATTGAACTGATCTATCTTCTGTCTAGAATAAAACTTCACACCTTCATCAAGACTTCCATAGAATATTTTGTAATTGATTAACTTACGAAATTGATCAAAATAGTATTAACAGTCTGTAAGGGGTTGAGCCAAGACATATTTCAATGTATAATGTAACAAATGTTACTTGTAAATAGATATTTTTATTGGCTTTTGAGGTTAATATTTTAAGAAAATAGGTTGTTATGAGCTTGTTAATGTTTAATATTATGTATTTGTTACAAAATGCATATACTTTATGAAATGAATGATAATTTATTTCTAAATGAAAATAATAAAATTATTGTATAATTTAATCAGGCTACTGACAGCATAGGGAATTGTTTGTCATTTAGTCAAACAATACCTGTCAGAGTTTGTTTTTTCTAATAATATTTTATAATGCATAAAGATATTTAAAGATCTGTCAAATTATTTTTTTAATTCAGAATAAAGTATTCTCATCTGTTTGTCCTACAAATATTTTTGTCACTCTTTATTCTTAGAAACTTCAAAACAAAATGACTAACTTGGTCAATGTCTTGACAGCAATGAGTTGTAAAGATTTAGCACTTTTCTTGTCTGTCAAAACACCTACTTCATATTAGCTTAATTTTTTTTAACCTGTTGAATGAACTTATGAATTTTTGTCACACCTTTCTCCAGTACTACTTATTAAAATGACTATAGGTGTGTGCCCTTTTAAGAACTGTCAGACACCTACACCATATTTTCCAATACTTTGAATTACAAGTTGGGCTATGTCTAGCATGAAAATGTGTGACTTCTCAAATTACAGTGCTAAAGGGAATGGCCAATTGTACAAGCAGAAACTTAAGAATAAGAGTACCCTATATATATATTTGCATCGAAAACTAATTAATATATTTTTTTTTCTGCTTGTTGAAAATATTTAGATAAACCAAAAATAATTGCCACAAAACTTTTTCTTCTACCCCTTCTCAAAGGTCTATTCTGCTGTCTATGAGTTCAGAGCAGCTTAATGAACTTTAAAGAGGCATTAGCTATCAAATTCATGTTTACTGTAACTGATTTGATTAAAATTCTCATATTGGATTTATAACATATTTAAATGTATATCCAAATTACAAAAAGTCTTAAATAAACAATAAATAATGCATGGACTCGATGATGTCAATGATTTGTATAGTAAGTCTTACTATACAAATCCTTGATAATATGTTTCAGCATTTCATGTGTATTTCAGTTTAGACGCCATCTAATTAACCATTGAGATGACCTTCGAAGACTGCCGACAGTCATATTACCTGATATAAATAGATAGCAGCAATTGGATTTTTCTAGGTCTGTTTGATCTCATGTTATAGTTGAAAAAATCCATGGAAAGATCTTTTGCTTTTGTTCTGATTAATTGAAAAATATGTTAATCATCCTTTTTACCAGTATAAGAATGATTTTTTGTGGTGGATCAAATCAGTCATCGAAATAGTTCACCCTTGTTTCACTTTCAATGTTGACATTGTTTTCCTTTTAATAGGTGAACACGCTTAGTACATGCATAACCAATCTCCAGCTAAGGGGTTAAATTAAAAGTCATGAATAAGGATTCAATTGAGGTTAAATTATTCCCTTACAAATCAATAATACATCAGCAATGTTTTTTGGTTTATTTTAACAAATTTGGGCCAAACTGACTATTTATAAAGAAATAATATTTCAAAATTCTGCTTTTATTAATACTTGAAACAAAAAGACTCATATTTTAATTTTTTAGCTCACCTGACCTGAAAGGTCAAGTGAGCTTTTCTCATCACTTTGCGTCCGTTGTCCGTCGTCCGTAAACTTTTACAAAAATCTTCTCCTCTGAAACTACTGGGTCAAATGCACCCAAACTTAAACACAATCATCATTCAAGAATCTAGTTTAAAAAATGTGTCCGATGACCCCGCCAACCTACCAAGATGGTCGCCATGGCTAAAAATAGAACATAGGGGTAAAATGTAGATTTTGGCTTATATCTCCGAAACCAAAGCATTTAGAGCAAATCTGACATGGGGTAAAATTGTTTTTTAGGTCAAGATCTATCTGCCCTGAAATTTTCAGATGAATCGGACAACCCGTTGTTGGGTTGCTGCCCCTGAATTGGTAATTTTAAGGAAATTTTGCTGTTTTTGGTTATTATCTTGAATATTATTATAGATAGAGATAAACTGTAAACGGCAATAATGTTCAGCAAAGTAAGATCTACAAATAAGTCAACTTGACCAAAATGGTCAGTTGACCCCTTAAGGAGTTATTGCCCTTTATAGTCAATTTTTAACCATTTTTCGTAAATTTTTGTTATCTTTTACAAAAATCTTTTCCTCTGAAACTACTAAGACAAATTTAACCAAACTTGTCCACAATCATCATTAGGGTATCTAGTTTTAAAAATGTGTCCGATGACCCCGCCAACCAACCAAGATGGCCGACATGGCTAAAAAATAGTACATAGGGTAAAATGCAGTTTTTGGCTCATATCTCTGAAACCAAAGCATTTAGAGCAAATCTGACGAGGATAAAATTGTTCATTAGGTCAAGATCTATCTGCCCTGAAATTTTCAGACCAATCAGGCAACACGTTGTTGGGTTGCTGCCCCTGAATTGGTCATTTTAAGAAAATTTTGCAGCTTTTGGTTATTATCTTGAATATTATTATAGATAGAGATAAACTGTAAACGGCAATAATGTACAGCAAAGTAAGATCTACAAATAAGTCAACATGATCAAAATTGTCAATTGTCCCCTTAAGGAGTTATTGCCCTTTATAGTCAATTTTTTACAATTTTCATAAATTTTGTAAATTTTTGTAAATTTTTACATAATATTTTCCACTGTAACTACTGGGCCAAGTTCATTATAGATAAAGATAATAATAAGGAGCAAGAATGTTCAGTAAAGTAAGATCTACAAACACATCACCATCACCAAAACACAATTTTGTCATGAATCCATCTGTGTCCTTTGTTTGATATGCACATAGACCAAGGTGAGCGACACAGGCTCTTTAGAGCCTCTAGTTTGTTTAAATTGTAGCTAATGCCCCCTTAAAATAAAGTTATTTCTAAAAAAACAAGTATTAATGTGTTTAATTACAACGACAAGTTTTTGAAGCTCAATTATCAAGTATTATTTTTGTGACATACATGTAAGTTATAGCCACATTTATAGCATTGTAGATTATAGTATGCTAAAGGTCTATTTTGATTGTAGTAGTTGTGACTTGAACAGTAAATCATCTTGACTAAGGGCTATTCCATTTAGATGTGTAAGGGTAGCAAGGGACTTCCATAATTCCCACACAGCAAATATACTTTCTTTGTGTAAATTTTTGTACATCAAGTAGACAAACAACAATAAATGACCCATGTCCAAAATAAAGATTCTTTATTCTACCCTTCTACATCCAGTTTAATGGAATAACCAGGAATGAACTATTACTGAAAAAAGAAACCTATTTGGCAACAAGAACATTGTATCGTAATGCAGTGCATTTTTCAACATGCTTTAGTCGTGTAGTGCTTCTGCTAGGCAAATCAAATTGTATGCTACTGAAATGACTGTATAAATTGCTGC
Source organism: Mytilus californianus (assembly GCF_021869535.1). Lineage (NCBI taxonomy): Eukaryota > Metazoa > Mollusca > Bivalvia > Mytilida > Mytilidae > Mytilus > Mytilus californianus. Next base: position 48,183,051 of record NW_026262593.1, read on the forward strand.
CAAAACACATAATTTTGTTCAGCTTTATTGTTAATGTTAAAATTGTTAATTTTTATTGATCTGCTGATTGTCAAAATTAATGTATGTACTGTAGAAAGAGAAACGAAATCCTGGTCAACTTATCCTTACCTTATTTGTACTCTGAATCTATATTCCTTTGACCAATAATGTATTTTGAGGCTGTACCTTATATTGAATGAACTTTTAGTATTAGAAAGTGAGGTCAGATCTGTCATCAACAGTCCATTGAATATCATATATCACATTTAAGACATTTTCTATGTCTATTTTATAATTATTTCATCGATTAATTTGTAATGCTAAGGGACAACTTTGAGTCCCTGCATTTAGGGATGATAAATGATTTTTTTAAGCAAAAGATATCAGAAAAAAAAAAAGATTTTGACATCAATACTTTTTTTTGGGCAAAATTTTTATTATTTTTGCACTTTAACTCAAAATGTTTTTTTTTTTTTTTTTGTGAATTGTTCAGTCATTGAACATGTTGAAATTGTCCATGTTTTTTCTGAAAAAAAGTAGAATGATATATATAGTTACTCATATTCGTGAAATAATAATAGATTTAAAGTATTTGTTTTTGTCTTAATAGTTTATTTTTGTCTTTGTACTTTAATTATGTTTAGTTTACAGAGGTACATTCCAATTGTTTTGTAAATATTATATATTTTGTTTTTATTAAAATTAAGAAATTAAACAAGACTATGTTAAATCAATTCTTTGTATACTATTTGTTTTCTTTTTGATACATGATTGTAAAATAAAATTATGTGGATGACATGATTTGTAACTGTAATTTAAGAAATTAATGTAGTGGTCAGCTGTGAGATTTGTTAAAAATTACTTGAATACAAGATACATTTTGGGCTTTATTTGTCTCTCTACATTTACAGGGGAAAAAATGCATACCATTTTATGTTAAATTTATAACCTGTTATATTAACCTATAACAAAAAAGGTATATTATACAAATATGCATGTTTATCATCAAGTAAATAAAAACAAAATATTCTTCCATTGTGAAACATTTTTAAGAGGAGATTTGTGCATCATAATTATATTTGTGAGTCAAATTGTCAAATTTTTTGTTAAAATCAACTTTTTATTGAAACTGTCTTTTCATTGCTTTATTATCTATACAAAGCAAATATTTTTAACAAAATATCAATGTAATATTAAAGAACATAGATTCAACATTCAAGTCATACTGCAAATCTATGGAAATTTGATTTTTTGGCCTATTTTCCCCAATTGTACCTTCTCCTTCATACATGCAACTTAGATGTACCCTTTTTGAGATATATGATGATTTTGAATCATATTATTTGAACACTTATCAATTTTTTATGCAATATTCTTTTGAACTTTGTTTATTTCATTGTTGCCATTTTAACAAACTGTATTTTGAAAAGTAGATCTGTTATTACACAGTATTGTATATGTCAGTAGAACACAGAAAATAATGATTTATTTTCACTATAATGGTTCTGGGTCAATAAATCTGATCCTCAGTTTTTTAGAATTATTTTTTACAGAAATAAGTTATTGATCTGCTTTGATATGAGAAAAAGGTCCTGGTTTTATCTTTGTCCAGAACATATATGAAATATTTGCCACTGGACTTAAAGCAAACAACAATCAATCAACCTTGACCTTATCATGAGAGTTCAGATTCTATACTACTTTTACAGTAGTATAGAGTCTGAACTCTCATGGCTCATGGTTTTTATTTTTGCAATATAGATACATATAATTTTTGCACAGGAGTTAAATATTTTGCATTGAGACCATAAGTTCACCCTTTGCTCATTTTACATGCTCACAAAATAAGAGAAAATAACCAACACACAAATTTCCATGATTAATTACAGAATATGTATGAATATCACTATGACCATGAATAGTCAATTTTGAAATTATTTCAGCAAAAGTTACAACATCCAACCAATAAATATTTACTTAGTTCATACTTTAGTTTTAATATATGTACATACTTTTATTGCCGTCCTTTAAGTTGAAATTGTGTTCATTATTTTAGATATTTATTGTTTTTTTTATTTGAAATACTGTATAATCTTCATTTTGATCATTCTCAGATGAATATGACCTAAGGGGCAACATGTGAATGCCAATTGGCAGGCAGGGTCAACTTTTTAAACTACATATATTTTAGAAGGTGAAATAGCTTCATGATCTATATCTACTCATATAAAAATGTATTTTGGTCTGAAATTTTCATCTGGCATATATCATTGAACTCATATTGTTTGCCATTACACAAATATATATTTTCTACCAAAATACAATGAATTCACTTAATAATTATTGTGATTTCAGGGACTGCTTCATATGAATTATGAGATCTTAATTTGAAATTGTGAGGTCAAATAATAGCAATCAGAACTCTGTCACATTTTTCATCCATATCACAAATATTCCTGAAACTGCAATATACTGTCAGAAGATTACTAAGAAAATTTGAAGTCATGGTAAATTTTTGAACTTTTTATTCTGGTCTTTTTAGCAACTTGCTGTTTCAAAACCTGAAGGATTATGGGTAATTCCATTGTTCATACACCAAAATGAAAGTAAGGTTATGTCATTGGTCAAATATCCATTGTTTAGGAAGTCTAATTGTCAAACAATCACAACATTTCGGTGTCTTCTATTGAAATAACTACCTATTTTCTAAAATAAGGTATGACATGGTCAGTCTATGTACAGATTTCTGCTTTTTTTCAGTCTTGAATATCAGAACAATTTTGGATATTAATTTAACAGCTTTTCTCATATTTATATGAATGTTTTGGGGGAATTCAGGTAGTATAAGAGGTTTTAAGTTTCTGAAGTGCGTAATATTTTTATTGACTTCTTTTTTTTCATAGAAATTTAGTACTTTATAGAAATTATTATGTATATAATTTTTCACAATATGTGGTGTGTTAAAAAACAAGATGAGGAAAAAAAACAAATAAATTCAAAGGTCATTTGTGATGCAATAGAATAGTAGAAAGAATGTATTGTTAAAAAAATCATTTCACAGTCTTAAATGATTCATAATATACTCAACAACAATAGAAAGGCTCCAACCCCAGAGTAAAAATGTCTATGATAAAGATATGTTTAAAAATTCTTTGAAATGGGTCAAAATTTTGACACAATATTTCTGAAGTCATAAACATCAATTCTGTGTAAAATTAACAATATTCAACATTTTTATTTTTGACTTTTCAGAAAATTACATTTTCAACCCAAAAATGTAAAACTTCACAAAATTTGTGAAAACTGAAGTTGTGTGTATTCTTTCACCTGGAACAAGGTAAATGACTTTAATATCCAGTTTCTTATTCAATTTTTAGCTCACCTGGCCCGAAGGGCCAAGTGAGCTTTTCTCATCACTTGGCGTCCGTCGTCTGTCGTCGTTGGCTTTTTACAAAAATCTTCTCCTCTGAAACCACTTGGCCACAATCATCATTAGGGTATCTAGTTTTAAAAATGTGTCCGATGACCCCGCCAACCAACCAAGATGGCCGCCATGGCTAAAAATAGAACATAGGGGTAAAATGTAGATTTTGTCTCATAGCTCTGAAACCAAAGCATTTAGAGTAAATCTGACATAGGGTAAAACTGATTATCAGGTCAAGATCTATCTGCCCTGAAATTTTCAGACAAATCTGACAACCTGTTGTTGGGTTGCTGCCCCTGAATTGGTAATTTTAAGGAAATTTTGCAGTTTTTGGTTATTATCTTGAATATTATTATAGATAGAGATAAACTGTAAACAGCAATAATGTTCAGCAAAGTAAGATCTACAAATAAGTTGTCATGACCAAAATTGTCAGTCGACCCCTTTAGGAGTTATTGCCCTTAATAGTCAATTTTTAACAATTTTTTGTAAATTTTTGTAATCTTTTACAAAAATCTTCTTCTCTGAAACTACTGAGACAAATTTAACCATACTTGGGCCATAATCATTATAAGGGTATTTAGTTTAAAAAATTTGTCCGATGACCCCGCCTTCCAACCATCATGGCCGACTTGGTTAAAAATAGAACATAGGGGTAAAATGCAGTTTTTGGTTTATATCTCTGAAACTAAAGCATTTAGAGCAAATCTGACAGGTGGCAAAAATGTTCATCAGATTTAGATTTATCTGCCCTGAAATTTTCAGGCGAATCCGACAACCCGTTGTTGGGTTGCTTCCCCTGAGTTTTTTGTTATTATCTTAGATATCATTATAATATCTAATATCTAATACTATTAATTATGATTTTAACCTTATTTCACATGATTTCCAATGCATCAGTAAATACAGGTGAGCGACACAGGCTCTTGAGAGCCTCTAGTTTTTTAAAGACTAAGTTAAAATTGAACAAACTCAGACTTTTTATTATTTACTTTTTTGGATATAATCCCTTTTAGCATTAAAATATTTCTCTGTAAGCCATGGATTAATAACAAGATTTAGCATTAAGATTCTAATCTTTTGCAATTTATCAGTTAAAACAAGAAATTGTGAAACTTCTATTTATGGAAAGAAGTGGTTTTTTATTTGTTTCCCTGAGTATATATAACCTTTAAAGGTGGCAGATATGTCACTTAAGGTGTTTGATTTTTATGGCTCTTCTTGATAATGTTGGAACATATTTATATCAAAACTGACAAATATCAAAATCTGATTTTCATGTAAATAAATATTGTTATCAACCAAGCACTGAAGGAATTTGAAATTTAAAATATATTTCTCTGGAAGACAAATAAATTTGATTGCCCAAAAATATAAAAAAGTGAATATCCATATGGTATATTTTGGCCACATGAGGAATGAAGGCTCCCAGAAGCCTCTGTTTTTGTTTTTATTGCTTAACTTTCTGGTAAAAGTCATGATTTATACTATAATTTAGTGAGAACTTCTTTGACAACATCACAATTTTATTGTTATTTCCAACAAGCATGTGTTGAAGAAAACAGATTATTATTCCAGATTTTACCAATGCCATAATTTTTACTTAAATATTTTTGATGAACTGATTTTTGGTCTGTCAGATGATTGATGGCAGTTTGTCCCATGAAAAATTTCATTAAGTTTGCATAAAAATGGTTTGACTCCCAACATGAGTTAAAGAGGAGCCATGGTGGCCAAGTGATCTTAGTAGTTCAACTACTGTATCACAAGCCTGTCAACACTGAGGTTGTGAGTACAAAACTCTCACATGGCAGGGATGTTGACTCCAATCTTAATTAACTAGGACTGCCAGTTTTCCTGCTGAAGGTTGGTGGTTATCTCCAGGCACTCCGGCTTCCTCCACGAAATAGCCAATATTGCTGAAAGTGGTGTTGAACACCAAATTATCAATAAATCAACGAGTTAGAGATGAATATTCTCTCCCTATATTTGAAATAAAGTTGGTTAATTAGAATTTAAAAAAAATCAATCCTTATTACTATAAAAATGAATTACCATCAGCTGTAATTTACCCTTGGGTGATTCTCATAATTAATAATGTTTAATCCTGAGTATAATCATCAACATTTGATGCTCAGATACGGTATCAGGTTAAAAGTTAGATTCTTAAACAGACTGTTACTTAAATTCTGCTACTCCTAATACTAAGTTTATAAAAATCTGACCAGAATTGCCCCCACTATTTTTTTTAAAAGTTTTATATGAAAAATATGCATATATTGCCCAAAAAGATTTAAAGCTGACTATGCAGTATGGGTTTTGCTCATTGTTGAAGACCATACAGTGACCTATAGCTGTTAACGTCTATGTCATTTGGTCTCTGGTAGAGAATTAGCTCATTGGCAATTATACCAAACCTTTTTTTTATATGTTGTGAAAGATCTCAAGTGACAATAACTAAATGTCCATGCACTGTATTTCTACATTATCATCAATTTGCATTTTTGTAATATGACGTGTCTCCTATGTTTAAAACTATAAAATCTAAGGAAAAGTCGTACATAAAATTTCACTGTGATATGATTTCTTAACATTTTATTCTCTGTACTGTTGTATTGCAATCTGACAGCATTTTCAGCTCCTTGTAAGCAAAGCTTAGACGCAGGATATGTATTTTAATCAGATTGTCTACTATTGCATCACAAAAATTCATATATTCATTCATATCAAAATTTGTAATGATTTTTGCTCATTTTTCAACAAGTAGTAATAAAATTGATTTATGTATTTCTATCCCTTCCATCAAAGGTTGTTATCTGATTGTTATCACACTTTTTATTTATAAATTTTTCATTTATGAATTTTAGTTTATTTAGATTTCACATCCAGATTGTTTTCTGTGAAATTGTGAAAGATCATGCTTAATGTCACGTAAATATTTACCTTTTTGATATTTCCAGTGATAGATAAGGGTCTTGATGGATTTTTTAGAATAGATAGTAATGGGCAAAATATAGAGAATAAAGATGAAAATAAATTCTGATATCAAAAGTTTTGAGGTAATAAGTCCATAAAAAAGGGTGCTCCAGGATAATGCCATTAAAATAACTTCTTGTTGGTGTAGGGTACAATAAAGCTGAAAATGAAATAGTAATGAAAATCTGTGGTAGGAAACAACTAAAAAAATTGATCACCAAATGGTTTTTGAGACTAATAGTAACAATATGTCAATGTGTTAATTTTGAAAACCTCTGTCTGAAAGTTTATTTTTATCTAGTGTATGAAACTGATTTTTGTCTCGCCTTGACAGAGTCAAAAAGAGAGACATAGGTATGCTGTTTGTGTTTAGGTTTGTTTAAAGGGAACGACTTATGATAAGTCAATGGTATTTGGTATGCAGTTATATTAGCATTGGCACATCTCATTTCCATGGATAATGTTCAGCCCTGTACCCTCAGTCATGGTTCATTGACTTTGAATATTTGCATTAATCACATGTTAAAGTATTGCTATTTTAATTTCAACATTTGCATTATCAAAATAACAAAAAAGGCGAGACATATCTCTGTGTTAACAGTTTATTAAGGTACATTTTTCTCATTCAATTGTGCTCTGTTTAATAATATTCCAGATTGTCTCAAAAGCACTCAACAAATATTTAATTGCTCCTAAAAAAAAATCTGAATTTAAATTTGGTCTGAAAGTAAGATAGAATTAAACTTAAATGATTGAAGCTACAAACTCTTCTATATGAAATTTCTAATCCTACATAGCTAGTATCTGACTTTTGAACTCTCATTGTTTAATTTGTTTTAATTCTGTTGCTTGGTGAGCTATCATTGACCCCAACATCTTTTATTCCTAATGACTGGCATTCTTTACGAAAAGGTACTGATGGTAGAAAATAGAATTTTTGTGGATAGGTTTTGACAAATTCTGCATACAAGCCTATAGGAAATTTATCCTTGTTGAATACTTATATAGTAGTTAATCTACACCAATGAAATCCTAGAAAATAAGCACCCCACAAATAATAATAATTAATCCACAGTATTTGTAAAAAGGGGCTGTACTCGACAATTTACTGTAGTTGGTTGATTTTATTATTTTATGCCATTTTAGCACATAATAACTGTAAATTCAGAAATTTTTGCTGCGTTTTTATTATTAAGATATCGCGTCAGAATAGAGTTTTAATTATGATTGCATTATCTGTATGTTTGATTTCCTTAAATCGCAATAATTAATCTCACATTTTCACCCATTGTTAGAAAATCTCAATAATAGATTAAAATGCAAGCAAAAATGTCTGAAAGTAACAATATATCATGATGATTTTGTAATTACATGTATATCAATCACAACATTATATATGGTGCAAGTGTTCACCGCATTGTGTTCAGAAATATCAAATTTAGATTATTTCATTTAATATACAAATAGCTCTTTAGTAATCTCATTTGTAAATAAACAGATCAGTACATTTTTGTTTTATAACGTTTTACTTAGAAAATAGGGTCAATGCTATTATCTTAGACCAGGTTTGATTTTGATGTGAGATATTTGTTAGTACCTATATCATTGTAGTTGATGTCCATAATCATAACACTGATTTAATATAAGCGAGGAGATTGTTTTAAATTCAAAACAAAAAATTTGTTTGAAAGTCCCATAGGGTACACCAATTCCTTGAAAAACCTGCAGACTATACTAATTCCTTGCCATTATTCTACACCTTTAGATCAGATGTAGGTGGCGCCATATTTGACTTAAAAAATTCTTTCTGATAAAGAAATCATCCCATCTATTACTGTAAATTCAGAAATTATTGCGATGTTTTTATTATTGCGAAAAATGCGACAGGATTATAATCGCAATAATTTAAACTCGCATTTTGAAATTTTTTATATGAATTAAACAGGATTTTTCTCAATATCGCAAAAATTAAAATCGCATGTTAGTCTCAAACGACAAAATCGCAATAATAAATGCACGCAATAATTTCTGAATTTACAGTAACTGTCAAAACTGGCATCTGAAGTTCTTATGTAATTTAAGTACCAGTAAGGACTAGGTATTGTTATTTGCAATTTATTTCCATGCATAAGTACATGTCATCCTGAATATGCATGAAATATTTGCCACTGCCTGTTAAATAAATCTTTTTTCATGAAATTTTTTATAATTAGATGAAGGTTTTTGGAATAAGAAAACTATAAAGTGGTGGCATTGCACCAAACTCGTTAATACCGTTTATTTTTTGCTCAATAGGACATTGTGGTTATGGACATTGATCATAGTGTAGATATGTAACTAGTACATTAGTCAAGAGTTTTGTAGGATTAGTTTTTCACTATTTCAAGAAGCAATTTTTTTAATTGAAAATCAAATTAGCTCATCATCTTTATTTGAGCATAAATCCCTACAATAGTCAAAGTATTTAATTCGTAAGGTGTGTTTGATAATTGTTCCAACAAGTATGTCCATCAAAAAACAATGTAATGCCTAAAACTGATTTAGTCATCTAGCATGTCCATCAAAAACAATGCAGAGCTTGAAAACTGATTCAGAAATTGATTTGTAAGTGAATGGAGCAATCTGAATTTCTGAACTTTTTTAATTTCCTATAAACACAATAGCACTTTTTATACGACCGCAAAAAAATTTTGCGGTCGTATATTGGTATGACGTTGGCGTCGTCGTCGTCGTCCGAAGACACATTGGTTTTCGACTCTAACTTTAGTTTAAGTGAATGGATCTCTTTGAAATTTTACCATAAGGTTCAATACCACAAAAGGAAGGTGGGGATTGATTTTGGGGGTTATGGTACCAACAGTTAAGGAATTAGGGGCCAAAAAGGGGCCAAAAATAAGCATTTTCTAGTTTCCAGACAATAACTGTGGAACGGTGTATGGATCTCTCTGAAATTATACTACAAGTTTCCATACCACAAAGGGATGGTTAGGATTTGCTTTGGGGGGTTATGGCTCAAACCGTTTAGGAATTAGGGGCAAAAAATGGGGAAAAACAAGGTTGTCCTGGTTAATGGACAAATACTTTAGAACAAAACATAATTTAAAGCAGTGTAAGGGAGATAAATCAAATACATCATTGAAATTATCTCCCTTACACTGCTTTTAAATTATGTATAATGTAATGGTTAATGAAAAATTAAGATAATTTAAAACAGTGTAAGGGAGGTAATCCAAATACAACGTTTTGGTTACTTCCCTTACACTGCTTTTAAATTATGTTTAAAGAAATGCATATTTATAAATGAAGACCAGTAAAAATATCTGCAAATGTTGCATCTTTTTTTTTTACAAAAAAATCCATATGAAAGATTTGACACTATATTTTAAATTCTATTATAAAATAGATTAAGTTAGCACTATGGTAAATTTAAATGGATAATTATGGTTGCAAACTCCATTGGAAATTTGAATTGAGATTATGACCATATCTTGAGGGAAAGAATTTTTTGTGGGAAAAAAAGGGGGGGGGGGGGTAAAAAGAAATTGTGGGGGGTCAATTTTTTCTCATTTCAGATTTCAGAAATTAAAAAGAATTATTCTTCAAATATTATTTTTTTTTCAAATTTCAAATATTGAAAAATTTCAAGAAGTAATCTTTAACTGCACAGTATGGCGCATTAGATTTGTAAAATCTTTGACCACATTAATTATTTGTTATGCCGAATCTAACTGTGTATTTAGATTTTTAATTTTGGGTCCAGTTTTTAAATTGGTCTACATTAAGGTCCAAAGGGTCCAAAATTAAACTTTGTTTGATTTTAACAAAAATTGAATATATGGGGTTCTTTGATATGCTGAATCTAAATATGTATTTAGATTTTTGATTTTTGGCCCAGTTTTCAAGTTGGTCCAAATTGGGGTCAAAAATTAAACTTAGCATGATTTTAACAAAAATTGAATTCTTGGGGTTCTTTGATATGCTGAATCTAAACATGTGTTTAGATTTTTGATTATGGGCCCAGTTTTCAAGTTTGTCCAAGTTGGAGTCCAAAATTAAACTTTGTTTGATTTCAACAAAAATTGAATATATGGGGTTCTTTGATATGCTGAATCTAACCATGTATTTTGATTTTTGACATTGGACCATAATAGGTAAATTAAAAAAAATCAAGTTCTTAGACCACATTCTTTCTGTGTCAGAAACCTATGCTGTGTCAAATATTTAATCACAATCCAAATTCAGAGCTGTATCAAGCTTGAATGTTGTGTCCATACTTGGCCCAACTGTTCAGGGTTCGACCTCTGCGGTCGTATCAAGCTGCGCCCAGCGAAGCATTTTATTAGGCTTTGTATTTCTTTCGGATAATTTAACATTAATTTGAGTGAAAATGAAAAGTTTTATAACAAAAATGTGAGATAAGTTTTCATGAGCAAGTGCCATATAGCATTATGATCTTCCAGTGGAAATCATGCTCATACACAAGATAAGTGAAGGATGAAAAATGGAAAATATTATTTTTCATATTTATGTTCAATCATGTTCAGAGTTATGGTTCTTTAATTTGATATTTTTATAGATGGACAAAACAAAATCAATAGAAATGAGAAAAGATTGGTGTTATTGTTATATTTTGAGCGAGTTGGTGGCAAGTAGTATAAACAAGCACAAAAAAGAAGGAAGAGATATACATTTGTAATACTTTTTATACTGTTGCTTTGTATGAATTTCTCAAGAGATGCATATTTTAGATATCATAATAAATATTTTTTTATTATACTTTGTTGTTTGTTGTGAAATGCAGTGAAAATAGTTATTTTTGGGGTACCAGTTATTATTGGGTTACCAGTTTTTGTCTTACCTGCAACAAAAGTCCAAGTATGCAAAACATAGGGATTACTATCTGGCGCTGACAGCCTAAACTATTTGTATAAAACTTTATATTTCAGAAGGTAGAAGACTTGAATGCTTCATACCTTGTATGCTTATGTTATGAAGTTTCTGCTGTCATATATATGTCCATTGTCCTTGACCTAATTTTCATGGTTCAGCGACTGCTTGAAAAAAATGTATTGACTTTTTTGTCATGCAAAATTCTCACTTATGAGTAATAGGATAACTATATTTGGTAAATGGGATCCTTGCAAGGTCTATGTCAGTCAGACAGGGTTCACCTGACCTTGACCTCATTTAATGGATCAGTGATCAAGGTTGACTTTTTGTAGTCAAGTCTGTATCTTAGATACTTTAAGCAATAGATCAATTTTATATGGTGTATGGAATGATTGTAGGGTGTACATGTCTGTCTTGTAGGGTTTATCTGACGATGACCTCATTTTCATGGCTCATTTGTCAATCTCAAGTTTTCATGGTAATGTATATTAGCAATGGGTCAACTATATTTGGTGCATGGTGAACATGTTATCTGTCAAGGTTTATCTGACCTTGACCTCATATTTATAGTTCACAGGTCAATGTTTAATTTTTGTAATTAGGTCTGTTTATCAGATACTATAAACTATATTTGGTGTAAAGTATGATTGTAAGGTGTACATACTAGTATATAGTTTTTCTATCACATGATTTGTTTTCAGTTATCATAAGTAATAAGACAACTAGATTTGGTATATAGACAATTTCAAGATATACATGTCCCTCAAACAGAGTTCATCTGACCTTGACCTCAATTCATGAAACAGTGATCAAGGTTAAGTTTTCTAAATTAGATCTTTTATTACTGTTGCCTTTAATTTCTCATATACTATAGGCTATAGGTCAACTATATTTGGTGTATTGCATGAGTGTTCATGTCCTTCTAGAGGGTTATTCTGACATTGACCTAATTTTCTGATCTCATTGGTCAACATTAGGCTTCATGTTTTGGTCGTTTCTCAGACACTATAATCATTTGGTCAACTATATTTGGTGTATGGAATAATTGTAAGGTCGACATGTCTATCTTGCAGGGTACATCTAACCCTGACCTCATTTTTAAGGTTAATTTATCAGCATTAAGTTTTAGTGATAAGGTACGTTAATAATATACTAGTCAGCAATACGTCACCTAATGTTAATGGTTCAATGGTCAACATAAATTTAAGATTTTATGAGCAAAAGATTGTAAGATGTACCAGTAATAGTCTGTCTGAAGGGGTCAATCTGACATAGAACTCATTTTCATGGTTCCTTTGTCAATGTTAAGTTCACATGATTAGATCCATTTTGTAGATACTGTTAGCAATAGGTCAAATACATTAGGTGAATGGGATAATTGTAAGGTGTTCATGTCCTTTTTGTTGAGCCTGCGACTTTTGTCACAGAAAGCTCAACATAGGCATAGTGATCCGGCGGCAGCGTTAACAAACTTCTTAAAAGCTTAATATTTCAGAAGGCAGAAGATCTGGATGCTTCATACTTTGTATATAGATGCCTCATGATATGAAGTTTCCGTCTGTCATATGTCCATTGTCCTTGACCTCATTTTCAAGGTTCAGTGACTACTTGAAAAAAAAAGTTAAGATATTTTGTAATGTTAATTTCTCTCTCATTATAATTATGAGTAATAGGAGAATTATATTTGGTATGTGCGTACCTTGCAAGGTCCTCAGGCCTGTCAGACAGTTTTCACTTGGCCTCAACCTCATTTCATGGATCAGTGAACAAGGTTAAGTTTTCGTGGTCAAGTCCACATCTCAGATACTATAAGCAATAGGTCTACTATATTTGGTGTATGTAATGATTGTAAGGTGTACATGTCCAACTGGCAGGTGTCATCTGACCTTGACCTCATTTTCATGGTTCAGTGGTAATAGTTTAGTTTTTGTTGTTTTGGTCTGTTTTTCTAATACTGTATGCAAAAGGGCAACTATATTTGGTGTATGGAAATATTTTACGATGTACATGTCAGTCTGACAGGTTTTATTTGACCTTGACCTCATTTTCACGGTTCATTGCACAATGTTAAGTTTTTATACGACCGCAAAAAAATTTTTGTGGTCGTATATTGGTATGACGTTGGCGTTGTCGTCGTCGTTGTCGTATTCGTCGTCGTCCGAAGACACATTGGTTTTCGCACTCTAACTTTAGTTTAAGTGAATGGATCTCTATGAAATTTTACCATAAGGTTCAATACCACAAAAGAAAGGTTGGGATTGATTTTTGGGGTTATGGTACCAACAGTTAAGGAATTAGGGGCCCAAAAGGGGCCAAAAATAAGCATTTTTGTAACTTCAAGACATAACTTGTGTGTTAGTACATGGATCTCTCTGAAATTTTACTGCAAGGTACCATACCACAAAGGAAAGGCTGGGATTGATTTTGGGGGGAATTGCCTCAAAATTTTAGGAATTAGGGGCCACAAAGGGGCAAAAAACAAGCATTTTTACTAATTTCAGGACAATAACTTGTGTGTAAGTGTATGGATCTTTCTGAAATTGTACTACAAGGTTCCATATCACAAAGGGAAAGCTTGAATTGAGTTTGGGGGTAATTGCCCAAAACGTTTAGGAATAAGGGGCCATAAAGGGGCCAAAAATAAGCATTTTTCTAGTTTCCAGACAATAACTTGTGTTCAAGTGTATGGATCTTTCTGAAATTGTACTACAAGGTTCCATATCACAAAGGGAAAGCTTGAATTGAGTTTGGGGGTAATTGCCCAAAACGTTTAGGAATAAGGGGACAAAAATAAGCATTTTTCTAGTTTCCAGACAATAACTTGTGTTCAAGTGTATGGATCTCTCTGAAATTGTACTGCAAGGTACCATACCACAAAGGAAAGGCTGGGATTGATTTTTGGGGTAATTGCCTCAAAATTTTAGGAATTAGGGGCCACAAAGGGGCAAAAAACAAGCATTTTTCTAGTTTCATGACAATAACTTGTATGTAAGTGTATGGATCTTTCTGAAATTGTACTACAAGGTTCCATATCACAAAGGAAAAGCTTGAATTGAGTTTGGGGGTAATTGCTCAAAACGTTTAGGAATAAGGGGCCAAAAATAAGCATTTTTCTAGTTTCCAGACAATAACTTGTGTTCAAGTGTATGGATCTCTCTGAAATTGTACTGCAAGGTACCATACCACAAAGGAAAGGCTGGGATTGATTTTTGGGGTAATTGCCTCAAAATTTTAGGAATTAGGGGCCACAAAGGGGCAAAAAACAAGCATTTTTCTAGTTTCATGACAATAACTTGTATGTAAGTGTATGGATCTTTCTGAAATTGTACTACAAGGTTCCATATCACAAAGGAAAAGCTTGAATTGAGTTTGGGGGTAATTGCTCAAAACGTTTAGGAATAAGGGGCCAAAAATAAGCATTTTTCTAGTTTCCAGACAATAACTTGTGTTCAAGTGTATGGATCTCTCTGAAATTGTACTGCAAGGTACCATACCACAAAGGAAAGGCTGGGATTGATTTTGGGGGTAATTGCCTCAAAGTTTTAGGAATTAGGGGCCACAAAGGGGCAAAAAACAAGCATACCACAAAGGGAAGGCTGGGATTGATTTTGGGGGTAATTGCCTCCAAATTTTAGGAATTAGGGGCCAAAAAGGGGCAAAAAACAAGCATTTTTAGCTCACCTGACCTTTGTGGTATCAATCCAATGGGGGTAATTGCCTCAAAAAGGCCAAAATGAATTGGTCATCTATATTTGGTTTATATGGAATGGTTGTAAGGTGAACATGTCTGTCTGGCAGTGATAATCTAACCTGGACTTCATTTCATAGTTCACTCGTCAACTATAAGTTTTAATGATAAGTTCGTTTCTCAGATGCAATAGGTCAACTATATTTGGTGTATTGAATGATTTTAACGTGTAAATGTCTGTCTAGCAGGGTTCATCTGCATAATAAATCTTTAGACGTAAAATTCAGTCATGGTAAGTTAAACAGGCGAGACATCTCAGCAGGTGCACTCTTATTATCACATGGGACTTCCCCTGTGTCGCACATATTTTAAGTGTCCCAGAACAACAACTAAAAAAAATCTTTGGTTTTTTAAAAACTTTTTATAAATATCTTTAATATCAATAAGAAATACACGTCACCCTATGAACGTCATCTTTTTATCGATTAAAAAAAATTCAACGATAAATTATCAGGGAAAAAACGATGTATCTTTTAAAATTAAAATATCAGTTGAATAATTTGCTTAGTACGAAAATGAAAAAATTTCCAATTTGAAACCAGAATAACAACTCAATAATGAAATCGGCCATTTACTAGTGAATTTAACGGCCAATGAAATTGAAAAATATTATTTAGTTTTTTTCTTATATTTCTTATATTTGTCCCAGTTAATATGCATTCAACTTATATGCCAGAGCATGTGTTTTCACATCAGTCGGCTCTGAAGTCCCATTTTGATCTAATTTTATCTTCGGGTTCATCCATCGGTAACAATTAATTGATATTTCACGTAAATGACGTACTTGATATGTAATGGTATGCACAATTTGTCACAATCCTACCTGAAATACATGATTACTGTCACGACGTATTTTTGAAGAAATAATGGACACTCAGATTAAATGAACAATGAACAGATTATTTTGTTAAAGTTTAGTGATCTTAAGTATAGATATATTCTAGATGTTTTCTATTTTTCTTTTGTCCGTTTAAGACATAAATCTTTCATGCCATGTTCTATGCTCATTTTAACATGGGTAGACATTATATGTGTCAATATCTTTAAACCGAGCGTTAGCGAGGTGTAAAATGTTGACAAATACATTGCCTACCCATGTTAAAATTAGCATAGAGCATGGCATGATAGAATTATTTCGATTCTACTATAGGAAAATTTAGAACTTTTGTACTTCGAAGCGGACCTATAACACACGTTCGAAAGGCAGTCATTTTGATTTGATGAAGCCAAAACGTTATCGAAAATCAACCGTTTCATGATAAAAAAAAAAGAACAGATACATCATGTTAACTTACTTAAGAATGTTTTATTTAATTTCCTAGCGAGCAACACCAGCACAAGTGTCCATTTTGATCACCGGAGTTGTTCAAAATACAGCTGACGTTGCAATTTCAATTGTGACATCAATCACGTGCAGCCCATGTTTTATTGGAATTAGAACATGGCTTTGTTTCCAAAGCAAAAGAAGAACATATCATATTAGAATTCTGCACTAACACTGCAGGGAGGTCTATATAGGCTCTTTATTTCTATATCATATGATTTTTCAGGCCATTTATCTCTTTTGTCTATTGGTGCCGTCCAGTATGTTTTGGCACCCAATTGTTCGCAACTGTTGGTCAACTGTTCTCTACCCTTTCTTTTTTGGGGCCAATTATTCTCTATTTTGTTAACACTTCGTGTAATTACCGCAATATATATTTCATATGGAATAATTCAAGTATAGATAGATGAAGTACAGGTATATTTATTATTAAACAATGCTATCCTGCAATCAATAATTTGTATAGTGAGACACTATACAAACCTTGCTACAATCGACCATTCTACTATACAAATACAGGGTGGTAGATAACATGAAGCAATATACGTATACTAGACGTTTAGTCTCCTTGTATCCTGATCCTGTTGTGAGCGAACGGTTATGTTCAAGTTAGTTCAATTTGGCCAGGGGTCCTCATTGCGGTCCGTGTTTAAGTAATGTCGATTTCATTCGACAACGATTTGGATGGGGAAAAACTATACGTTTAAGGGCAATGTTAAATTGCAGGATAAAAACAATATTCGTACAGTTCAGGAAAATATAAAATGTCTTTACACTAGCTACGAAACAGGAGAAAAGTTCGTTGAGCCTTGCTTTTCTCTGTTTTTCTAAAGCTCGTCAAATAAATTTTATATTTTCCCACACTGTACGAATATTGTATATTTATACTGCAGCTAGAACACTTTCTATTGTCTTTGTCTGTCAAATATAGCAACGAATGGATATAATAAGTTTCATCTTAGTGTTTACATTTCTGTATGTATAATTGTTGCAATTCAGCCTTCCCCAGTTTCTAAGCCACATACAAAAAAAAGTTGATATTTTTTTTTCTCTGAAATTTACCTTAAATTGTACATCAAACTGTATGATACTGATTGACTACAGGGTAATATAAAGAGTTTCGCACCCAGAGTATGGCATCCTAACCCCTCCAGAGCATCTAACATAACACATGGTAGTATATTTACAAAGATTGTTGCAATTCAACCTTCCCCAGTTTCTAAGCCACATACAAAAAAGTATTTTTTTCTGAAATTGACCTAAAATTGTACACCAAACTGTAATATACTGATTGACTACAGGGTAATATAAAGAGTTTCGCACCCAGAGTATGGCATCCTAACCCCTCCAGAGCATCTTACATAACACATGGGAGTATATTTTTGCAAGATGTAATGTTAAATGAAAATGAATGTTACAAGCATAAAAAGATGTATTTGAGATCAAAACATATACATCAAACAAAACATGCATGAGCTCTATAGAGCTTTTAACCGACATTGTTGCGTTTACACCACGTAATTTGATAGTTGTCCCATTGGTAATCCTACCGAATCTCCTTTTAAATGGTTGAGTGTTTGTCTTTTCTTTGTATGTAGAATTTTACATCGTCTTGTGATATCTACATTTTAACTTTCAAAGTAAAACAGTTACTTCTGTATTACTGCTTTCTACTTAGGCTTTGTGTCATTTCTAAATGTCAAGGGCAAATTAATAGTTCTTGTGTAACCGAAGAGCATGATACTATTGAAAAATCAGTTTGTCTCCACCGGGACTCGAACACGGGACCTCTGTGTTACAAGGCAGTGCTCTCATCGAATGAGCTGAAGAAATACTTCAAACAAACATGATTACTTGCTTCTTTTCTTCACAAACAGACGATATCAAGAAAATACAGTACTAATATTTGCAGTTTCAAGGTACATAACTTTCTCAAAACAAACAAGTTTATGTTTTTAACAAATAATAGTCAATCTACTTCCTTAGATATCAATTCATTTGATAAAATTAAGAGATAATTGCGTTTACAACAACTATATTTGATTGTGTACAAAGGACAATGAAGTTAAATTGTCATGTTTGCTTAGTGGACCAAGAAATCACTATTAGCCTTATTTACTAACTATTAAAAGGGAAACATTAGTTATTAACAGCCAACCAAATCATTAGACATGTATACTATCAAAAGGTATACTGGAATCTTGACGTGTGATCAGTTTGTAACTGTATTATCAATAGCTTATAAAGAATGCGTGGTTAATCTAACAAACCAATCAAACATAGTTTTTAATTTGTGCACACGAAGTACACACTCGAGTATATCAGCACAGCTTGTCTATATCTGAGTTTGCTATACGATATGAGTACTTGTCATCGATACAATGCTCCTATCCAGCATTTGAACCAATGCTAAGCGAGCGTGTATGGAATGTATAACAATGCAGACACGTCCGTACGGGGACGTTTTAAAAATCACAATGTGCTAAATCCGATGGCTACTGTGTATGGAGTTTTCAACGCTCTCTGTACTTAAGAGAACTTTTGCAGAAAATGAACCTTTGATAATTCCATGGGTGGCCTGTTGCAAAGTACATTTTCTTCCTCTTTCAAATATACGCTCATTTTCCAGTCGCAGTCAAAATGTTTCCGCCCTACATCCTGATAGATCTATACTTTGCAGAACCTAGCTCTTGATTGTTTTTCCCGCCCTTAATATGCATGGAATATTTGCCACTGAATGTCACGTAAGCAATCACTGACCGAGCATGTGATTTGAATATGCCTAGATTTGGATCTTAACACAACATTTAAACAAAGCCTTACTGAGAGGCGGATTTAGGGGGCAGGGTCCCCCTTATGGAGCTTCATATATGTATAGACTTTTTACAAGTATCACTCTAAACGTTGGCTTGCTAGGCACCCCCTCCCCCTTTTCAAACTCCTGGGTCCACACTTGGCCTTGCTTAAATAAAGAACATGTTTACCTAATGTCAATAAACCTCACGTATAAGCAGAAAAGGGAGATGTTAACAATAAGTTGCTACATAAGTAAGATCCGAAAGGAAAACATCTGTCGAGTTTCGTTCAATACATTTTTCTCATTAAAACTGCGATGTTGAACTCTTGGCGAACAGACGACAAGTAATATCAGGAGATCGTGTATCCTTTAATAATAAATAGTATTTTTGATATTGAAGTTACTATGAGTCAGTAACCTATTTTTTTCTTCTCATCATTTCATATCTTTTCTTGTGCGATATCAAAATGCCGTGTGTATTTCTGTTTTAGTAGCATTTCAATATATTAAACGAAGCAGATGTCGATAGTTTGTAAAAGAATATTAAAATGATGGAAAATGAAATACCAATATTAATTAAATATAAGAAATGGTTCGTTGTTCTGACGTAAGCATTGCCATGACAACCAATTTGTTGTCGGCACTTATTGTGATTTCGCACCGATAATTGTAGAATGTAAATACTCTTTTCTATATGTTACTTCTTCTGATTCATTCTTTTTCTAAGATTAAAATATCTTCAGAAAATTATCCAATATATAACTATAAATAGCGAAAAACTTTATATTTATGTAAAATCTTAATCGATTTATCTGGTTATACATCCATAGCATTATTTGTGTTAAAAGTGTTTTTATCGATAATAGATTATTTAAGTTCGAGTAGCTATATATTAACTAATCTTGTTTCGCCGTTGGGACTTTAAACATTTTTTATACGTGTGGACAGTCTACTTAGAGTATCGATGGGTGGTTGGATGGATTGGTTGTGATAGGTGTTTTGTGTCCAATGACATTATATCACATGCATATACAGGATAATAACAGTTTAATGCACCTGCTTTGTAATATACCGACACAATGAGCCTGTAAGTTCACAAGGTAACAGTCCGCAGGAAGACATGGTTCCCGAGTCACCCGGATACATTATTCTGACTCAGAACCAATCATGTTTTTTAATAAATTTTTTTCTTTAAAAAAAAAATGTTTCAGAAAGGAGGTGAAAAAAGTTTAATTTCCCTGAAAACTAGGTGTGTGTGGGAGGGGGGGTGTAAATACAACATTAAGTTTTAAAAAATCTTTTGTATTTTATGAAATAATGTGTTAACCCATGAAAAAAAACATACTCCAACAAAATATAAATGATCGGTACCCCAAAAAAAAAAAAAAAGGAAACAAACAAAAAACCCAATCGATAAAAATACAGTAAATCATATTCACATGGGTAATAATTCTTTTTCACACTATTAGATATTTCATAATTCCTACAGATAAATATTACTATGAAATTTGTCGGTTTTACTCTGTAACCTATCCAGATTCCAATACATCCGTTCTTCATTGTCATTGTAAAAATAAATACGAAAGCATTTAAGTGTCAAATGCTGTTAAATATTTTATTAACAGGACTAGCGATAGCGTAAACAACATGTATACCATTGCTAATTGTCATGAGTATTATGTTTGTTTGCTTATTATCCTACGTCAAAAATTCGATGGATATTTTCCCTGAATTTAGATTTAATGTTTCTTAGAAAAACAATAAGCTAGGCTATTTTTGGAATAATATTGATCAAAATATGAAGGTGTAGAAGCGTGCAATAATTATAGTTATGCATTACATCCAAGATCGAATGAAACTTTTCATAAATTGTCCCAAAAATATATGAAAATATAAAGTTCTCAGACAAAAATTGCTGCATCTGTTGTGATTGAATATATTTTTTGGAATAAAAAAAAATAACACTTTTTTAAAACTTTTTATCGTATAAAACTACCTCTGGAAAAATACCATGATATTGTTGCTGTTTTTTCTTTCTAATTTGTAATTTGTTCACCGCCTTCTGTTAATATACTGTACAAGTTTCGTATACTTACTGATGTAATGAAAACTTCATTTCGGACAATAATTATCGGAACCTAATTAATCTAAAATATTAAACTCGGCTATGAGCAAATCCTATTTTTCTAGTTCTGTAACAAATCTCCGACATCTTTACAATTTGCATATTCGATATATATATAGCAGACACCACGTAAATCATTCCCGAATTGAATAAAAATAGCTTGGGCATAAGTCTCTAAATACATGTAGACAGGGATGAACGTCTAACTGACAACAACTAAATACATGTAGACAGGAATATACGTGTAGCAGACAACAACCCAATGACACAAATAACACAGATACATATAGAGGACAATTAATTACATTCTTATAGACAGGGGTGTATACCTGTATTTGTCGAGCTCTAAAAATCGTCTAAAAACGTTGTAGAAACTCAGAGTTCAGAAATTTGC
This sequence comes from Mytilus californianus, assembly GCF_021869535.1. Taxonomy (NCBI): domain Eukaryota; kingdom Metazoa; phylum Mollusca; class Bivalvia; order Mytilida; family Mytilidae; genus Mytilus; species Mytilus californianus. The sequence continues at coordinate 48,204,729 of NW_026262593.1, forward strand.
CATTAATGACAAATAAAACCATCTGTATTTGGTTTCCTTTGCAATGAACACTTTTGGCTAAACTCTCCTTTGGAATGGAAACTTTGCTCAACTCTCCTTTGGAATGGAAAATTTGCTTAGCTCTTCTTTAAAATGAAAACGTTTACTCCTGTAGTGATAGCATATTTTATTCTTCAATTTTCGAGTATCGATTTTTCTGAATGCTACCGCATTCTATTTTTGATTTGTTTTAAGGAATAAGTAGTTTGTATTTCATTCATGTAGTTCTAAAGGTATGACAAAAGGGAGATGTGGGGTATATGTCATTATTAAAAGGACAGCAAACCAACACACAATTAACAAAAAACTATAGATCAAAACTAAAAACAAACTGATATACATTGTACTATCTTATGGAAATAATTTGAAAGTATAATTCTCGCTCCAAACGCTGCAGCGTATTCATGCATCTCTGGGCCCGTATGCATAAAGCTACTTAAGTTAAGATTTGTTCCGAACGGACGGATTTTTCTACATGTCCTACGATAAATTAGTATTACGATTGGATATCTCAACTTAAGTAGCTTTATGCATACGGGCCCAGGCTTTTAAAATTTTAGGTTTGAGCATTCTGACGAAGGTATAGATTCAGAAAATCACTTCGGACGCACAAAATCTAGAAAGCATTCGAATTCACTCTGGAATGATAATTGCCATACAAATCATACCTGACATGAATTTAAATGGTAGGAAGTTTAAGTAGCAATGCAAAGTTGTCAGGCACCACTCAGAAGTGAACTTAAGTTGTCTCCAAGAAACTATTTTACATTTATTTAAAATTGCGAAGGGTACACCCCTGGAATGGTAAACTCTTGAACAGAAAAATCAAACTTGATATGCATTGCAAAATATGTAGTCATGTTATAAAGTTTTATGATTATCATTTAAAGCAAACTTAAAAAAACGACTAGAAATCATTAATATTTGGAGACAATGCAAGGGTAGAATTCTGAAGCACTAATTCCTGCAGCTATGAAAATTAGATTTCTAATAGTTTTCAAGGTAGTAAGCAAAGTGCTTTAATTAGTGAAAATCATTAATTTTCAGGACATTAATCCTACAAGGAGTCAGTTCATATTGGTATTATTGTCGTTCTTATATTGCTGATCATTTTTACTGTTTTACATAAACTAGATACCAGGTTTAACATTTTGTATGCCTGACACGTGTTTCGTCTACAAGAATCATCAGTGACGCTCGAAAATCATGAAGGTTGTCATGTATCAAAAGATCTCTTTGCAACCCAGCAAAATTATAAAACAAGAATTCGTGTCCATAGGACACTAATGCCCCGCTCACAGTAAACATCAATGTTCAGTGAACCGTGAAATATGGGTCAAGGCCCTAATGTGGTATATATTTTTTAAATCATCATTTCTTAATAAATGTGTACCAAGTTTCAAGTTGATATGTCCATGACTTCATCATGTGTTCATGGTAAACTACCTTGGTTATGAAGCCTGTTAAGTCTGCTGGAAATCTATGTGACACGATGGCTGGTATTTGGGTTTACGAATATAAAGAATTTACAATATTTTATGGAGAATAATAATATGATGTTGATGTAATGTTTTACGTCCAGTGGTATTACATGCATATACAGACAAGAATGTTTATATATGAAATATGAAACCTGCTTTGTAATAGACTGACATGCTGAGCCAGATTTTAAATATGCTTGTTCACAAGGTAGACAGTCCACATGAAGGCATATTAGCCTATCCAGACACATTGATAATACTCCCAACAGGCCAGTTTCTGCTCTTACTCCATTGTACTCATAATGGCGCAAGCTTAGCAAATAAGCAGTAAATACCAATGTTTAAGGCTTTGATTTGACTCAGCATGGATTTGATTATTTATATGTAAATATTAAAGGTCTAAAGTATAAATGAGGTATTTTCAAATTTGGTGTAGGTTGGACAAATGGCATAAAAGATAAAATTCGGGAAAATCAAAATGTTGCCAAAATTTCAGTCCATCAAAAGCTGCATTGACCTTAACCTGATCTAATGACACTGAAAGCAATAGGGTCTTCCCCATCCCATGATTGATTATTAAATAAAGTTTTGTACAAGTTGGACACAAGGGTCAAATGACAACACCAAGCGACTCTTTTCACAAAAAATCTCACGATTAAAATTGATCCCAATTCATACTGTAATGTGTATGACTTACTTATTATTATGAGTATTTCTACTCATGATTTTTTGTGAAAAGAGTCCCAGAAACCAAAATTTTGCCCTAATTTCAGTATCTCAATAGGTGGGATGATCTGGACTTTACACCTGATAACCCCGACATGCATAGGGGTCTTCCTAAACTCATAGGGAATTCATTATCAAACAAAGTTTGTACAAGTTGAACATGTGGTTCAAAAGACTACATCTGGAAATCAAAAGTTTACACAATTTTCAGCCTATAAATAGCTGCTGTTATCTTGTCCCTTGACTTTATAACCCCAAAATAAATATGGGCCATTGTCAAACCAGTTTGGTAAATATGTTGTTAAGCTCAAAAGATTTCACCTGGAAACCGAAATGTTGAGGACTTAGCAGCATTCCTCATATTAATTATATTTTAATGCAAATTTCCATTTCAGGGCTATTAACTCCCTTAAAACGATGATCTTTACAGATTCTGGATATTGTACGAAACATCTTTGATATAATTTTTTTATAATTTGACAAGAAATGTAGGACCCAGAGCGCTTGAATCCAGAAGACCAGAGGATTAAAGATTATTTCTATAGTCCCCAAGTCACTAACCAAGACAAAATTCTTGACTTTAAACTCGCAAATAATAAATGGTTAAGCTGAACCTTTGTTTCCCCAATATACCAAAAAACACTGTATTAATGACAAAAAGCTTTATTTGACAAATGAAAAGTACAAATACACATTCTAGACAGATTCAACAATAATAATGTGTGTTAAGACTAGTAATTGCAGGGGTTGCCATGGTAATATAAGTGGCAGTCTAATGCCACAAATTACAGACATGGTATGCATTTAAACTTGTGATATTAAGGGTAAGACACAGATTTGTTAAAAAGTCCATTTCATTACTTCAGATTTTGTTACATAATGTAGTTTTGAAGAGAACCTGTTTCTTTGAAACCTGTTTAACCTAATTGAAAGGTCCTCACTAAGAAATTTCCAGATGAGTCCAGGGACGTGATTTGTCAGTTTTGGCCACTCCATTGTGAATCCACAGTTCTGAAAAAGTCAACGTTGATGTTTTCAAGCATTAAACAAGTTATTTCATTATTTATAAACTCTTCTGTTCTATACATGATGAACTAAATTAGATTTAAGTTTCTAATTCAATTTTTTCCAGTTAACAAATGGTTGTTGAAACTTGGAACTCATCTGTTCAGAAAATGGTGAGTCCAGCTTACTGTCTGTTAGTCCAGAACTCATGGAGTTATCTTAGTGAGAACCCTGCTCAGTTGTTAAATTATATCTGAGGAAAAGTAAGATTGTTTACTTGTCTAAGCCAATATCAATACGACAATGTTTTCTGAAATAAAATGACTCAAACAGACTTTAAATATAATTCCAATGGAAACTATTTTGTCTTCAATCTTTTCAAGTCAAATTGAAATGGGTCACTTTAAGACTGACTAAAGATACACAAATTACTATGTAATCACTTTTAGCTTTTAACTACTTAAATCTCTCAAACAATTTAACTGTTCATGAAAAAGACTCAATGAATCACTTTTTCGATCTGCAGAAAATTTCATAAGAAAAAATCAAAAAAATCATCTAAATAACTGACAGAAACTGTTTATGTGTAATGGCTATACATACAACACTACCATTCAACTTAAATATAAGCAAAATTAGAATCAAAATTAAAATAATTTGCAAAAGACAAAAAATTTATAAATGTATGGGATTGCAAAAAATTATCACATGTACTTTGAAACAACTACATGTACAGGTATTTCAATTTTTTCAATTATTATCTAAAATTATTCTATAAATCTGTTCTTTAGATTCGATGAACTGACAAATTGAAATTGCTTTTTGAGAATTTTGTACAACCCCTTTTGTTAACCATTTACATGTATTATCAAAACCTGAATCTTTCTGCTTTTTTATAAATTATAGATGCAATGTACAGTATACCATATTGTGCTAGTTTTATGAAATGATAAATTATTATGGTCCATTAGTACACACTGTTAATATTAACACTTATCCGTGGCTCTTTTCACAAAAAATCTTACAACTAAAATTGATCGTAAGTTGAACTGAAATGTTCATTCCTTAACAAGCCTTTGTTCTCATTAAGATTTTTTTGTAAAAAAAAACTCACAAGTATTGAGCTCATGAATGATCGTGTTAACGTATCGTATCAGAACTACATTTATACATGTGCTCATACAAACTAAGGGGGTGGGAGAAAATTAATCTGCCATAAAAACATGATTTAAAGTTATAATAAGAATACATATATATATTTTATCTACATACATTCAGAATATAATTAACTGGGACAGACTGTTCAAAAATATTTGAACTGAACATCCTCAACGTTCGTACACCTTTCATACAGATAAATATACAGGATATATGCTGTTATTTAAACATACATATAACCCTGAATCCAACCTCCCTGATAAAGGTCAAATTTTGAAGTTCAAATCATGAATTATTTTTGAATTTTTCACCTCAAACTTTTGGTGCTTTTAAAATTTTTTCCAGACAAGAAAAAATGCATTCGAAACAACTCAGTTTACATAAATATAAAACATGACAAGAACATTAAATAGAGAAAAATGTAATGGCTAGAAATTTGAGACTTTTATATATAGAACGTTAGAAAATAAACATACACAAGATATTACTCAGTGTCAAACAAACAGAAAATTCAAATCATACAATACAATCCCATGTAAAATTAAGTTATATATATATATATATACCATTGCACTATTTCATTGGCAAAATCTTTGCACTCCTAGCATGCAAACTGTTTGCAAATCAATTTAAAAATGAATGAAAAATATCAGTAATACATTTAAAAATACATTTTCTTTCTGAACAAAAGTGGTGCTCAATTAACATGTATTTTACTTTTGAAACCGTGTGAAATCAAATAGTTTTGAAAATATTATTTTTAACAATATTTTTATACTTGGGTCTGATAATTTTTTGAAAATTTTTCAATTTTATATACAAGTACTATTTTTTTCGGCTCATTCACTCTAAGTGAATTGACGTTTTAGTTCTTTTTATTTAAGAGATTCAACCTGAAAAAAATGCACATAACTACAACTATACTATTTAACGATAGTATACCTGCTTCCAGTTTTCAACTGGTACTCTATTTAATCTGTGTAATCCTATGATTTTATACAATAAGATGATTATTACACAGTGCAAGAAATCACAAAATCAATATTTATAAGCACTTTAAAAAAGAAAACTAGAGTAAGAACTACATGGTGTTATGCAATAGAACGGTAATACACAGCCAAGTTTCCAGTTTAAATTTGTTCTAAGTGCACGATTTTCAAAATAAGAAACACACATAACCAAGCACATCTGGTCACATCCACTCTTTGAAAATATCCCAAGATCTTCTGTTATATGTTAAAAATGCAATGAAACATTTAATTGTTTGACGTCTTCTATTCCAATTACACTAGATATTCACAGGCGAAATTATTCTCCTTTATATCCAATGTAAAATATGTTGTTCCGATTTCCTTTTCAAAAGGTTTGTATCCTAACTATAAAGCAAACATGATAAACATCAAACAGAATTCCATCCACAGATTTACACTCCTCCCCCCCTAAACATATACAAGTGGTTTGATCAAGATCTGTTTCTAGTTCTAAAATCACAACAGATCCAGTGGATTTTTTGTCATTTTTAAAAATTATAGTCAGGATTATAAAATAGAGGGGGGCTACAATGTGTGCCCTCCTCAATTCCAGATCTTCAAGAAACTGTCCCATGATCCTGTGGCAACAGCCATTCCGTCTTCGGTTACCCCTAGACAACTGACACGATTGTCGTGACCTGCCAATACACCTGAAATAATCACAATTCATAAAATGAGCAATATAATTGAATGGAATAAATCACCAGTCAAAGTATAGTTGCAAATATTGCATGAATTTATCATTAAAAAGATATATATATATATAAACTGTGATTGAATTGAATAATCCAGATGTTAAAGTATAGCAATAAATATTATATGAATTTCCAAGTAAAAAAAATTATATATACAACTAACTACCAATAACCAGCTTCCAGAATGTTTGACAATTTCAAAAAAAATTAAAAATTAAATCAAAAGGTAAAACTAAATAAGATTAATAAATTAAAATTCTTTTTGATAAGATTCTTACATTTTGTTTCAGTTGTAACAAAGGTACTAAATAGGTAAAAAAGCAAAAAAACACATGGTAACATGTTTAACAATGTTTGACTTTGAACATGGTTTTCAGAATTCATGGCTGGTGTTCTATGTGTACACTCAAATCAGGTACATGTTCTTTTAAAAGGACAAAAAAAATTCAGCTGTACATCCTGAATGAAGAAAAAAACAACCAAGCATTTTAAATGACATAAGCCATTTTTCTCTCTAGTGAGACTCGAAGCAGTAAAGGACCTTTATTGCCTGTCAAAATAGATGCTGACCCTCACATAGCCACTGAGGATCGTAAATTTGCAAAATACAACACAAACTTACCAGCTCTCTCTTGTTTAAGAACGTCCCACACATTGCAGTTAAAATCATCATATCCACCCAGCAACAGACGGCCAGACTTGGAGAAGGCAACTGATGTTATACCACATATTATGTTGTCGTGGGAATACATTCCTATCTCTTGGTCAGCACGGATATCAAACAAGCGACATGTTGCATCGTCTGATCCAGTAGCAAAGGCATATCCATTGGGAAAATACTGGAAAGAAAATAGATTTACTATAAATAATAATGATGCATAAAAAAATCAAGTACTGTCGATTCATCATTATGCATGGGATACCAAATTTTGTGAAACTTGTGAACAGAAGCGAACACATTTCTTTTATCCACAAAATCAAATATCCAGAAATAATTTTCTTCTCAATCCAAAAAAATTGATATCAACAAAAATAAATAGATCCACAGTATTACCAATAGTACTGGACAATACAACCAACTACTCTAGAACCCCCCCCCCCATTATACATACAAAGACAACAGGGATGGGCACGATTACTGACAAATGTAATCGATTAATAATCGATTACATGAAGGATTTTTGTGTAATCGATTAATAATCGATTACTCTGATTTTTGTATGTAATCGATTGCAATCGATTACTTTATCAAAAGTAATTACATTACTTTTCGATTACTGTCAATTACATTTTACAAAATTACAAAACAAATAATAAAAGTAAGTTAAAGTTAAACACAATTATGTTGCTCAACGTTTGTATAGTAAATATTTAGAAATTTACCAAAAACAGCATTTAGAGCATTGTTTTCAAATTTTAAGTTGACATTTTTTTTCTAGATGGAATCTCTTACTGAGGATCAGAAATATTCAAACATTCTTGAAATTTGGCTTTCAACATGAACGAGAGATGACATCGCATTGCATCAATCACTTATTTATATTGCAAGTTTTTTTTGTTTTTACTCATTAAAAACAGGTATATTTTTATTCAACATAGTTAATTGCAATGTTGGAAGTTTTCCTCTGAAAAAAGTAGAATAATTAATTAGTTCAGCTAATTTCAAAGATCAATATTTATAATTATAATGTCATGCATGAATTAATCCTTTTGTTTGGATAACCACCCCAATTACAGGTTATAAAACTGCCAATGGAGTACAATTTATAACCTGGGGCAAAATAATGTAAATCTCCCTCTTAATTAGACATAATTGAAATGAAAACAAAGTCTACATCTTATTTATTAGAAGTCTTTTATCATCTGATTAGTAAAGACAAGAATTGTGTTTAGATTTTTTTATTCTCTAATCAAATTATAAACAATATATATTCATAGTGTCAAAATGGGATACATGTATCTATTTCTCCAAAAGAATTTCAGTGCATAGCCAATGGTTCATTGTCGAAAGGATTTTGTGTACTTTTTGATTTTTATATCATAACATTATAAGGAATCAACTGATTATCTATTCTAATCTAAAATTCCAACTCTTGTTTAAGATTATGCTTTAAAGAATGTTAATACAAATAAGCTTACTACTTTAATGTAGTACAGTACTTAACTTAAGACTCATTTATTATTTTAAATCTATTTTCTTATTTCAAATCTATTTTCTTATTTTAATATATAAGGTCTTGAATTATTGACAAGCACATAAATCCATTTTTTTTTCAAAAGCTAGATATAAAGTAAAATTTGGTAGGGGATCTGGTTGATCATAATGCAGCTTGTGACAATAGATAGATATAAAGCAGTTGATAAACTCGTAAATCATATTGATACATTCTGTTTAATACATACATACTTTCATTTAGAATAGGTTATATTTCATCAAACTATTTTACTAAAGTAATCGAAATGTAATCGAAAAGTAATCGATGATTACATCACAATTTTTGCTGTAATCGATTAAATTACGATTACATGTAATCGAAAATGTCTTCGATTACAGATTACTGTCGATTACTGGAAAAAATGTAATCAATTACAATCGATTACGATTACAGATTACGATTACCCCATCCCTGAAAGACAAACAACAATGACCAACGGAGTCCAGGTAACCTGACTTGGTACAATGTCTGTTCTTTTTACTTAGTATTATTATGATGCAAAAAATATATTTTAAAGGGTACCTTTTGATTTATGAAAGAATAATGGACTTTCAATAGGAATTCTGCCACAAAACTGCATTTTCTACATTTTTATCTAACTTTCAGCATACCCTTTCATCACTATATACAATTAATATAAAAGTAGAAACTAAGAACTGGTATGATTGCCAATGAGACAAGTCCCCACCAGAGACACAATTACTAAATTTAGCAACCATGGGTCAACATATGGTCACATATTAAATCATATATTATACAAAGCATCACTTAACATGATTAGTTTCAAATTGAACTGAAAGAAGCTTTTGGTGCCAATCAAAATAATAAATATTGGAAACCATGACTGACATCAAAGTCTTGCTTCATCCAATTAATATGACTCATGATTGTTACACATTTTACCCTGAATATGAACATTTATCTGATGTTTACAGCAGAATGCATTGAGTGTGTAGGTAAAGGTAATATCTTTGGTTAGCTTGCTTGTTAGCTGAACCTTGAATTCATTATTAGGTATAGTATACTACCCTCCTTTCGGACAGATAGATTGGTTATCTGTCTGTAGGACTAGACTACTCCGAAAGGAGGGTAGTTTACCTAACCTAATAATGACTTCACGGTTCAGCTAACAAGCAAGCTAACCAAAGATTCTACCTTTACCTACACACTCAATGCATTCTGCTGTAATAGGTTTTTCCTTAATCCTTTTGAAGCCTCATACAATCTCATATATATATATTTTTAATTTTGATATGTCACTAAATTTCCCCTTGAAGATTTCTGCAAAGTGGGACGACAATCCATATAAGTTACAATTCTTTAAAATTTACGCCCCTATACTTTAAAACTCATGACGAACATTCTTTAACAAGCTTCTAGGGAAAATACTGATCTTCATCCAAGTATAATGTTTTACCCTTATCTACAGGCGTCAGGATATGTAGTATAAATGTTTAGACAGGTTCATTTATTATTCACTATCTCATTTTATATTGTCATAGTATCTATCAAATCCTTTGAGATTAAAATGTTAAACATGCACTGTAGTATTGACTTGAGTAATGAATAAATCAATATAACCAATTTGAATACATGTTGCAGAATCAATACATAATACCGTTTGCTAGCAGTAAGTTGAGAATCTGTAAATGATTTTAGTTCACAGAGGTATTATCAAAGTCATTCTCTGGTTACTCTTTCGAACATCATTCATTTGTTTATAGCTTTGAACATTTGGAATTTGATATCAATCTCCAACTACGACCTCTCAAGTGTCAGCTTTAAATCAATTCGTGGAATCTTCCCATGTCCATCATTTACCAATAATTAATTATATGGTGTAGTCATGGTTTTCCTGAACTCTGTTGTTTATATTTAACGAACGACCATCACCCAATTGAACTAGTAATATATAGAGAAATCTGTCGAAATCAGTTCTGTAAGCCCAGCTTTTAAGCAAATGATTTCGTTCAGATAAGACATATACTCACCTCGAAATGGGATGAATAAATTGAGCATATCAGAATAAATCAAAAGATGCAACTGTCAGATCATAAAATAGTCTGAACAATATTTTAAATTTTATTTTTCCAACTTCCAGATTTTTCACAAATAATTCTTTTGATCATTAGTGATCCGCTTTGAAATATCTCTAGATATATATGCAATAGATATTATATGGTAGAGACATTAATCAAGATTGTTGTCCCACCAAATCACCAGTTACTAGATATCATTGAGATGGGAGCCATCTCTGTGGGCCCCGCTGTGAATAATGTGTGGTAAAAAATTTGTATCTTTATCATTGGACATGGGGTTGTTAACTGAAACCAAAGTTTTTGACCTTGACCTTTGACCTAGGAAGTTGTACAAAAATTATGACACACCCTCTGGTGTTGGTTTATATACATGTCAAGTATAAATTTTGATATTATAACAGTTCACAAGATATAGAGCTGACACGATCTTTACCATAGGACATGGGGTTGTCAACTAAAACCAAAGTTTTTGACTTTGACCTTTTACCTAGGAAGTTGTACATACATTATGACACACCCTCTGGTGTTGGTTAATATACATGTCAAGTACAAACTTTGAAATCATATTGGTTCTCTAGATATAGAGCGGACACAATTTGTTACGGAATGAAGGACGGACGGACAGACTGATCACTATAGGGCGTCCCCTATTCGACGGGGCCCTAATAATGGACTGTTTCAACACACTCAAGCGAGATTTTTAACCAAAATATCTTGTTGTATTGTATGAACTATAAGAAAATGTCCAGATATGTCTTTGAAAACACTAATTCACTTATCCAAGCAGTTTTGTTAATAGTAACAAAACCGTGGTAGATTTTTCACAAACTTAAATGAATTTACTGTTCATATTTATGAAGGATTTTTCATTTAAGAACTCCAGCACCTGTATCTAAAGGAAAAAACGAAATCTTGTTTATACTTACTGTTATTGCATTGATATCCGATTCGTGTCCAGAAAATGTCTGTCTACACATACCATCTCTTATATCCCATAACTGAAAAGATGAAACATTTTATAACTGCCACAATCTTCATATTCCTTTCATTGAAATCAAATTTTTTAAGATCACATCAAATAATATCTGATAGTCCTAGATTTTAATTATCTCTTTGTTTAATTCTTTGGAAATATGACAAGTATTTGTGCTGTTTGTTAATTTTTTTAATTTATTTTGTCCTTTTTTGTTTACAACTTTTAGAGGTGAAAGGGGACATAAATAACAAAAGCAAAGTTTTTTACCCATATTTTTGTCCACATTTCACAAATTTTGGAAAGGACCTTCCTTTTTACCCGTGCATACATTTTTGGGGGAATCTGAGGTTGATATAGTAATCAGTAACAACAAGGCTACCTTTTAGTCAAATAACTCTTTGCCACAAGCAAAACATGACAGAAAACTTTCATCTCAGTTTGCCCTTCATTGCTTAGATATATATGATAAGCAAAACATGACAGAAAACTTTCATCTCAGTTTGCCTTTCATTGCTTAGATATATATGATAAGCAAAACATGACAGAAAACTTTCATCTCAGTTTGTCCTTCATTGCTTAGATATTTATGATAAGCAAAACATGACAGAAAAAATTTCATCTCAGTTTGCCCTTCATTGCTTAGATATATATGAAAAGCAAAACATGACGGAAAACTTTCATCTTAGTTTGCCCTTCATTGCTTAGATATATATGATAAGCAAAACATGACAGAAAACTTTCATCTTAGTTTGCCCTTCATTGCTTAGATATATATGATAAGCAAAACATGACAGAAAACATTCATCTCAGTTTGCCCTTCATTGCTTAGATATATATGATAAGCAAACATGACAGAAAACTTTCATCTCAGTTTGCCCTTCATTGCTTAGATATATATGATAAGCAAAACATGACAGAAAACTTTCATCTCAGTTTGCCCTTCATTGCTTAGATATATATGATAAGCAAAACATGACAGAAAACTTTCATCTTAGTTTGCCCTTCATTGCTTAGATATATATGATAAGCAAAACATGACAGAAAACTTTCATCTTAGTTTGCCCTTCATTGCTTAGATATATATGATAAGCAAAACATGACAGAAAACTTTCATCTTAGTTTGCCCTTCATTGCTTAGATATGTATGATAAGCAAAACATGACAGAAAACTTTCATCTCAGTTTGCCCTTCATTGCTTAGATATATATGATAAGCAAAACATGACAGAAAACTTTCATCTCAGTTTGCCCTTCATTTAAATATTTATGACAAGCAAAATACCGTTACAAACAAGGTAATCAATCAGCATAGCATTAAAGTGGCATCATAGCTTTAAAGTGTGAAGTAGATAAGTGAGAGTCAAAAGTTTTATTGAAAGTTGTGGTGCATAATTTTCAAAATACATTTTGAATTGATAAAAAAAACTGGCAAAGAACCTTGGCTACTCCAACAACATAATAATTGCTCATAATGGCTGTCACGATTGATGTAGGAGTTGCAATGAATAATAAGGCATATTTTACGTCCTAATTGGAATAAATATCAATATAAGTTGTAAATTCAGAAATTATTGAGTGCATTTATTATTGCAATTTGTGGAAAACCTGCATACAGATATATCTACATCTGTCAGAAATCAGAATGCGATTTCTTATCATTGGGAATCTCACCCAGTCGCATTATTTGCAACAATAAACATCTTGCAATAATTTCTGAATTTACAGTATTCATTTGAGTAAAAAAAAAATCCAAACGACATAAAAATCTTAATTTCAGACTGCAATTAGGTCACTTCAAGCTCCATGTTATTTTTAACAAGAGTGCACACACTGAAATATCTCGCCTTCAATACTGACCATTGATTTTATGTTGATAGTCCTACATACAAAGTTTTACTACAAGTATCACATTAACATTTATGATCCAAGAAAATGAGGTCAAGGTCAGATAAACCCAGCCGGAAAATACATGTACACCTTCAATATAATCATTCAATACACAGAACATAGAAGACCTATTGCTTATAGTATACAAGAAACAGACCAAACCATGGAAATTCTATATTGACCAATGAACCTTGTATGACCAGGCAGGATGGAAAAGAATAATCTGCAGGATGCAGGAAATAATTGTGTACAAAAGTTGAATAAATCAATCAAATAGTTGCCCTTTATCAGTAACTGTATGTATAGATAAGGGTACGTTTTTATCAATTGTCACCTGGTGAGATTGTTCAAGGTAAAACGAGGATTCCACATGGCTAAGGTGTAAATTGACTTCTTAATTTATGACCAAATAATATGTAGTGAGCCCCGCTTATTTATCTAATTTATTCTTCCCGTTAAGTGAACGACCTCAGCGTGAATTTGTGACAATTAAAGCCAGGCGGCATATCAGATCGTATATTACCGCAACCAACAACACAGCAGTAGTCCGTTTTATAATCTTTGAATGTGTCATTGTTAATAAAGTTGTCTCGTCAATATAATTTTTATATTTTGATTCAAATGATGCTCATGTTGCTTTGACATGTAAACACAAACATTAAATCAGATGATTTTTTTCCAAGTCTGCATGGTCACTGCTTATCAACCGATAGCCCCCAGTTGATGAACTCTCGGAAATTATCGTGTGATTTCATAGTTTGGCTTATTAGATTAGACATGAGTAGTTAAATGTGAAACTGGTGTATTAACATTACAAAAAATCTGAATTTTTTTTTCAAGTAGTCACTGAACCATGAAAATAAGGTCAAGGACAATGGTCATATGACAGACGGAAACTTCATAACATAAGGCATCTATATACCAAGTATGAATCATCCAGGTCTTCTACCCTCTGAAGTATAAAGCTTCTAAGAAGTTAGTTAATACCGCATCCTCCAGATCACTATCCCTATGTCGAGCTTTATGCAACAAAAGTTGCAGACTCGACAAAAATCCAGATGCTCTTCCCAGAATTTCTCTAATGATCAACAACAATGGCTCCACCTTTAAGAAGCTTTAATTACAGGTGTAAGCACACGATAACAAGCTTAAGCACCTGACAATATTGATTATTGGAAATTTAATGAGCATTTACAAGGACAATAATTATCCTTGGAAGATAACTTGACTTTTAATGATATATCACTGAATCTTTGACGTTGAATGTCACTTTAATTATGCAGCATCCAATATTTGACAGATTTACATAAGAGGGTAATGAATCTGACATTTCACTGCTGATCATGCCTATGTGATTAGCAGGGAAAAGTACAGTCAAATATCAAATTAATAACAATAGTCAATATTGCACATGTGAAACAAACAAAGATTGAAAATCATCAGTTTGCAGAACATTTTCTCATATAATAAGGTGTGGTTGAATATGCAATTAGACAACTATTCACCACAGATCAAAGGACGTGGATGTTAGCAGTATTAGGCACCATACAGCCTTCAACAATGAGCAAATCCCATACTGCATAGTAGGCTACATGTAGCCATGTTTTCTTTAGTTGATTTTGATATTGAAAAATATATTTTTCGTACAGATATGTAAACATCTTTCAATGGCAATACTTCCAACAGGTAAGCTATGCCAAAAATAAATGACTGTGGACTGAAAAGCCAGAGACGAATAAACTCCATTTAAATGAGATGTGCCAATTGTAATACATAATGCATTTACATACCAAATGTCATTGACCTTTCATTATTGGGTCCTCTTATGGTGACAAAATCACATATTTGAATTGTAACATATCTCACCTCTGTGATCAATTGAGGACAAAATCCAAAAAAGCAAAGCAGAAGTAGAAGACATAATCAAGAGGGAAGAGAAGCAGAACGAGTAGACAGAGGAAGAGGAAGAAGCAAAATAGGCTTTTAAAAGTGTGCAAAAAACACACTGAAAACTAGACCTCATATATAAATATAAACTGTAAAATATGGTACAAGGCTATGATTACATTAGTCTCAATTATCAGTTTATTGCTGCAAACCCACCGAGTAAAAAACAAAACTTGAGCATGATTGGCTCAACAATCATAAATCAAAACTGAACATGATTGGGCCTACAATCATAGATCAAAACTGAACATGATTGGGCCTACAATCATAGATCAAAACTGAACATGATTGGGCCTACAATCATGGATCAAAACTGAACATGATTGGCCCTTCAATCATAGATCAAAACTGAACATAATTGGGCCTACAATCATAGATCAAAACTGAACATGATTGGGCCTACAATCATAGATCAAAACTGAACATAATTGGGCCTACAATCATTGAACAAAACTGAACATGATTGGGCCTACAACCATAGATCAAAACTGAACATCAACAATCAAAGTTTTCTTACTTCATAATAATTTATTACATAATTGGGCCAACAATTATACATCAAAACTGCACATGATTGGGCCTACAATCATAGATCAGAACTGACTTTCAACTGTCATCAACAATCAAAGTTTTCTTACTTCATAATAATTTATTACATTTCAGGGGTAATTTCTAAGCTAAATTGTTTAAAGTCAACTTTTACATTAGCCATTTCAGGACCTTTTATAGTTAACTAGGCAGTATGGGTTTTGCTCATAATTGAAGGACGTACAATGACCTATAGTTGTAAACTTGTAATTTGGTTTCTGGTGGAGAGTTGTCTCATTGGCAATCATACCACATCTTATTTTTCTATAAAAAAAAGGTCAGTCATTTCTGAACTTATTTTCATCAATCTGTTGCTGAGATATCCAATTTTGATCCTTTATCTTTTTAGTCGAGACAAATAATGACTTGGAGAGAAACTGTCATTTTTGATGACATGGATTACTGTTAAGGTAAATGTAAAGCTTAAACTGGTTTAGAAATAATCATTAGAGTAGATGAATTTGTTGTGACTGACCTATACTTTGAACTTGAAATGCCACAACTAACTGATAATTGGATGTATGCATTGTTGGAAGAAAAAAATCAGTCACCAATTAGGCATTAATGGAAAGGTTTTATCAAGGGTAAGAATAAACAAGTCAAGGTTTCAATATCAACAAAAATGGAACTTAATCAGCAGCCAATTGCTCATTATATGGCAACATTATTTCAATTAATTTGGTTGAAGCATTCTTTATCTTTTTTTTAATCAGGAAAGCAACAGACTAATTAATAGACAGACATGTATCACAACAGACCTTGACCTATATGAAGTGGATATTAATATTGATAAAAGCCAGTTTCAGATATTCCTTCTTCTTACATAAAGAACAGCTTGGTAATGAAAGACAATACACTTCCAGGACACCTTAACCAAGAACCAAGTTGATTTTTTTTCTTTTTAATGTTGATTGTTTTTCTTTTTAATGCAACAGGGTTCTCATTAAAACTTTTTAAGGTGAGTCCAGGGACTCGTCATTTTTTACCATGGTAAGTCTAACAGTGAAAAAAAGAAATTTTTTTGCTAGTTAATTTATCATTTGTCTTCATGCATGACAAAACATAGCAAGGAAATAACATCAAATGTAGATTTTTTTAAAACTTTTAGCCATAGGTTTTCAGGAACAAATACTTAAGGTAAAACCATATTGATTTTCCTATCAAACAATAAATTTTCAATGGTATTTTCAAACATTGTGTATCTGGTACCATAGAAGAGTGTTGGAATTACCAGCATATGATTAAACTGTCATTTCAATCTTTAAACTTACTTTAGCTGAAGCATCACATGCTCCAGATACAAAAGTTTTAAAGTCTGGGGAGAGTGACAAACTCATAACATCACCAGTGTGTCCTGTAAAAGCTGTTGTCTGTTGGCCAGTTTCAATATCCCATAATGCACTGTAAAGGAAGTTGAAAAATTGATTCATATTAATACGGTTTGAAATGATGAAAGAATAAAATCCTATGAGAATAATTATAAATATTTTATCTATTTTTCTGATGTTATTGGGTTACTGTCTAAAATTCATCATACATTCTTTATATGATAAAGAGTTCGATTCTTAGAGTACTTAATTTATATCTATAGCTATCATTGTATCCACACATAACAAAATTTTATGATATCAATTATAGGAAATACCTTCTTCTGAATGTAGATATATAGATGTTATATAGGTTTATTTTTTACTTGTAATTTTTTATAACTTTCTCTTTTAGCAATGTTAAAGACTGTAGAACATATTGAATTGTCTACATTAAATTAACTTCATAAAACAAACTTAAAACATTCTCTTAAGACAGCTCTATTGAGGGCCATGACCATAAAATGAATGTGTTGATGGGTTGCCAATTCATTGACATATAACCCATAGCAAAATTATATTTTTGTGACATCAGAATTAGGAACGTATTTTGACAATTCAAATATAACATAAACCATACCATGACATATCTCCTGAACTGGTCACTATTTGGTTATCATCTATAAACCTACAACAGGACAGGTAACCAGTGTGACCTGGTAGTTCTCGACTGACACGGACATTTCCCTCTCGGGTTTTTAAACTATAAATAGAACAGATATTATCCAATCCACCACAAGCTACATAGCTACCAGATGGAGCATAGGCACAAGTCATCACCCAACTAGATCTCAATGGTATAGCATGTACCTAAAAAATACAAAATATTCTTTAAACTTCTCCGCTAAACTGATTGTTCCAATTATTCCTCAAAGACATATTAACATTTTCAGGGGTGGATCTAGGGTTTGCAGTAAGGAGGGATTGCAATTGGCTGTTTTTGTAACAAAGAGCATGGATTGTAGCGGGGAAAATTTTGTTTTTTTTCCCAATCATAAGAGGGACCTGTCTTTCTATTTCCCCATTGAATCAGTCACTGACAGTTAGGGAATACAGTATCGGGATAAGTTCACAGGTGTCTTAATTTTTGCTGTTTTTATAAAATCACCCTTCTATTCCAACATTTAATATCAGTATTTTCTACAACAGAAAACACACATAGAATTTCAATAATCATTTGTTGTTGTTTATTGGTATTTCAACTTTCCCCTTTTCTGATTTTTAATGTGAAAACAGGTTTCCCAGTTACCAAGGAAACTCAATAAAATTTAATTTTGAAAGGAAAATGATTTCACTAGAGTATACCCATTGACAAGAAAATCAATACAAAAATTGTTATTGTCTTTCAAGGAAGTAAATCTTCTGAGCAACTTAGATATGAGGATAAACAACTAAGGTATTTCCTCAAATGATAAACTTTTATACACTTTTTATAACAAAGTACTGATAAGAACTGACATATATATTCATCATATCAGACAAGAGTCTGTAAAAATATCCAATGTTATTATCAACTTTGTTCTTTTATTTTTAGCCATTTAATTTTTTTCTTGATCAAGTTATTTTTCATGTGATTGGCATGTTTTTCGGATATCCATGGATCTGATTTCAACAAATACAACTTAAAATATCCTCGTAGTTTTTGTTTTAACTACCAGTTTTCTGACATCAAAAAAGTGTTGATACACAAAAATGTACCTAGACAATTGAGTCAAAATATTCATACATATCCTCTATTTGTCATTTCAGTGAGACAGTAACAGATTATACCATAGTACTCATGCAAAACAAAGTATTTCTCCTTTTGCAACAGTTATTTCTAAAATTTTATAGTTTGGCCAACACATTCATTCATAAAATATGAAATTAATGGAGGAATGTTCTCCCTCTCTCTCTCTCTCTGTTGTATTGTTAGTAATCAATAAAATATCCAATCTGGATTCTCTAGTTCTCCATTTCTCAGTGAAGTAATAATAATTTTTTTTTTTCAGAAACTAAAGGATTATCGATAATTTCATTCTTTTTATATCAAAAGCACAAACACCTTACAACTCATCACTGTTGGGCTGCTGACCAAATGTGTAGTCATTCTGTTTAATAGGTTCTGAGAAAAGTGTGAAGAAAACAATTTTGTTGGACAAAATGACGGACAAACAAAGTGATTGCAATATACTGTAGATTCATTATTATTCGTGGGATACGAGTTTTCGTTGATTTTATACAAATAAAGGTGAACCACAAGTTTCAGTGTTCAGGGTACAAATTTTCTAAAGACTTGTATGCAGACTTTGGCAAAACAACGAAATCAAATATCCACATAAACACAATTTTTCCTCAATCCACGAAAATTGGTACCCACGAAAATAAACGAATCCACAGAACATGATATAGTATATAGTTTGACAAATCACAAACAGTTTACCTTGTTTGTAGTATATCCATCCCATACAATTAATTTACCATCTTGTGAGGCTGACACTAAATTTCTGTAAACAGAAAACACAGTTAAATATAACCATATACATTAGAGGCAGCACACAAAACACACCTTCAATTATCCTGAGCGACATATATGTCCGATTCATCTACTATCAAATTTAACATGATAAAGCCAGCAACAGTGCAAACATGGTGATTTAGTATTTAATTCCTTTTAGATGTGGAAGAATGTTTTTTTGGTTTTTTAAATTCAAATATTTCTAAAAATTGCCAGTTCTATGTGTTTCTGTCCTCATGTAGTCAAGGGCGTCATAGGGAGTAGTGACTTCTCTTTTTGAAATAATAAAAGTGATGAGACTTAAAAGAGAAGTGCTTGTTCACTCCAGCACTTTAATGTTTGATTTTCTAATTGATCTAACTTGCCACTTGAATAGTTCTTTAAAGTTTTACTAGTCAGACATTACCATTTAAATATCTAGCTCTCTTGCAGATTTAGAGAAAAAGAAATAATCATTAAATATAATGAATTCAAGTTTAATGAGGAAAACTATTCTGTTTATAATACTAACTGTTTTTCATTTCAAAATGTATTAAATTAACCAAGATGAGCAACTTTAATAAATTGAAACAGTGCATTTGCATTAAAACATATACTTGTAACTAAGGGAATTTAAACTAAATGTCTATTAATATATATTGAATGTGTATTGTTCCCTTTTGGTCACATCTTTCTCCTTTTAGCTTAGCCATGCATGCCTCTAGTATGATTGTAAGTTTATGTATTTTGGTCATAATTGGTCCGTCTCTGATTGTGCTTAGTATAAATTGCAAAGGAGGTTAGATGGAAATTTTTTTTAAATAAACAATCTTCGACAAGATCATCAAACATTATGCAATAAATGCATCATCAAAATTCAGTGATGGCATTTTTAATCGCTTTTAAACAAAATCAAAATCTTTGAAGTTTGCCACTGAAACAAGTGCCGGAAATGAAAAAAAAAATTCTTACGATTTGTTTGCATAAAAAGTTGTTTCTTTGAAATAGCACATGACCAGTTACCAATTCAATGCTTTGTTTCTTGTCTTTTCTATACTCATAAATGAAAATTGCTGTTACATTAACTTGATGAAAATGGTAATTTAATTGATGACAATGATGATTAAAGCGACTGTTTGAACACCCTCCCAACTAGAAAAACATTTTTGTCTTTTAATATCTAAGTGATGGATGGAAAACAACTTCTTTGTCCTAAGTCACACAGT